>NC_137790.1:117732398-118124898 GCF_963383645.1 Muscardinus avellanarius
CTCTCAGCAACTTAGTGAGACCCTGTTTCCAAATAAAATATAGAATAGGTCTGGGAGTATAGCCTGGAGGTAGAAAGCCCCTGGGTTCCACTCCTAGTACCACAAAAAATAAAAAAAAGTAAAGCACAGAAAGAGAAATAGTATGCAAGTCAATATAAAACCTCAGTAGTTTGAAAAATTTGGTGAACATAAACCTGTGTTATAGTTTTTATTTTATTTATTTTTATATCATTATTATTATTACTATTTATTATTATTATTATTATTATTGTCATTATTATTATTTGGTGATATTGGGGTTCCTGGAAACTCTTCTACCTCTGGGCTACATTCTCAGACACCTATTTTTTATATTTTATTTGGAAACAGGGTCTCTTAAGGCAGCGAGGCTGGCTTCGAACCTGGGTGATCCTCCTGTCTCCGACTCCCAAGTGCAGGGATTACAAGCGTGCGCCACCACACCTGGCAAAAACCTTTATTTTTATTACAAATAGTCGTTAGTGGAAAAGAACTTTGAAAAAACCCAGAGTGAAAAGGTCATATTATGTTCATATTCACAAGAAGATATATGGGCTATTTTCACTTGACTGCTTTCACATCTAAATTAAGAGCGTAAGATGCTTCAGCGTGGAGACTCCAGCTCCTGAAGGGACTTCACTAGCCTTTGCAGACAAGGGAAGGAAATTTTTTTCCATTAAATTAAACCAAAAAATCTATCACTTTTTAAAGTGGAAATAATAACATATCCCAAAGCAGTAACTAAGTAGAAAGTAGTTTGAAATGTTTGTTTCTTTTTAATTTAAATAAAATGTTTTGGGAATATCTATTCTTATCTTAAATCCCTGCATTAAGTTCCTCTCAAAATTATCCATATAATAAAGAGTAGCGTGATTAACAAAAACCCTACAGTAAAGGGTGGAGTGGTTAGCTGAACTCTTTCTGGATTCTCTTGACTTTGGTCGACACTGGTACTTACCAAGCAAGAAATAATCACAGGACTATTAGATGTAACTTAGTAAATACCATTATGGAGAGGGGATTATTATTATTATTATTATTATTATTATTATTTTTAGTGGTACTAGGGTTCCTGGAAACCCTTCTACCTTCGGGCTACACTCCCAGACTTATTTTTTTTATTATTATTTTTATTTGGAAACAGGGTCTCTTAAGCCAGAGAGGCTGGCTTCGAACCTTTGCAATCTTCCCGTCTCTGCCTCCCAAGCATGGGCATTACAAGCATGTGTCACCATGCCCAGCATAGAGGAGAATTTTAAAACATTAACCATGGTGGGGGAAAGGATACTAGGGTTGAACCCATAGCTCTCTCTATTTTTTTTTTTTTTTAAACAGGGTCTCACTAAGTTGGTGAGGCTGACCAACTCCTCCTGTCTTAGCCTCCCAAATATTGGGATTACAGGTACATGCCACCACATTCAGCTAAGGCATTATCCTTTCAATTAATGAAGCATTGTTTTTCATAGATGTTTGCTGCATTCTTACATATAGCATAGACTCATGTAAACCTGTATTATTTACCTGATAATCTTCCAACTTTCCCCCTAAGAATCAGTTTGTTCTTAAAAGAGTTGGCCAGAGAGCCATACAAGTTCCCTCACTTTCAAACTGTGGTAGGTTGAGCACGCTCTTTAACCCTTCTGATACTTACCTGCCTTGACTATAAAAGGGAAATTATTTCTCCTATCAGAGGAAGTTGCGGAGGTGAGAAATAAACACGATTGCCCGCGTGCTGCACCAACAGAAGGCCAAGAGAGGCGCCAGCACCAAACTGCATGCTGGCTGTGCCCCACGTCACCCTGAAGCTGAAAGGAAATATGAAAATATGAAAGGAAATATGCAGATTGAGTCATGTTACAAACCACATTATTTAAAAATCCTCTTAGGACATTGATGGATTCTTTTGTCATCACATAAATAAGATGGGAAAAGAAAATCCCCGTTTCTTCGTTTACCATCTCCCAAATAAGCAAGATTGCTCCCTACCCTTCTCAGTCAGGCTCAACTGGCCCTTCATTTGGAGCTTTTCTCCACCCCCATCCCTGGTGAGGTGGATGGTTTCCTCCTCTGGACCCATGGGGGTCATATTTGTTCTAATTATTGAGTTTAGTCTGTCTTTGCTCTGACATCAGTCTTTTCATGCCTGCGTGATCTTGTGATCTTGGCTGGCAGAAGATGTTTCTGGGACCATTTTTGAGTCTGTTTTCTGTATCACAGGACATAAATGGCCACTGAAATCACACTGCATGTAGCTGCTCTTTCTGGAAACCAGGGCACACATCTTACACAAACTGTGAAGAAAATATTATATAAATATCCTCTGTGTTGTCTTGGATTGCTGAGTAGTTTTTTTTTGTGCATACTTATTTGGTCTGGGTATAGGCCACTACTGATAAGATATACCATGGAATCACGCTACAACCTATGTCTATTCCATCATGTGAAGATCAATAGGCTATCCACTACTACATTGGCATTAAAACAGCTATTACCTATTTTATACACACATATGCACGTGTACACATGTAAGTAACTCAAACACAATTTTTACATAATAGTTTCTCTTATAATGAATCAGGGATACTTTCTACTCCAATTTCATCCCATTATTTTCCAATTTACTTTGTTGCTGCTGGTTATGGTATACTCAATAGTTCCAGAGTATGGACAAGTGTCATGCCACATCAAATACTATCATTTCCCCATTCCCCCACAGATTTTCAGATCTTTTGAAGTATAAAATATTCTACAGGTACTCCACTTTATTATCCATTTTCCCAACAAAATAACTGAATATCACAATGTCAAGAAAAATAAAAATGCATGAATAAAAGTCATATCTCAGGAGAATTTTTTTTTTTTAGAAATACTACATAACAAGGCCATCTTTTTCCAAATTCATGGTGCTGGCCTCTACATTTATTCATGATTATCAAAACAATGGCCACCAGAGATTTTCCACTCACATTTCACCAATAATAAATTTGTTTTTACAAAGATTGGTCATTTCATAAGAGTGATACATGAAAGATACACTTCCTGTGTCCTTCTCTACAGACAGCTGGGAAGGAAAAGTCTGATTCTTTATACAAAGTCCCCTTCTTGTCAGTACATACAGCCTGGAGTTTTCAGACAGGGTGTCACCCTAGAAGTTGGCAACAAGGTACATGAAAATGTCAGCTTTTGCTATGGAAATTCAGTGAAGGCCACCACTTAGAGTAGATGTCTTAGATGAGTGTGTGTGTTTGCTCATGACAGGGAACAGTAAGTTCCCAGCCCTGAGGGGCAAATGCAAGCTTCATGTAAAAAGAGATGAGATGCATTTAATTATATCATCTCAGTGTAGGTGGTAGAGAAAAATAATGAGTCAAATGTAGTAGAGTATTGAACACAGCTCAAGGTTTGATATAATAGCATGGTGCCTCTTCAGTGCTATTATTCAAGGAATGCATGAAAACAGTCTTTACCTTAACTTGATGGCACTTTCCATTTTAGCAGAACAACTCCCTTTGTTCTATCTATGGACTTTTGATAAGGTAGTTGGTTTCCAACATGGATAGCTTCTAATATAGACTTTCCTTGTGGAGAGAGAGGACAGCGGACATTCTAAACTCCTTGGCAGTTCTTCACAAGTAGAAGTTAGAACACGCAAAACTATGCCAATATATTAAAGATCACAGATTTTTAAAGAGGGTGTGTAAGACACTTCGGGAACATTTCAACTCCTTTGCAGAGCTGGGAATGGAAAACTAGAGGGTGACCGTGACTTTCCAAAGCTGTGGATCGCAGGCTTATCTCAGTGTAGATGGTCTTTCTACACTGCATGACTGCAGAGGAAATGAGAATAATAAGACGCTCCTCCCACATTGGATTATTCTAGTTTCACTGAGGGGAAATGCCATTCACAAACAGCAAATCAGAGACTTCCCTCTAGCAGAATGTATAAAGGGCATAATTTGAGTGCCCAGAAGTTGATTGTGGGGTCAGAGAAATCTGATTCCAAACCCAGCTCTATGACATCAGGCAATTTATGTAACACATCTAAACTTATTTTTTTATCTTTAAAGTGAAGCAGTTCATGCCAGATTAATTTTGTCTGACTCAGAGCACTAATGTAGTAATCCAATAAATCATAATAGACATCATTAAATGCTAATCATTAAAGTATGATTTTATTCTCTTTTTTATGTCTGAACTTCCTCTAAATGTATCAGAAACTAGAATTCTGTCCTTATTTTGGAGCCTGAGTTTTGGATATAGGCAGGAATAACTTGTTTACTGTAATGATTCTCAAAAGGGGACTCTTTAAGATTAGCAGTAGCCTCACATGGGGGCGTGTTAGGAATAAAAATCCTTTGGGCCCCAGTTAAACTCCTGAGTCAAACAATCTGGGGATAGACTCCAGAAGTCTGTATTTAGAAAGTTCTTTCAGGGATTCTGATGCATGCATAAGTTTGGAAACCACTAATTCACTATATTGCAGTGGAGTGGAAATGGAAATAGGCAAAAGATGGTGGGATCAGATCAAAAAACCCAATTCAAAAGCATCTTCTAATCCAAGATTGGGTGGGAAAAAAAAAAAAAAAACATTGGTGAGCCAAAACAACAGAAGGGGTTGTGGTGGGGCTGAGATGGGGACTAGGCAGAGAGAAATGTACACATCAGGAATAAGGCATCCCTGAGGCACCTTAATACACAATGAAGAGTTCCATACAGATGACCACAGAAGGAGATGCTATGGCCTCTGAGCCCAGAAACAACACTACCCAACCCACCTGAAATCAATCTATCAAAGTCTATGTGATCTTAACCAAGTCCATACGCAACAGCTACTTTGGGTAAATCATTGATTCTGCCAGGCTGAGGGTTTATAAAGATAGGTTTAGGATTTCCTTCTAATTTTCATGAATTAAATGAAAAATGTTATTAGAAGGATGCTTTGAGTTTCTCAGCTCAGTAACTGTTGTGGTTTGAATTTAAAATATCCCCATACTTGAAAATAACAAAGAAGCCATCTTGGAGGTGGAGCTTGGCTGAGAATTGTTCCCTGGAGATGCAGCCTTGAATATTCTATAAGGTCCATTCTCCCCTTACACTTTTACTTTATTTTGCTTCCAGCCTCCAGTATGTGGGAGTAGGGCCCTTGCTGTCTTCCTTTCTCTGCCTCTTGCCATCATGTCCTGAACTCCACTGATATAGCTGGCCTGACAGGGACTGAACCCCTGACATCTCCAAAACTGTGAGCAAATAAACTTTTCTTCCCCCTTAACTTGTGTTGGTCAAATGTTTTGGATTGCAGCAGCCATATTCTGACTTAAAAAAAATAACAGATCAGAAATACCTCACCTGGTCTCGTTCAGTCCTGACCCTCAGCCAAAGATGCAGCAGCTACAACAGTTGGCAGTAAATTGGCATCTGAAGAAAAGTTCTCAAAGATAGCCTATTGAATTATGTACCCAAATGTTATCCACTGGTAGAGAACCAATCTCACTGCTTCATTTGGTAGATGTGTATCCTATTTATTTTCCTCCCTCCTGTTCTACACCATGGGCACAGCCAGACAAGCTATGAACAAAGGAACCATGTACATGGAACAAAAGCTACAATCTCTTTCCACATCCAGCTTAGTCCCAACTCCTCTGTTCTGTTTAAAATATTCAACTACTTCCTACCCAGATCTCCTCCTCTGTTTCTTAATATAGCCTCTGTATTCAGCTGGCTAAAACTCCATACCATTCCCATGTCATTTCTGCAATCTTTTTTTCATATTTTTCCACCTGAAGGATTTTCTTAACCAAAGAAGTCATGGCCCTGGTTCCTTGAAGCTAATTCACTCATCCAATCAATGAATATTCATTGTGTGAAAACTTGGCATCAGCATTTACAAGTTACTGGGGACGGAACAGGTCCTGTTTCTGCCTTTGTTTTGGCTCACAGTCTAGTGGTGGGAGACAGACTAGCTGACAGATGTTTCCAATATAGCCTGAGAATCTTCTTAGCTTCTAGAAGGAAGGAACTCTGTCTTATGTCATAGATTATCATTCACAAGTCCTAGTATACCTGTCCATATAACCAGAGCTCATACCCTGGAAACATGGAGTTGAACTGAGATGTGAATGTGGTAAATGCCTGTCTGGATTTGTTCTTGGTTTGGGAGGAAGAGCAAAGAAAGTTGAACACCCAATGAAGGAATGCTTTTTCTGAGCTATTTTGCAGTTGCATGAACTGGATACAAATGGGGATGAAAAGAGAATGAGAAAGCAATTGTGGGCTGACTCAGGAGAACCTCAAATGAGAGGTTCTCAGGCAGGAATAGGACTTACCAGAAAGGGTTGCCTCTTACATAATTCTTTCTGGTTTGGAGTGCCCAGTGACAGGGTAGGACTCCTGCCGCCAATGCCCCTTCCCTTGAGGGAATCGACTCCTGACTTCACCTTCCTCCCTACATGACAAACAACCTTTGGCCTCTCATGCTTCTAGCCTGCTAGAAACCCTTAGTTCTCCCAGCACAAATGTGACTTAGTGTTTTGTGGCTTTGTTTGCTACAGTGTTGACTAGATGGTGAAAGCATATATTTATTGTAATATGTTAAAGGTTTAATTTTCTATTACGATAAATCGAGTACAGAACAAGATAACCTGTCTGGGTCAACGTTCTTACTGCTATAATCCAAAAGACCCGACCACACAATGAAGACTAATTGGCTCATAGTTTCTTGGAGATTTTAGTTCAGTCCATGTGAAGCTGGGGTCTGAATCTCAGAACATGGCAGCGGGATATGGAGAGAGGGACAGAGCAAGGCTTTGTTCTTACTTCACAGATGTAAGAGGCAGAAGGGAGCCAAGTAAGCAAGGGGATTCAGAGACGCAAGCATAATCTCACATCCCCTTGGACCCACCTTCTCCAGCCGACCAGATCAGCCTAGGTTACCAAGACCCAATTACTTCTCAGCCTTGGCCAAAGCCTGGCCCCATCATTCAGGAACTGACAGCCCTAGGACAGTGGAGTCAAATTCAACAAAAGGAGAGGGGGGAAAGGTCAAAGGAGGTAGAATGATTAAGACTCTTAGCTTCCATATCTTCCTCCTCTGGCTACAGGAGAAGCCATTATAATAGATTTATCTACTGATGAGATTATAGCTTCATGATTCAATTATATCAACTCCAAACACCAATTTATGAGCTCTTCAAGGGACATTCTATACCTAACTGTAACAATACCCAGAAAAAGGAACTAATTCATTCCTTCAAGTACTTTGTTATGGGATCAAACTCATTATCTCTGTGACTCTTCAGCTAAAGTACTTAAGGGTAGTATTTAAGGGTAGGTTGTAAGAATATTGTTGAATCTGACAACTTGTTATGCTTGGGAGGACTGAAGATGGCAGATTCAAGGCCAATGAGTGGCAACTCAAAATAAAAATATAAATAGGGCTGGTTTGTAGCTGAGAGGTCAAATATCCCTGAGTTATATCACAAAATAAATAGGTAAATAAATAAAATTAATAAGTCTACTGATGTCAAAGGAAATGAGTGGCATTTATATATGGACAGTGCAAATGCAAATTCTTTAGGTCACATAGGTTTTAGTTGAACTAATGGAATTGCAAAATTTCTTGGCAAACATTTGGCAATGGTGAATTTTAGTATATATGGTGGTAGACTGGAGTTTGAGACAGGCCATGATAATGGTTTTCAGATATAAGTGAAGAGGTCACCATCCCTAAAATATGCTGCCCTTGTAAAGAGGCACAGAAAGTATAATGAATAATGTGGTCCAAGAAGGTGGGATCCATGTCTCTGAGATTCTCTTTTGCTAATAGTAGGTCTCAAATTTCATTGCTGTTGCCTGAGCTCTTAATTTGGATATCTCAGCTAAGAGGACCTACCAGCTGGCCAAACTACTTTTAAGTAAACTTTGTAATTGGCCATTTACAATGTCTATTGAAGGATAAAAATCTATCATGGGGCTATTGAAAAGAGCTAAGAGAATAGACATTAATTATATGCTTTCCATGAACAGCCAGTCTACATTCGTCTCCCTTAATCTTTATAAAACCTATGAGCAATTCCCTGTTGCAGGGCTGCCTATGAACCAGTGACCTAAAGAGCACCCACTAAACACCGCCTTTTGAAGTTTCTACCGCCTTCCAGCAGCACTAAGCTAAGGACCATGTCTTTAACAAATGGACTTTTGGAAGATGTGTAAGATCCAAATTATAGCAATGGCCTTTCCCAGAGAGATATAGTCTAAAACTTGTACTGGTTCATTATTTGTCAGAGAAAAATCTTGAAAACAACCCACTTACCCACCAGTAAAAGATGGAGCAAATAAATAAAATATGCTCATATAGTGGAATACTCTGCAGTCTTACATAAATGAGGAATATCTCTCTGTGTTTGTATGTTGCTATTGCCAAGAGATATTATTATTATTATTGTTATTACTATTATTATTATTATTAATGTTTTGGTGGTACTGGGGTTCCTGGAAACCCTTCTACCTCCGGGCTACACTCCCAGAGCTATTTTTATATTTTTATTTGGAAACAGGATCTCTTAAGCCAGCGAGGCTGGTTTCAAACCTGCATGATCCTCCTGTCTCCACCTCCCAAACATGGGGATTACAAGCGTGTGCCACCACACCCGGCACCAAGAGATATTAATGATTACATTTATTTATTTATTTATTTATTTATTTATTGGTAGTACTGGGAGTGGAATCTAGAGGCTTTCTACCTCTGAGCTATACTCCCAGACCTCTTTTATATTTATTTGGAAATAGGGTCTCACTAAGTTGCTGAGAGCCTCACTAAGTAGCTGACGCTGATTTCGAACCTGTGCAATCCTCCTGTCTCAGCCTCCCAAGCGCGGGGATTACAAGCGTGAGCCACCATGCCTGGCTATTGATTGCATTTAAAAAAAACAAGTTTTATAAGAATGTGGAAAAAAGAAAAAATATACAAATGCACAGACATTAATTTAATTATGCATATTATTCATTTTTATTTAATCATATCTATTTGGTTTTGGTTTAATATATACTTAAAACTTGATAAACAAACTTAAAAAGATAGAAAAGATAATTTGATGTTACCTTCTTTTGGTGAAACTGCAGATTGAACCCAGGGGCATTTTACCTCTGAGTTACACTTCCAGTTACCTTTTAAGATTTTTGTTTTGTTTTGTTTTCAAACAGGGTCTGCTGGGTTGCTGGTCTGTCCTCAAGCCTGCAATCCTTCTGTCTCTGCCTCCCAAGTATTGGGATGATAGGTGTACACTACCATCATGCCAGGCCAGCATGTTACCTTTAAGGGAAGGAAAAACCAGAATGGGCAGAGAAGAAAATTACTTCTCTAAAACTGAGCACACCTTATTTTATGGTTTTAAATTTTAAATTATGCATATATTTTAAATAAATTAAAAACTTCTCTCAAATCCTAAAAATAATGATGAATAAAACCTGAAACAACTCAGAGTATACATCATATAGGGGGATATAACATAGGAAAAACATATTTCAGTTGGTTTTAGACCATAGTATTTTGACTGTACATTCTAAGGATTAAAAAAAGCCACAAAGATATTTTAAAATGTATTCAATAGGTTGCTTGTTATTTCTGGAAACACTGTGGTTGTTATTTTGCTATCACTTATTTTAATACTTACTATTAAATATGTATCTCAAATAAGAATTTATGTTAATGCTTTCATGAACCAAGATATTTTCAGAGTAAGGGAAAATAGGTAATAAAGTATAAAAGCCTAAGGGGAAAAAAAAACCACTGGAATCTTTCATTTGACAATATTAGCACAAAGTTAGCAGCGATGTTTATTATTCTAAAAATTTGCATTTAATCACTTTCTCCACTAGAAAAACCTAGAAGTAATGAACACCAGAAAACAATGAATATTCTTGGTAGCCAGACTGTGGTTTTTAAAAATTCCCATTAAAAGGATCCAAGACTCCTTGGAAAACTGCTGATTCCAGGCATAAAGCAAGAAAGTGGACAGAAAAGATAAATCTGGAGCTCACTCTTGTGTCTGGAAGTGTAGAAAACCAAAGACAACAACAACAAAAACAATAAAAACAGTGGTGTCAAAAGGACCTAGAGCACACTGGGAGGCCCTCCTGTTGGCCAATTCTCCAAAAAGAATTAAATGCTGATGTGAGACGATAACTCACCAATAAAAGTATATTATAAAACAAGAGCACGAGTGGAGCATATTAAATAAAAGCACTTAAATTCAAGGAACTTGTGATGACATCATAAAAACTCAACGATCTTGTGGAGTTTGTTAGAATGTCAACCTGGTCCTCTGAAAATTAGCAAGTAAAGACAGAGTCAAGCATTTACCTTGCCTCTTCTTAGAGAAACAAATTTTAAGGCAACTAGGTAATTGAAAAGTTTTCTTTCCAACGGAGAAGCCATGGGCTTAAAAACATCGCATGCTGACATTCCTTGCAGATGCAGGTTTAGGCAGTGATCCCTAGTGGCTCTGTCACCGTGAGGTGAAGAAGTGGCCAGGACGACTTTCTAGTTGATGGGTGAGCCTGGCAGCACCTGAGCTGAGCCGTGGACCTGAGTGTCCCTGAAATCCTGACATCTGGGCCATGTAGCCTTCTTCACCCACTAAGCCCCATGATTTCAAGTCTGCGAATATTCCAAAAAAGTTGATAGAGGTGTATTAAAAGAGGTTGGAAGTCATACTCTAGCACTTATATATCACAACATTCTTTTCATGAAATAGTATGACTTTAATGCTCCGGGTATTTTAAACATTCATCCCCTTATTTCAGAAATCATTTCCTCTTAGGTATAGATTCTGTGCGGAGGATCAGAGATGCATATAATACTGAATTATTTTCTCTCCAGTGCCCACTTGCTTCATGTTACAAATTAATTACATACTTATAATACATAGTTATTAAATTGTGGTTATTAAACATAGTTATTAAACTATGATTGTATTGTTATATAGAATTTAATTTTTATATTGCACAATTATAATATATAAGTTAAACCATATTTTACCTCTAATTCCGGGATGCTGGGACAAAATGGGTTATGATACAGAGGAAAATATGTAGCCTCAAACTTTCCCTTCCCAATCATTAGCTATGAATTTGCAGAAAATGGGGCAGGAGGATAAAAGCAATAGCCAAGCCCGCACTTGAGAGATCATATGACCAATGACAGTTTTTTCACCAAATAAATGGCACAGAAAAGAGGGGGAAGCTGGTCATCGTGGTCTATGCCTGATTAATTAAGTACTTGCAAAGCTGAAACAAGAGGGCCACAGGTTTGAGGACAACCTCAGCAGCGTAGTCAGACTCTCAGCAACCTAGGGAGGTCTTATTTTAAAACAAAATGAAAAAGGTCTGGGGCGTTGCTCAAATGTAGAATTCCCAACACACACACACACACACACACACACACACACACACACACACACACCAAGAAAGAAAAACGAAAGGAAGAAAGAGGGAATGCGACAGATTCCGAGAAAAAAGATATTTCTGTGAAAAGTAGTATTTGGTGGTCATTTGTCTCCTGACAAATATAGCAACTATTAAAAAAAAAAGGCATTTTTAAATAGTTAGGGAAAACTGAATGCAGTCTATGTTTTAGATATTAAGAATTATCTGTTAGTCTTGTTAGATGTGATAATTGTGTTGTGATCATGGTCATAAACAAACATTGCCTACTTGGTGTATATCATGAAGCCCTTAAGCATACAACGGTAAAATAATATTTGATTTGAGATTTAAAATTCTCTTTAGAAGTAAACATTGAGGAAGGCATTGAGAGAGCTGAAACCAGAGCAGCAGAATGGGAACAGCTGTTGAACCCGGGTGAAATTAGGAAGGCTTCCCACACTCTGGCTATTTAGAAATATTTGTTTAAAAATGTTAGGTCTCCCCAAACTAGGGACTATTAGGAATACCAGAGGGACTCCAGTTAATGGAGGGGAAACCTCAGCAAAGCTGAAATGGAAGGGTAGGAGAGGAGGAAGGCTGAGGTTGATTATACCATTTTCAATATGACCCACATAAAAATAAAAAATAAAAATAGATAAATAAAAATGTTAGGTTTTGGTTTTCTCAACTGCAAAATCGGAGTGTAGAGTTTCATTTCAGCCACATCTAGATCAGAGTATGAAAGCTGACTAGAAGATCAGAGCTAAAATCGAGATGGAGCTGGGAGCGAAAGGCAAGGTTGGAGAGAGAAGGGCAAGCAGGAGAAAGAGAGGAGAGAAGAACAGGAGGGAAAGGGAAGGAAGGAAGAAATGGAGGGAAGACGGGGAGGAACCCTGGGAGAGAGGAACGGGAAGAAAGGTGGGATAGAAGGAGGAGGAGGAGGTGAGGAGGGAGGGAGGAGAAAGAGGAGAGCAGGGATTTCAGATTGAGACTGAGAGGTGAATCTGTCAGCAGTTTTTATTTGTAACCAACAGAAATCAATTTGGCCTCTTTAAGTAGAAATTAATCTATCCTCAGACGGCCCTAATAACTGGCTTGATTAGCTAGGAATTGAGCTTAACTTTTTACGGCACAACATCAAGTCACAGGATTGGTTCATTTTGTTTGCTGTTTGTTTTTCTTTTTATATTAGGGATTAAACCCAGGGGCATTCTATCTCTGAGATATACCCCCAGCCTTTTTTTTTTCTCTCCATTATTAGTTTGAAACAGGGTCTTTGTATGGTGCTGAGGCTGACCTTGAACCTGGGATACTCCAATCACAGCCTTCCAAGTCCTGGGATTACAGACCTGCACCACCACACCCTGCCCAAAACCGGTAGACATTTGAAGCCACCATTAAGAAGAATTAGGTAGACATTTGAAGCCACCATTTCTTGGTACTGATCCTGAGATGTGGCCAATATTGATCATGGGGACACTAGCTGGGGCTCCTGCCAGCCTAGCCTGATGGATAGGTCTTTGCCTTGTCCATTCTCACACTGGCAATTCCACAAGATAGCAACTAATTGGCAAAGCCCAAGATACATGCCTGTGGCCTGGCTTCAAGGGATGCAGGGAAGCAATTTTCAAATTCTTTCATGGGAGGAGGTCTCTGCCTCTCACCAATGTTCATAAGGAGGAAAATCTCTCACACG
This sequence comes from Muscardinus avellanarius, assembly GCF_963383645.1. Classification (NCBI taxonomy): domain Eukaryota; kingdom Metazoa; phylum Chordata; class Mammalia; order Rodentia; family Gliridae; genus Muscardinus; species Muscardinus avellanarius. The sequence goes on from NC_137790.1 coordinate 117,745,534, forward strand.
TAAAGAGTTAATGCTGAGGAGTAGGAAAGAGTGGCCCATGGCTCACATCTGTGACCTCAGTACTTGGGAGGCAGAAACAGGAGGATGGCAGGTTCAAGGCCAACCTCAGCAGCTTAGCAAGATTCTCTCAGGAATCTAGCAAGACCCTGCAAAAACAAACAAACAAACAAACAAACAAACAAACAAAAAACAACCTGGGAGTATAGCTCGGAGTTAGAATGGCCCTGGGTTCAATCCCTAGTAACACACACACACACACACACACACACCCCAAAACAAGCAAACAAAAACAATGACTCCTCTTAACTAAAGGACTAATGATACATTTGCTTTCTGGTAAAAAGCATATTATTGTATAGCCCCATGATAATCTGGAGTGAGCTGAATAAAGTCACATGTTTCTCAGCCCTGATCATTTCCAAGGAGATTTAATCTGGTGTCAGGAAACTCTTTCCTTTTCTTAACAGCAAGATTTGAAGAAGCCACCAAAGAGCCTTTTTTGATCTCAAAGGTAGCTTTCCAAAAAGCAAGATTCCTTCTCAAGTTAGGAAGTTAAAATGCCCTGGCTCGCATTGGCTAGCTGGGAGGACACTCTAAGTTTCTTGTTTTGGGAGAGAAGCAGGAAGCAGACGTCCTTATCGGCCTGGGCAGAAGGAGTTTCTCTAGCGTGCCTCACCCACTGTGAGTGAACTTAGACTCTGCCCAAGATGTTTGAGGAACCCATTTGCGCTCTAATTGAATCCTGTACAGCTGTGAACACAGCTGGGTGACTCAGATCTCACTTCCTTGATTTTCTGCAGTCTGCAGATCATTTTTGCTAAGCCCAAACAGTGACTTGTAGAGGGGAAACTCACATAAGGACAACACAATTTCCAAATGACCCAAACCAGAGTGACTTATCAGATCTGGGCACAGTAATTCGTTCATTGTATTCCTGCTGCTCAGAATAATTTTTCTGGACCGAAAACTCCATTTCTCTCGAGATAATTTATAATCGTGGAAACCACACAGAGCCCGGAGGTCAGGGAGCCGCAGGGAGACCACATCCTCTGTTTTCATTTCTCAGCTCCAAGTGTCTCAGGCTGCTTATTGTGCCTGGTTCCAAGATGCACAAATCATCCCGCGTGGCTGGGTTGCGTAAGAATATTTCAACTGGCATGGTGCCCACTCTGTCAGTACAAATGGCTTAACTCTTTTCTGATAAGCCAAGTCCTCATCCTGCTGGCTCTCTGGAAACCATGGTTATCTCTATCTCTGAGGGAGCGGGGAGAGAAAGATTTGAAATTTTGCTATGCTTGAGAATTATCTGAAGAGTGAGCTTTGCATGGGCAGGTTCCTGCATTTTGGCAGGGGGTCAGCTTCTTTTTAAGGACAAAAGAGCATGAGAATGGGACAGTAAAAGCTTTATCCTTGCACCTGCTGCCTTCACTCTCCAAATTCAGATTGGCAGCACCCTGGGGTGAGCTTTTTCCTGCCTTTTAACAGATGTTTTTAACTCAGAGGAGTATGAGCCTCTTCTGCAAGGAGTATGGTTGCCTGATGGCTGCCACCAGAACCTCTGGTCATACACATAAACAGTGTCTGTGAGTCAAGCCTATCTGTCCCCTTCTTTCAACTGAAAATCACATTTCTAAAGACTGTTTTAAGGGCCTAGGAAGGGGCTAGTCTTTTATAGAATAGCTGGCAAATGCCATCAGTTAAATACAAATGTAACAGGGGTTGGTTTATTTCTCTGTCAGATTTGCCTTGTTTCTTGAAGTTCTACCTATACAATGAACAATTCCTTTTGGAGCTTGGGGACTGATTCTTAAAGAAACTGGGAAAGTGGCTTTTGGAAAAAGAAAGAGTGGCAATTCAAAATGCCAGGATTGAGTTTGTGGATTAAAAGTCTCAAACTGCTAGATGAATTTTCATCTCAAAACTCTTCCATATGTGAGACATTGGAATAAATGTAAGTATAAATATAAACTTTAAATTTTCTCTTAATTTCCTATTTATTTAGTGGTTTCATTTCTTGATTTAGAGTTTCAAAACATTGCTACTCACTTGGAAATGGTTACCGTGACAAATCCAAGGATATGTCACATATCTGTCTAAACTTGAAATAAATTTGTGCTGGAGAATGTGCTTCTTAGGACAAAGTAGCAAAATAAATAGACACCATTATATTGTTATATTCTGGGTAATTATGGGATATGATAATATGATACATGGGCATGAGTTAGCATAGTAAGAGAGAGAGCCAGAAAAGAGGTGAAGGAGAGAGAGAGAGAGAGAATGAAACTTTCAGATATTTCAGAATTTTAATTTGTGAGTTATTCTACTTCAGAGATGTCCTCATTCTTGGAAATCCAAATAAGACCAAAGAAAATAATGAAAAAGAAGGAAGAAGCCATGTTCACCTGTATCAAACCAATTCTTAAAGAAGAAAGTTTTTCTATTTGATCTCTGTTTCAGATAAAAATCTCATCTATTTCTTTTTGCTTCAGCATAGCTGAGCTAAAAAAAGCCCAGGAAAATTTCTTCTTTGGAATAGAAAATGGAAGTCCAGGAGGACTGGGAGTAGAGCAGCCTATTCTAGAGTCTGGGACTCCTGCTAAAGGGACCCCGACATTTCTCAGATGTCAGATGTCAAACTTACTTATAAAGGATGGGAGACCAAGAGTAAACTTGTGTCTGAAGCTCAAACTAGTAACTTGTATTTTTGCCTGGAAAATTTTATTTTCCCTCAGTTTTATTAAGGCATAATTTATAAATAAAATTATATTTCAGAGTGCACAATATGAAATTTTGTCGTATGTAGACCGTATGAAGTGATAAAGCTAATTAACAAATTCATCACCTCAAATACTTGTCATTTTTTGTGTGTGGTAAGACGACTTACAATCTACTCTCTAAGCAATATTCAAATATACAACATGTTATAGTTAAGTAGTCACCACACAGTACAATAGGCCTCTAAAATTTATTCCTCCTGTGTAACTCACACTTTGTAACCATCAACCAATATCTCCCCCTGTCCCCAGCCCTCAAGCCCTCAGTTCCTAACAATCACCACCCACCCCCTACTTTCTGCTTCTATGAATACAACTTTTTCAAATTCTACATATAAGTGAGATCATGCAGTCTTTGTCTTTCTGTACCTGGCTTATTTCTTTTACATACTGTTCTCCAGGTTGCCTAGAAATGCACAAAAGTGAAATCAAATAGGGTTTGGGTTCTTGGCCTTCGACATATCATTAACAGCCATATATGACCCATCTGACAGTTTGTATGGTCCTAGTTTTTAAGTGTCCCTATCCATCTTCTAAAATCTCATGTTGTAACTATTACCCGCATAGGTAGAGTTCTTGATCCAGTGTAGAAACACTAAGAACTTTCACACCCAATGATCTGTGGATGTAGACGCATATCCGGAATGACAGTACAGAGCCAAAACAGAATGTGTTGTACTGAATACATGATATAAATGGTGAAGGCTGAATAAGACCTGTAAAAAATAAATCCAAAAATTAACTCTTAGGAGGGGTGACCTAACCTCTTTTACTCTTTAGAGAATAAAACTAGCCAAGGAATTTGCCTCCCTGGTGAAAGCAAGTTCTTCTACATAGGATGCAAGTTGCTGATGAATCCTCTTTGTTCTAAGCTCTTGTGTGTTTCAAGAGCATTAGGAGTCCGTTTTAGTCTCAGGCATTTTGAAATTTGGAAGTTGCAAAGTGAAGGGACTTTGAACTAACTGTCCTCATGTGTGTGATTTCTATCATTCATTTAATGGCAAAGAAGTTAACATTTTTAAATTGGGAGATTTGACCTACAAACTGGATTTCCATCTTCTCTTGCAAAATTGAAAGATAAAGCAACAATGAACTGACCTATTTCCACCCAATAAAGATTCATTAGATGAAAAGCTGTTACCTCCACGGGGCAGGACGTGAGCTTTCTAGGACACCACAGATCTGATTCCTTTCTTTGTCTCTAAATTTGAGGCTGAGTAATAGCTACTGTTTATCACCACACCAGCACATATATTGTTGTTTTCCTTTTCATAATGGAAATATTTTTCAACTTTTCATGGCTGCATCAATTGTAGAGTAACAAATGCCAAGCCATGCCAACACAGTAATGTTTCAAGAAAAATGGAGGGTGTACTTCTTTAGGGAAATAGAAAATAATTCTCCTTGTTTAATAAGCAAATGATTCCCCCTGGCTTCGCTCATATTTCAATATCTGGTCCCTGTAGGCATTTGAGTTTTTGAAATCCTGAGGTAAGGTTTATCATAGGTTCCATTTTATCCTTAAATGCCCAGAGCTCCTTAGAATTACTATGATCAGATAAGTTTTCAGAGTGGTGTAGAATATCACTGTAGGCAGGGTAAAGTCTTACCCAGCACTTGGAGATTTTCAAAGGGTTTTGAGTTTCCTCTTACTATTCTTAGTCCCCTGTAGCCCAAATTACAGAACTATGCATCATGTTTTAATGAAATTGAGGTTTCTGGGTCCAAGTAATACAAGTCCTCAACAGTGAAGTTCTTGACTCATACATAGTAAGTAAGCTAACATTTCCCTAACTCAGTAACTTTGAGTTTGCTCTGTGTGTATCTGCACTGGGCACTAAATTTAAAAGCCACAAGAAAAGAGAAGAAAGACACAAGATTTTTCATCTTCACATTAATCAAGGTCTAGGGTTAGTTGTTTTGGTGGGGGCCAATTTGTTCAAAGAGACAGATTCCTCTGCAACCTCTCTTGAAAAACTCTCAAAGTTGTAGAAGGCCCAATTTTGGTTATTACAGTGTGTGTGTGTGTGTGTGTGTGTGTGTGTGTGTGTGTGTGTGTGTTTAACAAGAGTTATTCCCTTGTACGATGCCATTGCCCAAAAGCTTTCAATATATTTTTGCCATGTTATAATTTGATTGCCTGGAATATAATTTCTATGTGATTTTCTCCATTAAAGTAAAAAAAAAAAAAAAAGAAAAGAAAAGACTTTGAGTAAGGTTTATATTGGCTCCACCTACCAGACAGATTTCAGGAGGTTGAAGGGACCTTTGAGAAGGCACGAGAATCCATCTTTTTGTTGTGGTGGTGGTGCTGTTGTTGGTACAGGAGATTGAAGCCAGAGGCAGTCTACCTCTGACCTCTCACCCCAGGCCCTTTAATATTTATTTTATTTTTGTTTTTGTGGTACTAGGAATTGAACCCAGGGACATTCTACCTCTGAGCTATACTCCATTCTTTTTTTATTTTTTGATTTAAAACAGGGTCTCCCCAGGTTACTCAGAGTCTCACTTCCTTGTTGAGGCTGGCCTCAAATGTGCTATGCTCCTGTCTCAGCCTTGCAAGTACGGGATTACAGGCATGTGCCACCATGCCCAATTTATTTTTTAATCTTTATTTTTGTTTTGAAACAGTCTTGCTAGGTTGATAAGAGTCTTGCTAAATTGCTGAGGCTGGCCTTGAACTTGCAATCCTCCTGTTTTAGCCTCTCAAATACTGGGATTACAGGCATGTGCCACCATGCCCCGCTATGAGCATCCACGCTCTTATTGGATAATAGTTTGCTGCCTTAGCTTGTGAGGCATGAATAAGCCAGGCATTCAGACGAGAGAGTAGCTGCATCTTTCCTGCACACTCATCACTTGATAGTGAGGCCTGAGGACACGTGGCTAGATCTGCAGAGTGCTTACACGCACAGTGTATGTAGTGTTTGCATTGTTGCTATTCATCTCAGAAATGTGTGTGTGTGTGTGTGTGTGTGTGTGTGTGTGTGTGTGAACACAGAGATCTGTGTCTATGGCGAGTCGCACATATAATATCCTTTTGTCTCACAGATATCAGGCAGGTCAGTGACATGAACACTTTCTGCTTTCCCCTGTCATGAGTGCAGAGGGCTCCTTCTCTCCTGTTGAGATTCCTGCCCAACCTTCTGACAAACTTGTTCATGATCTAATTTTCCTTCCATTTTTTTCTTGATCCAGTGAATACTTTTAAAGCCTCCTGTAGATTAAGCAGTGAATGAGAACACTGTCAGTGCTATAAAAGCACCAGGAGAGAATTCTATCTCATCGTGAATGAAAGTTTCTATGACAGGCTGGTACGTACCTTCAGGGAATTGGTCATTTGGGAAATTGGGGGGCAGAACAGCCAAGTCCAAATCAGGTAGTGCTGTTTGTGGATGACGTGGACTAGTTGGATGGCAACAACTGAAACACAGCCCTGCTCTGCTTTCCCTGTCCCTGGAAGTGTGATACTTCTGCTGGGTAGAAGGAAATCCCTTCTCTGTATAAAGGTGCTTCTGTTACCTTACCATTATGGCAAAGGCTGTGTGCTCCCAGAGGGGTTGCTTCTTCTTATTGTCTCCCTGAGGGAAATGGGTATGTCTATTTCTAATTTGCAGATAAATGCTCTATTAGCTGGCGGTGGTCCTTCGTTGGTGAAAGGCCTTTTTCTACCCACAGCGTTGGAGAATGTGGCTGATATCAACAGAGAAACACATACCTTCAAGACAAAGGAATTCTGCAAAATGCCATTGCTTCAGGAAACCTGGAAAAAACCTGGACAGCTGAAAGCACGGGATATATCCAAGGACCATGCATGAGTGATCACATGCAGCCCTGTCTCAGTGAAGGGTGCGGCCTGTGCAGTCCACTGACTCCCTGCCTTTACGCCAGCTGCCTTTCCTCTGCCCATCAACACTCCGCCTTGCCTAAGGCATCTGCTCTCAGTTATCATCCATCTCATGCAGCACCGAATGCAAGGTCTGCAGGTTGGACTAAGCAGTCACTGCTTCAAGTAGGTCATTTTTAAAGTGAAGGCAGCATTTTATGATTGAAATCGTTTCACAAAACACTGGTCGGTGGGAAAAGAGAATGCTTCTCCCTCCTCGACACAAATCCAGCTTTTGGATCAAAGGCGTGCCAGTGAAAGTTCACGGTTTCACAAGTGATGGAGTGGTGTGCACACGTCTTAAAAAGTGTGTGTGAGTGTGTATGTGTGTATGTGTGAGTGTGGATGCATGGGTGAATGGGTGGTTGTGTTGGAATATTTGTGTGCTGGGTATTCATTTGGCTTTCACACAAATACTCTCAATGGCTGGAGATATTTGTGTGCACTGGCTGTATCCCTGAGATGTTCTGGAAACTAGACTAATCAGCAGAGAAGGAATCACAGCGGGCCAGGAGTGAAAAAAGTCCAGGGCTTTCTGGGGACACTCTTTGAGCTTCTAGTCATCTTTGCCAGGACTAGAGAGGGCTGTTTGTCCTTCCTGTGTGCTTCCTTGAGTAAAACTTCAGCCAAAAATCAAGGGAAGTTTTCTTCTGAATTGTACAAATGCTTCTTTGAGACTTGCTATATTGGCCAGAGCAGTCCAAGTCCCAGCCCTGCATTTGGAGCAGAAGACAGCTTTCTGGAACAGTGTGTTCAGAATTGTGTTTTCAACAGCAAGACTGACCACCTGCATCTGTTATGCTGTCTTGGGGAGCTGGGAAGTGTTGGGGTAGAAGAGGAAGGTGACCTAGGAGAGGATCAGACTCTATAGTTTCATTTTATTTTATAGTCTGAAGAAAAACAAGGACTAAGAATCAATTGTGCTATGCGTGTGTGTGTGCACGTGTGTATGTATGTATGTGTATGTGCATGTGTTAGTGTGTATATGTGTAGACATGTGACTGGAGATTCTCACCTGGGTGGAAGATTTCACATATACAATTAGAGTAACCTGGTTTTAAAACATACTTTCTTGTCCAACAGGAAAATCTAATCATGTTTATATTAGCTAATAGTACAGAATTAACTGTTATATTTGTTAAGTGTGATGGTATTATTTTGGAGGTATAGAACAAGTCTTTTTTTTTTAAAGAAGCATATCAATTCTATTTAAAATTTTGGTGTCATTAGGGATAGAATTTTAGATTTGTAATATAACTTAACATACTTAATCATAAAAATAAAAACAAAAGCTGGGTGTGGTGATGCACACTTGTAATCCCAGCATTTGGGAGGCTTAGACAGGAGGATCCGGGTTCACAGACAGCCTCAGCTACTTAGTGAGGCCCTTTGCAACTAAGTGAGACCCTGTTTCAAAATAAAGAATAAAAAATAGGGCTGCGGATGTAGCATGGAGGTAGAATGCCCTTGGGTTCCAGCCTCAGTACCACAAAAATAAATAAATAAATAAATAAATAAATAAATAAATAGACAGACAGACAGACAAATAAATAAAAAAGTTAGAATAGAATAAAGGTTTAGAGATTTTTTTCCTCTTCCCCCCTTATTTGCTCCTCTACAGAATCTCCTTCTTCATCTAGAGTTCCTCTTGTTACCCATTTCTCCCTACCTTTTGCACATTAGAGAAAGCATGGGAAGGAGAGACAGGGAGGAAATGGGGCGAAGATTGGGTAAGGGCTAATTGAGTGATGTGTGCATGTATTTTTACACAAGTCTTTTATCCCATTAAGATGTATGATTACAATGCACCAATAAAAAATTAAAAAAAATAATAAGGGTTTAGTAAAACAAATAATAATGACTAAAATGTAGAATTTATTTTATAAAATTACTTCTTAAGTTTTATAAATTTATATTTTATAAATTTGTATTTTACAAAATATAGCTAGCTTTCATGAAATGTAGCTGGATTTTATTTTATAAAATGTGGCTAGATTTTATAATTTTAAGTAAAAATACAAACCAGGATTAACGATTAAACAGACCATATTTCAATTTGATGAAAATTGTGAATAGTGAAAATTTTGTAAATGAGTTACATTTTGAATAACAACAAAATTATACTAAGAAACAGACGTCTAATCAACAGGGTATCTTAAGGAAAAAACTTAGGGTCTATGTCTTTGTGACCTTTACCTGCACAAAATGGTACTTTAAATAGCAAATGTCTATGAATCATAGATGGACCCTTGCCCCAGTTTTTAACTTCTTTGCCCTGCAGCAATAGGAGAGGACCTTCTATTCATGCCCCCACATCTTCTCTTACTATGAGGGTTGTAGGTGAAGTTTCAAAGCTTTTTACTTCTAAATGCAACATCAGTGATGTTGCTGAACCCAAAGAGAACATTCTTCCTCAAGGTGTTGGGCAGTGGACAGTGGGGCTGGATTCTGTTGGCACCAATATTGGCCAGTAAAGGCTTTTCTCTTTCATTGCTTTTGCTGCAATTTTGGAAAGATATAACGCTATAGTAGTGCTGCTAACCAATAATGATTGCTCTAAGTCTCTTAATACTTATTTCTAGAGACAGAACCTCGCTATGCTGCCTAGTTTCATCTCAAACTCCCTGGCTTAAGTCATCTTCCTGCTTCAGCTTCCTGAGTAGCAAGGACTAGAAGTGCATGCTCCTAAGCCTGGCTTTAAGCCTCTTATTTTAAGGAAGATCAGCAAATAATATTGCTTTTAAAAAACTGAATAAAAATAAATAGGAAGCTAGCCTTTATCTGAAAAAACAATAGTCTCCTCCTTCAGCCACACTATAAGCAAGTTATTCCTTCTTGTAGTCATTCATTCTACAGTTATTTACTGAGTAGCTATTAAGTACACGAGCTCACTACTAGGTTTTGGAGTAAAAAGAAAAGTGGCAGTGAATAAGCTTGTTGCTTTCTTAGAATTTAATGTCTGTTAAGTGATTTTGCTGCCAAAATGTAAGATATAACTTTTAACACTTATTTCTGATTCCTTACTTCACTCTTATATTTTGGGTTGGCTTCAATCTTCTATTTTCTGAAAGCTGGAAATAGTTCTACTAATGTCAATCTCTCTTCTACCCTCGGCTTCTGGCTGGCGGTCAGAGTGGAGGGACCAGAGTGTCACAAGATGGACTGCGGTCCTTTCTGGGCCCTGCCGGAAGTGAGGCTCTGGAAGCATATTAGTGAAGATCTTATACCTTCCAAATCTGGCCTTTTGGAAGAAAACTATCTATATGGAAGTTGTAACAACTTGTATTAATTCTGCTACACTTCTTAGGAAGAAACTTAAAGCCTTAAAGCCCTGCATTAAAAATACATCAGCACAGAGAGGATCAATTGTGAAATCCTTTTTTCCTTTGCCATAATTATTTAATTTTCATAGAGCATGAGCTTTCCTGAATTATAACGCCTATCTTTACCCTTACGGGAAGAGGCATGTTGCATTTTCAAAACAAAGACTTTAAATACATTTACTACATCTTCACTCTCAATTCTTCGGCTTCCTGTGTAGACTCCACCCTCTATGCCTCTCTTCAAGGAGTCCAGCAATGTATGATGTCACCATGCAGGTCTGGATGGTGAAGTCCTCAAAGACCAGCCTTATAGCTCTTGCTGTAATATGCCTGGTGCAACCCGAGCCCTTGCTTTCTTCTGTTAATTTCGGTTTCACTTTCTCCAGGTTCACCATGGGCACTACATGGTACGCAGTAAGATGCTGAAGGGCTTTGTATTTTAAGGCCCCATGTTTGTTCTTGAAGATGTACAACCTTATAATTTTGTTCAGTTGCATGATTATATACTATACGTGACACCTCTGTTCTACAGGTAAGTAGGCTATATTTGTCACCTCGTATAATGAGAGCACTATTGAATTATAAGTAAGTTAACCATCAATTATGCTATTTAAAGCCAGGTGTGGTGGCACATTCCTGTAATCCCACTACTTCGGAGGCTTAGGTAGGAGAATCACAGGTTTGAGACCAGCTCAGCAACTTAGTAGAATTCTCAGCAACCTAGTTAGACTCTGTTTCAAAATAAAAAAATAAAAAAGACTAGGGGATGTAGCTTGGGGGTAGAGTGCCTCTGGGTTTAATCCCTAGTCTCATACACAAAAAATAGGCTATTTACAAAGTGTTTATGCCATAAATATTGCAATAATATAGTTACTATGAAATGTGTATATTAAATGCTCATATTAAAAGGGAGTAAAATATACAGAATTGTTTCTATGTAAAATAACTGATAAAATAATTCATACCATGCAACACCAATAATGATCCTGTAGAAAGTGAAACAGAAGCTGGCCGTGGTGGTGCACCCATGCTTGTAATCCCAGCATTCATGAGGCTGAGACCTGAGGATCGCGGTTCGTGGACAGCCTCAGCTGCTTAGTGAGGCCTTCTGCAACTCACTGAGACCCGGTTTCAAAATAAAGAATAAAAAATAGGAAAAGGGGTGTAGCTCAAAGGTCAAATGCCTCTGGGTTCCATCCCCAGACCCCCCCCCCACACACACACACAAAGAAAGTAAAACAGAAATTAACAGAAAAAAGCAAGGCCTCTGGTTGAACCAGGCATATTAAAGGTAATTTTGCTCATTTTAATTAAAAAAGTAACAAATATGACAATATCTTCACTATTTAAAGTTCATTTTATTATGCCTTTCAAAAGATCTATTGGAATTATTAAAGTGATAGATATCATGATGTTTTAAGAAACTATAACAATCATATACATGCAATCTGTATTGTGTTTAAAAGTAGCCCCTATGTTTCTTTAAAATATTACCTATAAGCCGGGTGTAGATGGGGCACGCTTGTAATCCCAGCATTTGGGAGGCTGAGACCTGGAGGAACATGGTTCACAGACATCCTCAGCTACTTAGTGAGGCCCTCTGCAGCTCAATGAGACCCGGTTTCAAAATAAAGAATAAAAAATAGGGCAGAGGGTGTAGCTTGGAGGTAGAGTGCTCCTGGGTTCCATCCCCAGACCCCCACAAAAAAAATACCTATAAAGTAACAGATAAACCTGATAAACTGATTTTAAAATTAAACTAAACCTATCCTCTGTATATCAGTGTTGAATACACTTGAGAGGTGATAACTTTTCATTCTGGAAGGATTTTCCATTTGTTTTCTTCATGTACTTTTTGGGGCTGCATTTTATTATACGTCATCGTGAAGTCCAATGTAACACAAACATGCATGGGCTTAGCACTTGGTGTCTTTATTTCTGGGCCCCTTTCTCCTCTCCTTCTTCCCAATACATCTTAGTGAGATTGGTAGTGATATTTTCATATATGAACATAGCATTACTTGAACTGTTCTCAAAGTTTTCTTAGACACCAGTGTCTTATCATTTATATTTTGTCTTGGACATTATTTCTTATTTCTTTTTCTTTTTTTTTTTTTGTGGTACTGAAGATTGAACTCTGGGGGGCATTCTACCTCCAAGCTACACCCCAGCTCTATTTTTCATTATTTATTTTGAAATAGGATTTCACTAAGTTGTGAAGGGCCCATTAAGTAGCTGAGGCTGGCCACAAACCTGTGATCTTCCTGTCTCAGCCTCATAACTACTGGAATTATAAGCATGTACCACCATATTCAGCTATTGGACATTATTTCTAGAATAAGTTGATGTTTTGTTGTATGGATCAGGTTATAAAAGAGAACCTTTGTATATTTTAAATGATTAAAAACCAGAAATTTCCCTTTTATATTTCATTATAAAATATACATTTTTTAAAAAAGTTAAAGCTTCTAGAATAAGTTTCTTCTCAGGTCAGCTATTCATTGTATTAAAGAATGTTCTCAAATTACAAAGACCTTCTCCATCTCATCACCAAAGGGTGAGATGTAGTATTTATCTTTTGAAATTACTTTACCATAGGATCCTTGGAGGAAAATACATATTTTAACACTTTGTAAAATAAAATGCACTAAAGGTATGGAATGTGGGTGAGATTTTTGGAAACACTTTACAAATAAAAAGTACAACAATCAGGAGTTTGTTACACAAGTGTGGTGCATCCATCCAGTACCGCATGCTGCAGGTGAAAATGATGCTACGGGGTAATACACCTCTTTCCTGAGTGAAATGGCCAGAGTTACATTTCATCCTTTCTATGTGGTTGTATCAATAAAGGACTGTTTATTGATCCTCAAAGAAACTGTTGGAAAATTCTACCTCTCCTTTATGAATCATGGAGGAAAATTACCTTACCTGAAAATTTAAAAATCAAGAGTGCCAACTGCAATACTATGATTTGCTACCTTGAGTTTGGCTTTCCGGACAAATATTTGTCAATATAATATTATTTTATTACCAGTTCTTTTAATCAAGTTTATATTAAATACAGACAAAAGAAAATTCCATCAGACAGCTCTTTGTGGGCAAGGAGAAAAATTGCTATTCAAGGCACTTTTTTTTTTTTACGGTATTCATATTTTATCTTGATTCTTTTCTTTCTCAACCTCTGATTTATATCCCCAGTCGACACATTCAAAGATAGTTCACTTGAGGCTAGAAGACAATGTCAAAGAATTGAAACTCTCAATTTCTTTTGGCTTTGATTTTTATTCATTTTCTTAAAGTGCGACTGTGAAAAGTGGAGACAGACAGATAGGAGGTGGAGAAGGAAGATGTTGGGCGGTGTTGAAAAGAGGAAAGAGGAATGAGGACACCTTAAATCAAGGATAAGGGAAGCACTTGATCATCCCCTTATGGGGATTTGATTGAGCTTCCTTGTGACCCTTGGTTTCTAACATTCTTTTTTATCCATCATGGCTATTTGAAAAGGATGCTCTATCACATCTGAAACTGTGAATTTCCTTTCCTTCTTTTTAAAATTTTTTTTGTGCTAGAGACTGAGCCCAGGGGCATTCTACCTCCAAATTACCCCCCCCCTTTCCCCGCTCCTCATTACTCTTTCTAATTTTTGTTTTGGAACAGGATCTCACTAAGTGCAGAGGCTCCTTACCAACCTGCTGTCCTCCCGTCTCAGCCTCCCAAATACTAGGATTACAAAAGTGTGCCAAGGGGAGCCCAGTCCACCTTCCTTTCTTGAATCTATTAGGTGGCCAAGACTCAGCTGTTTTATTCAGATAACAGGCCAAATATTGTACTGGTGAACACTAAGGGTTTGAGTCCTCTCTGCATTATGTTGAAATGCATGCACTACCTCTCAGTTGATCAGAAGTAATGTTCTTTGGCTTTTCTCAAACAAAACCCAGTATTCTCACCAAGTGGGATTTCTGCTCTGTCATGCAGCCAATATTCATACTGAGTCTCTTTTACAGAAGTCTCTTCAGGTAGTGGTTCAATCAGTGCAGGATTTTGCCTCATTAGCTGAGCTGTTTCCCTCACAAGGTGCAGGCTGGAGGACCTCCTCCAGGTGAGGAGGTCCGCAGGAGGCCGGGGATGAGGGATGTCTCAGCTCTGGTGTTTTGCCTTCTCTGCCTCTGCTGAACTATTGCATCTGCTGTAGTTTCAGGTGGTGCACTCCGGGTTCATCTGTTGCTGACTGGTTCACCATAATCTCCTAGCCCACTACACCCGGTGGTGGAGAAATGAAGAACAATGTGGAGAATTTGGAGAGAAAAATAAAAAGCTGAAGTAAAATTACCAAGGTGTTTTTTTTTGTATGTGGTACAAGAGGTGGAACCCAGGGGCTTTCTACCTCCGGGCTATACTCCCAGACCTATTTTATATTTTTATTTGGAAACAGGGTCTCACTAAGTTGCTGAGAGCCTCACTAAGTAGCTGAGGCTGGCTTTGAACCTGCGCGATCCTCCTGTCTCAGCCTCCCAAGCACGGGGATTACAAGCATGCACCACCACACGGAGCAAAATCCCAAATTTTATCTTGCCGCGACTCCTGTGGATTTTGGTTTTCCTCCCCCACCCCCACAGGATTATTCTATAAAGAATAGATGGCTTTTATAGCAACACATTTTGTCCCACTGTCCCAGATGTGGAATACCTATAAAAATTTAAATATGGCTTATAGTTATATAACAATATAATTATAATGTAATACTTCTAATCCAATAATATTAATAAATATTATTTATCCATTTACATACACTCTAAATTATTGTTCGCAAGCTTTTTTTTTTTTTTTTTTTTTTTTTTTGGTGGTACTGGGGTTCCTGGAAAACTTTCTACCTCCGGGTTACACTCCCAGACCTATTTTATATTGTATTTGGAAACAGGGTCTTTTAAGCCAGGGAGGCTGGCTTCAAACCTGTGCGATCCTCCTGTCTCCGCCTCCCAAGCACGGGGATTATTAGCGTGTGCCACCACGCCCGGCTCTTTTAATGTACCTGTGTCAATTTTGTTAAAATATTCACAAAATTGAGAACTTGGGAATTAATGGGTTAAAACTGATAGAAATATGATTATATTTTATGTCCTTAAAATATCAACTGGCAAACAAATGTCAGCATTTCCTTCTATGGATAAATGCAAAGGTATATTTTATTTCCTAACCCAAAGTTATGTAAATCATTTAAAAACCGTTCATAACTTATGCTTATCTTTACACAAAAATGCACATAAAAACCATTAATTTATTTCTCCAGTGATGTTTATTGAGACTCTTTGTTTGCAGCTACTGGGTGAGATTGTGATTAATGACACCCTGACCTTACGGAGTTTACGGTGTATTGGCAGAAAACAGTTGTTTAAAACGCTATTAAAATAAAATACAGTGACTGTTGTGATGGGGAGATATATGGGCTGATGGAGCACTTGGCAAGGGATGGGGTTTAGTTTGTATCTGAAATAGAATTAGGAGTAAATCTCTCTACACCAAAGAGCAGCCTGCGTGAGGCCCTGAGCAGGGAGGACCACCCTCCAGGAGCAAGGAGTGGCTCCTCCTCCCAGCCAGCACCAGTGGCGGCCCCAAGAGAAGCTGGAGTGGGGCCAGCATGGGACCTCCAGGGCGTGTTTAGGATTTTGGAGTTAATCCCAAGGTTAGTGGGAATCCATTTGTTGATTTTAAGTGAGATATTTATTCAATCGACTGGGCTGGAAAATGTACTGCATTGTTGGAGCCTTAAGCAAATACAGGGAATCAGAAATTCAAAGGATGTCTGATGGCAGAGGGCCAAAAAGAAGAGATGGATTCAGGAGACATTAAGAAGGCAACCTGTACCAGTCCTGGTGATGGATTAGCTGTGGGAGCGATGGAGCTGGAAGAGTCAGCGATGAGTCCCCATGTGAGACACATAAGACAGGTGAGATGGGGAGGTGTGCTCCATCTGAGCATCTTCTGGGCACGTGCGCCCCTGTTGCCAGGAGACAACTGATCGTGTAGGAGTGGAGCCCAGTGAAAAAGGTCAGGACTGGAGGTGCTTGTTGAAACCATCAATATTCTTGGCAACTAAGGCACCCAACCCAGCTCTGAAGGGTGTTTAAAATTAGGAAAAAATGCAATCAGCATGTGAAGAAGCACAACACTTAAAAATAACAACAGCGAAGGAAGCCAGGCGTGGTGGCGCACACTTGCAATCCCAGTACTTGGGAGGCTGAGACAGGAGGATCCTGCAGGTTCGAAGTAACATCAGCTACTTAATGAGGCTCTCCGCAGTTTAGTGAGACCCTGTTTCCAAATAAAATATAAAAAATAGGTCTGGGAGTGTAGCCCGGGAGTAGAAATTCACTGGGTTTCGTTCCCAGTACCACAAAAAACAAAAACAAACAAAGGAGAGTGGGCGAGGTGGCGCACACCTGTGATCCCAGCTACTCAGGAGGACAAGGCAGAGGAGCATTGTGAGCTGGAGGCCAGCCTGCAACTTAGATCTTGTCTCAAAACAAAGAAAAAAAAAGGTAAAGAAGGAACCTATGATGAAAAGACCGTAAGAAGGGAAGACCAACATACCTAGAAGAACAGCGGTTTCCTAGAAGCCAAGGAGAGTTACAGGAAGGAGGGAGGAGCTGACCTGATTCGGTGCTGCTGAGAAGTCAAGTAATAAAATGTTCAGCAGGCGGTCATTCCCAGCATTGATAAGAAGAGTTTCTGGTGGAGTGCTAGAGTCCAAAGACAATTCATATTGCAATAAAGTGAATAAGTAGGTTAAAGAACAGAGGAGTTAGGCGAATGTACACTGAGTGTAGTTATGTACTCAAAAAGTCTGTCTGTTATATACATTTATTGATTGAAAGACCTTTCATGTATTAAAAAAAACTAGGCTATTATTTTTAAAAATTATTTAAAAATATGCCAAAGCCAGGCATGGTGGCACATGCCTATAATCCTAGTACTTGGGAGGTTGAGACAGGAGGATCACAGGTACGAGGCCAGCCTCAGCAACTTACTGAGACCCTGTTTCAAAATAAAAAAATAGAGTTTAGGGTGTGGCTCAGAGTAGAATGTCCCTAGATTTAACTCCTAGTAGGAAAAAAAGAATACTTCAAAAAGTCTGTGACTATGACTTGCTGGGCGTGGTGGTGCAGGCTTATAATCTCAACATTTGGGAGGCTGAAACAGGAGGATCCAGGTTTCCGGACAGCCTCAGCTACTTAGTGAGGCCCTTTGCAACACAGTGAGACCCTGTTTCAAAGTAAAGAATAAAAAATAGGGTTGGGAGTGTAGCTCAAAGGCAGAATGCCCCTGGGTTCCATCCGCAGCACCACAAAAGAAGAAAGAAAAAAAATAAGGCTGTGACTGAGAGCTGAAGTGGGCCGAATTTGTAGAGACCATATTTCTGAGCACAGACAGAGAAGTCTGGGTGAACAATGTACTGTCTTTTTGCTGTCTTCTTACTCTCCAGCTTTGCTGCTGGAGCAGGCATTGGGCCTGGAAGAGTGCTAATTCAGCCCCTCCTCTACGACTGCTATTGAGACTCCGTGCCAGGAGTGCTCAGAGCTGGCAACTGCCGAGGTGTCCTGCCAGTGGGAGGGCTGGTAAGGCCTGCTCCGCTGTGGACCTACTGGCCTCCTTCAGACTCTACCCAGGGTTTTCATACCATCTTCATTTTTAGCAAAGGAAATACAATTTTAAGTGAGATGGAGTTCCTGTCGAATTTGCAGTCAAGGTAGACTTCTTCCTGGTAATCCGGCCACTTCATTTTTGAAAACAAGTTGGTATACATAGAATAAAGAAATGTATCTTCTAATGAAGATAAACCACGATGGCCTCAACGGTGCCCTAATGAAAGCAGTAGAGGATTAAAAAACAAATAGACTCTTGATGCCTAACTTCCCTTAGAAAAATGGCTTGAAATACTGGTGTCCAAATGAAAAATTATCCAACCCAAATGAATATGAGTGCCATGGGGGCTTTTTACAAATGACCTTTCGCACATGTGAAATGCCTGCTTTGTTTTTGCATTTTTAACAGCCTTTGCGAGAGAGTCTGATTACAAATCGACTCTGTTTCCTGGGAGCAGCATCCCTGCCAGGCGGGCTGTGAAGAAACGCGGCCTTTCAGCTACACACCCACACACACTACTGCGCGGCTCTCATGCAAATACAAAGGGGCCATTCACTGGTGTCGGCGCCGCCCAGCGACACAAAGCAGGATCCGAAGCTGAGACCTTCAAATAAGGGAGTCTTTCAATGTGTCTCCGAACCTCCTTAACCCAGCTACAAAGAGAGAAGGGACATTGACTGGCTTGGAGAGAAGAATGAGACAGGAGACCGAAGGAACGGAGAACAGAAACTATTGTCCACTTATCGGAGTCTCCAAACGGAACACCGGAGCTCCTGTTAATCACAGGCAAAGCATATCTTGTTCAAACAGCGCTCCTGTTGGCGGGCGGTGCTGTTATAGGCTGTATTTGAACAGAGCCCAGGGAAGTTGCTGGGTGTCAACCTCTTCATGCTTTATCATGCTCAAAGTGGATTAACCTCGGCGAGCAGGGATTTGTCTCTGTAACAAGTCGTGACAATGGCTAACTGTGCCCCTTCTGCACCAACCCAGAGAAGGTATTACTCTTGCTGAATTTGAGTTTTGATGACTCAGTAGACTCAGCCTTATTCCTAACCGGGAGAATATCTAAGCGCTCTGATTTTTTTGAGTGTACTAAACATCGAGTGTACAAAAATGTACACAGCCATGCACATTTTTTAAGCAATGTTTCTTGTCCTCTATTTGCTCCTGAATCTTAGTTTATACCATGGTGGACGAGCTTATTAGTTTTTCCTACTACATATTTGCCGTTTCCACCAGTTTATGAATTTCTCAAGCGAATAACTCCCTCAAGCATGCTCTTCCATTTTATTCTCAGCATCTGGCATTCCAGTGTTTTGGAACTTGGTAGGTGCACAATAAACAGTTGTTAAGAACTTGAATACTTAAAAAACATTTCCTAGTATGAGGAGCAAAAAGAAAGTTAATCCTAAAAGAAAAATAACCCAGAAATACCTTTATCTTTTCCTGTTTGTTTACTATACTTAAAAGTTATCCTGAGGCCAAAGAGGGAAGACAATTATATATCCTACTTTATTATTATGAGTGAATGATTGATTAAAAATAGATTCATACTTCATAAATCCAAGTGCCATCATATTCTCTTGATTTTTAATGAACAACATCACATGTGTTCTTACTCTAGAATCCTAAAATTCTTTAGGATTTACTAATTCAGTTGGTCTTTCCTGTGAGGAAACTGAAAAAAAAAATTTTTTCAGTACTGGGGATTGAACCTAGGGGCATTTTACCTCTAAACTATATCACCAGTCCCATTTTTTTGTTTAAATTTTGAAATAGGGTCTTACTAACTTGTAGAGGGCCTCACCAAGTAGCTGAGGCTGCCCACAAACCTGTGATCCCCCTGTCTTAACCTCTTAAGTATTGGAATTACAAGTGTGTGCCACCATGCCTAGCAAAACTGAAATCTTCATAGGTAAATTTACTAACACAGAGTGCACCTGTGGCCAAGCCAAGACTAGAACTCCTCATCATCACAAGACTAGACACACCTTGTCATTTACAAATGCATAGCAAGCACCAGAGCACTAAATCACTCACCTCAAACCCCATAATCAGGACAGTCAGGTCTGGAAAAACAGCGCACGGAGTCTTAGTTTTAGAGAGGGTCTGAGAAACCCAACTCTGGACCTTTTCCCAATGAGTTCTATGAAGAGTATGTGCACATCGGCTCTGTATGTGGTTTTCATAGACTCTCAGGATGGAGGGGAGTCTTAGTTTCCTCTGGACTATGTCTCTTCTTGACCTTGGCTGTTGTACCTCCAGAGTCTGGGAACTTATGTGACCTACTGTTCTCAGCTCATATTCAAGAAATGTGATTATTAGAAAGTCCATTCCCCAGAGCACTTTGCTTCATGGTTTAATTTGTATCCTCTGGGTTTAGAGAGGACAAGGCTCAGCCCTCGTGAGCATGCCTAGACACTGTTTGGTGAACAAGCTCTATTGTCTCTATAAGTCATTTCCCCCTCAGGATAAATCTCTGTCCACTACCTACTTATTGTCAGAGGAACTGTGTGACCCACAGAGTAGACATGTTTAATTGCCTGGAAAATAATCCAGGAAATAAAATGATCATAAAAAGTGGTAAAAATTCATGAATTAAATACGAGACAACATGAAAAATACTTTTAAAAATTCAATTTATATTTATAAAGGATTTCACAAGCAGAGAGAAGAACGCTGAGAATAAAAGAGTCAGTAGAAAATAAATTTTTGTAGGGTTTACTCAACTCAAACTGTGAAGCAACCCTTCGGTAATCATCGTGGATTTACTGTCATTGTCTCTGAGCTACAAGACCACTAAAATAAAATTTAAAAGCTTGCAGAGAGCTCTGGCTTGTGCAGGAATTACTCCAAACCATGGTGTATGTAGTTGGTACTATGTTGCATCAGTTATTTCTGGAAATTGTGAGATTGAGAAAACAAAGTTTGGGATGCCTGCAAAGAGTTGAGGAAATAATCAAAAGATTGACCAAATTTATGTCTGAAACACTGAAAATTGAATGTTTGGCAGCATCTCTAGTTTCCTGTGGTTTCGGGAACAAAACCAAAAAGCGCCAGTGTTCATCTTTTGTTAGCCACCTACTTATTTTGTTAAAAAACTAAAAGTGCCCATAAACTAGAATTCAAACAAGAGGGTAAGAAAGTTCACTCCAATTTTGCTGAACATACAAGTTGGAGGTTAGGCAGAAGCCCATAGAACAGATCTATAAAGGAGAATTAAGCATTAGGGAAACTGTACATTGAGAGGAAAAAAATACAAAAAGAAAGACGGGAAAGGTCGTGTGATCTTTCCTAAACTATGGACTTTCATGAATGTGCGCAGAGCTTTTACAAAAAGCCACTAACCCACCTTCCCAGAATCCAAGCAAATGATATTTCAAGAAGCATTATTTGAGTACTTAAGAAGCTGAAATTAGGAGGAGCACAGGTTGAAGGCTAGACTCAGCAACGTAGAGAAATCTTAAGTAACTTAGTGAGACTCTTATTACAAAATAAATAAAAAGAGCTGAGTTTGTAGCTCAGAGGTAGAATATGCCTGGATTCAATTCCCAGTATCAAAAAACAACAAAGAGAAGCATTATTTGTACATGTTCTTTATTCAACAATAATTAAAGTAGCCTAAAAAGATAAGCTTGCTTTCAAAAGGGAAATACTGCATTGGATGAGTGTCCCCTTTGGGATTTTTATTCAGTATGAAGATCGCCCTTTCCAAATTATCTTAGTACAGCTCCCCAGGATTGCTTCCTTCTGAAAAAAAGTTGCATTTCTTTTTTTTTTTTTCTTCCTAGTTTTAAACTCTGTTTTAGTCTTTTAACTCTACTTTTAATTACAAAAGTTAAAAAATCCTGAGGCTCACTCTAAAAGTGATGCTGGGGTAAGATAAAGAATGTACATTTTCCATCTCTAGAAGTCTAGCTGTGCAGAGAGTCACAGTCAACATCTGTGTGTGCAATTCCTGTAAGAATTCCAATTGTAGGCACATGATAAATACTGCAACCTCCCATCTTTAGTTATGTAAGTGGAATGTCAATTGCCTATACTAATATTTTCTTCTCTTTCTTTCTTGGTTTTTGAATATACTTTGTTGTTGTTGTTGTTGTTGTTGTTGTTGACAACAGTTTTAGGTTCAAAATAGATTAGAAAGTACAAAATTCCTATATACTTCCATCCCCATACAAAAAATAAACTTCCCTTGAGATAAATATTCTGCACTAGAATGGTACATTTTGTTCAAATCATCAAGGACTTACATTGAGACACCATTTTTTTAAAAAAAAAATTCAAAAATGGTGTGCTATAGGGCACTTCTGGTCAGACTTCTACTCAGATGATGGCAATGATGTCTTGACTGAATTAGTCGCATTTGAGATTCCATATTACTTAATGTTATTGCTTATCCTTATTAACATTAAGTGGATGATTAGCAACAAACATAAAATAGAGTTGAGATCCGATGATCAGGGAATTTGGAATTTTCATTTTTCAGCAGATGACCTTGAAGCACTCTGAAGGTCTGCGCAGACAAAACAGAAGAGTTGTGTCAAAATTTGTAGTGCTGGGGACAAGGGCAAGACATGTTTTCTCACATGATCTGGGTTTTGTGACTTTGTCATATTCTTGGCAATCTCTAAAACTGAGACTTGAGTTTGTCTTTGAACTTGCTTTTTTGGAATTGTGACCACAATGTCTTTTGTCGAAGAAATAGCAAATCCCATACAATTTAAAGCATAAACAGGCTGTTTGTCAACCTGTCGTCTTACAAAGAAAAGACAAGGTATGTGTCAATGGCCTCTCTGTGCAGTTGAGGTATGCACCGTGTGAACAGATCTAATCGCCAAGTATGAACAGCAGTCTCTGTGTTTTTATCCTGATGGATTTCACTTATAGGGTACATTGTGAAGTGGAAAGATAACAATATCCTGATTTTTATCTTTCAGGCTAATGGGTCTGTATTTGAATCTTGATTGAAACATTTAGTTGTTGAGGGACTTTGGGCCAATTATCAGGCTCTGATGAATTTTATGTACCATACTACAAAGTGAGTCACTGTATGTGCGGCAAGATGCTGGTGTCATGAGGAGGATCAGCTATATTACATCCCTGGCACACAAGAGACACTCACGTGGCCACACAACATAAAGAAGAGAGCACTGACTCTGGAGCCAGACCAGAATTGAATCTCAAAAAGGTATCTAACTTCTTGCCGGGTTTGGTAGCACACGCTTATAATCCCCGCGCTTGGGAGGTGGAGACAGGAGGATCGCGCAGGTTCGAAGCCAGCCGTGCTGGTTTAAGAGACGCTGTTTCTAAATAAAAATATAAAAATAGGTCTGGGAGTATAACCCGGAGGTAGAAGGGCTTCCAGGAACCCCAGTACCACCAAAATAAAAAAAATAAGTTGTCTAACTTCTATCTGCTTCCTTGCTTGTCAGAAGACCATGATAATAATAGTACCTGCCTCATAAGCTGTTTTGCAAATTAACAAAAAAGACAAGAGTCAATTCCTGTAAAATGCTTATAACAATGCTTAGCAATGATAGATGTTAAAATTTGCTGCAGGTGTAATTATTTGAAAAGGCTCATATATCATCTTGGACTAGAAATACCTACACAGAAGAAACTACGCTCAAGGCGTAGACAAAGACTTAGGAGGTCAGCGTTGTTAACTGATGAGCTAATGTTTGACTTTATTATTTTTCTTATTCTTTCCTTGAAATTTACAAGGTATCCTTAAGCAGTTTAGATTAGGGTCCTAATTTAGAACTATGTAAATAAAGTATCCTTTATATGTGACTTTATAAAAATTCCAAGGAGGGTGGGAGAAGCTTATCAATGGGCACCCTATGGCGTCTATAGTAGGCTCTGGTGAGTTATTGCACAGGAGGATAATGGTGGATAGCAATAATATAATATACACTTCAAAAATATGCAAGGAAGAATTTTGAACTTTTTGCTATAAAAATCTTAAGCGTTGGAAGAGATAGATATATTTAACTTCATTTACACATTACACACACGCGCACATATATATATATAATATATATATATATACACATATATATGTATGTGTGTGTGTATGTGTGTGTGTGTTGAAACATCACATAGCGTCCCATTGGTACTTACACAATTGTGTTTTTATATGTCACTTTAAAATATATAAAAAGGGAAAATATTTTTTCAAAATTGTGCTCTCCACAATTTCAGCACTTTCTTTCTATGAACGAGTTTTAGACTTGCTTTCTATGAACCAGCGTGTCCATCGTCTTCCAGTTAGAAATATGACTTGGAAGTAATCCCTTAAATGATAACATATTTCAGGTAGCTCCGAAAGTGTGGCATAAGCATTAGGCCTGGTATTAAGCACACCCGAGTGTAATATAAGATCTAAATACACATAACCACAAGAAAATAATGTAGTGTGATAGAAATGCTGAAAAGTATAGAATGAAGAAATTAAGTACCAGAATGAAAAATGCTGAAAACATCAATATTCTTTGAAAGAAACCCATGAAGAAAATGCAACCTGCTTTAAATTTTGATGAGTCAAATGAACCAAATATTGCATTGCTTAAAATTTTGCACATTTCTGGGTTTTACAAACTTCAGTTGGACAGTGTTTTGTAAGTTAATCCTTAATGTCTCACAGCACAGCAGAAAGCACAGATAGATGTCTTTGGAAGGGTGAATTATATTAAAAAAAATCTCCATTTGGGTAGAGGTATGATTACTAAGTTCCTATCATCGGAGCTTAGAAATAACTTCATGAACACACAAGAGATTTGAAATTTAATATTATATCAATTACTTTAAAATCAACAATGGACATCATTACATCATGGTGATAAATATTTTTCAACAATAGCACTCACTTTTGTGTAGTAGGGAACTGGAGCTTTTCACATCTCAATTGCTCCACAGGTAATGCAGTTCTATTCTGAAGCAAACAACTCCCAAAGAAAACCCAATGGGAAAACACTTTTGATTATGTTTGATCTTTCCAATTTTTCCTAATATTTCCCTGAGGATTTTTAAGTGGGAAAATGCAGGTTTTTAACACTTAGATTTGAATGAGTTAGCCTTCAGTGACTGTTCTGTGGCATTAGTTAAATGTGCAGCCTGTGTTTAATGCTTTGGGAAATCCATGATTTAAATACATTACAATGCCCCCCCCATACACACAGGACAAAAATTACAGTCTCAGCTGCTAACAGCTGCCAAATGCAAAAAGCTCACACTGTGAGGTGACTTTTGCTGAAAGGAGAAGAAGCTATGTTTACCTATTGGGTATAGAAAAATGGAAGCATGATTCTATATCTACAAATATGATAGTTCATGGAGGTTTATTTATTTCATCTTGCTTTATTGGGATAAGAGTGCACATGATATCTATCCTCATAACACATTTTTTTTGTGGTACTGGGGAGAGAAACCAGGGGCCTTCTACCTCTGGACTACACCCCCAGATCTATTTTATATTTTATTTGGAAACGGTCTCACTAAGTTGCTGAGAGCCTCACTAAGTAGCTGAGGCTGACTTTGAACCTGCAGGATCCTCCTGTCTCAGCCTCCCAAGTTCTGGGATTACAAGTGTGCACCACCACGCCCGGCTCATGACACATTTTAAGTGTACAATTCAGGTTGTCCACCATAGATTTTTGCAGTAGACCTTTAAAGGGTGAAGTTATGCCCATTTAGTAGGAACTTCATATGTATATATGGAAAGAGAGAGAGAGAGAGAGAGAGAGAGAGAGAGAGAGAGAGAGAGAGAATATCAATGCATTTGAAGTAAATAAAAAGGGCCTGCATCATTATACCTAAATGCTCAATAAATTTAGGCCTTGAAAGTACATTGCAAAAAAAAAAAAAAAAAAAGCTCAGTATAATGAACCTGCTCAGTATAATGAACCTGCTATTCTTTCAGACTTTTAAATTTTCATAATAACCCATACTCTTTTGGGTTGCATGTTTTAAACTCTATGAAAGGAACACACAGTTCCCAGAATATTTTAAGTTGTAAAATACTTAAATATAAAGATATGGATAAAATACTCATCCATAGACACATCAATCAGATTAAGAAGGAAATCTATGCAAATCTGCTAGAGATAAGTATCTAACCCCTTCTTGATCTCATTCACTAATCCTTTCCTCTTCTTTATGTATTGCTAGTTTCTCGAATTTTTTCTGGATACTTTTACTACATATGTGTATATCCCAGATGAATATACCATTGCTTGAAATGACCTTGCACTTCATACAAATGGAAGCCTAATTCTATATGTATGAATGTACTAGTTTATGGAAAAGTTTATTGATTTCATCTTGCTTTATTGGGATAAGAGGGCGCGTGAAATCTATCCCCATGACTCATTTTAAGTGTGGAATTCATGGTTGTTCACAGTAGGTGCAGTGTTTTTGCAGAAGACCTCCAAAATGTAACGTTATACTCATTTATTAGGAATTTATTTTCATCTTGACCCCAAGCAATCATCACTATGCTCTTTGATTCGGTGAATTTGGCTATTTAAATAAATAAAATAAAAGTAGAATTGTGCAGCATTTGTCTTTCTGTGACTGTGTTTTTTTTTTCTTAGTATAATATTCTCAAGGTTCATCCATGCTGTCATAAATGACAGTTTCCTTTTTTTCAAGATTAAATAGAACTCCATTTTTGGTGGAATACCACTATTTCCAACAGTATAATAATTTTCTTTATACATTTATCTGTCGATGGATGGAAGATTGTTTCTGAATATTGATTATTGCTTATGTTGTTGTTCTTGTTCTTTAATTTTCTGGGGGGCCGATTTTTAATTCACTTTGTCTTTTGCATGTGTGTTGTTAGTTTTATTTATTTGCTGGTCATTCCCTTGCTGCTTACTTATCTTTATAATAGGGCCCTGGGCAGGTTTTTAGGATACCACTGCATTGGGTAATACAGTCCCCTTGAAAATCGGAGTGACTGGAAAGTCTGTACTTAGCGTGGGTCGTTCTTATTGGCAGAGTTTGCTTTAATATGAGAGCAGGTTGTTGGCTTTCTTAAGAGAGGGAATCCAGTTGAAGACACTAACACCGACTTGAAAATCTACCTTTTCCTCATAATTGTTCATTATTTTTTTAAGATAAGAAGCTTCCTTTTTCCTGCCTGAGGGGAAATGTGAGGCCTCTGTTCACTCGGATGGAAAGAGAGGAGGGGAAGGAGGTGCTGACTTGGGAGGCTGCTCCTTCTGTGGACCTTAGTCCCCGGGATTTATTTTCAGCCTGTTCTGTTCTCCCTGGTTCTGTGACCAGCTCCTGGCACAGATTCTGTCCTTCTGCATTGCTTGATTTCCTTCTTCAAAATTCTCCCTTTCCGTTCCTTTCTATATAATTAACTGAAATTTCTGTTTGGTGACCCCCAACATAGATTATTTTCAGTGTTATTGGTTCATCTATATATATATTTTTGAACATTTTTCTCTCTTGCCGGGAGGGGAAAGAGTACCTGTGTGCTCAGTTACTGCAAACATCCTGGACTTTTTTATATGGCTATTGTGATTATTATAGCATCTAAACTCTTGTTTTTCTTCTGCTTCTTTTCATAGGATGAGGTCAATCTCTTCTTGCTTCAGGGCATCTCTTGGGTCTTCATTCACGAGGTTATCTCTTGTTATAGCTCCAAGATGTTACTCCACTCATAGTCTCTCTACTCTCATTATATAAGCATCTTCAAGTTTCTTCCTCTTTTTCCCCTTCTTCTTTTGGGGACACCCAATTTCTTTTCATTCTCATCTGTGCTTTTGAAAACTAGTCACTTACTCTTCTCCCTGACCTCCCAAACTATCTGAAAGGGAGTGCAGCCTGGACTCCTTGATTTTCTCCCTTGATATTGCTTTAAACAAAGGCCATTGGCCATCTCTGCTTTCCCAAATTAAGTAGACATGTGTAGATCTCCTTTGTATAACCTTGTTAACCACACCTGATGTCATCTTCATCCACGACTTATGAGAAAACTTGTGTTCTATGGTTTACCTTTTGCCTTTCTTGCTGTTTTTGCAGATTTCTTTCTCAAGCTTCCTGACCAATGACCCTCAAATACAGCTGAATGAAGACCGGTGAGGAGCCACACCATGTCTGATTCACTGGGAGGCTGTGCTCTTGCTCCATGGGCTTGCGCAGTCTCAAAGGCTCCATTCACCTCTTTCCTGTGGGTCCTGGGAAGCATGGCTACTTACTTGTCCATCAGCATTTCTCATTGCCTGAGATGGAACTTTCTATTTTGTCACATTTTTTTTGTTTGTTTCTAAAAAGAGCCACAAGTTTTGCTTTGAAGCTTTCCTTCAGTTCAGTGAGTCATCACATTCTCCAGCCTTTCCTTTAATTTCTTTTTCTTAATAAAGCAGAATAAATGCACGCACACGCACAAAACTATTCTCCCAGGCAAAAGATATATATTCACAACCATATTAAAAATGCTACTCATTTATAAAAATACCTGTGGCACCATGGTTCCAGACCAATAAAGACAGGAATTGAAATGGCGAAAGGGGTTTAAAAATAGCTTACTGGATGTACAAGGATGGAGTAATAACAGTAGTGAATGGATTTTTTAATTTAGAAAGCCTCATCCTATTACTCTTAGAAATACTACTTCATATTAAAAAATGCGTTTCAAATTCTCAAGTTCAAGAACACTGACCTTGTAGATGTACAAAGGAGGATCATTAGAGCATTATCTTGTGGTTGGAATAGAAAATTAGTTTTATGTATCTCTGAAGATGGGTAGTATTTAGTGATAGATGCATAGCTTAATTCTAAATCCTGCGATAACCAAAGCCAACGTGCATTCATTTGCTCACTCAGCTATAAATCCACTCATTTAAAAATTATTAAGCCAGGCAAAGCCAGGTGTGGTGGCACACATTTGTAATCCCAGCATCTGAGAGGCTGAGACCAGAGAATTATGATTCATGGACTGCCTCAGCTACTTAGTGAGGCCTTCTGCAACTTAGTGAGACCTTGTTTCAAAATAAGAATAAAAAAATAGGGCTAGGCATATAGCTCGGAGGTCAAATGCCTGTGGGTTCAATCCCCAGTACCACAGAAATAAATAAATAAATAAATAAATAAATAAATAAATAAATAAAATTATTAAGCCAGGCATAATGGTGCAGGCTTAAAATCTCAATATTTGGGAGGCTGAAACAGGAGAATTATAGGTTTTTGGCCAACCTCAGCTACTGAGTAAGGCCCTCTACAATTTAGTGAAACCCTCTTTCAAAATAAAGAATAAAATATAGGGCTGGGGGGTAAAGCTCAGAGGTAGAATGCCCTGGGTTCAATCCCCAGTACTGCAAAAATAATAACAATAACAAAAATAATATATTTATTATTGAACATCAATGATGAGAGATTAAGAATAATTCCTATGGGATGAACCTACCATATGATCCAGCAATACCACTTCTCGGTATCTGTTTAAAATAATGGAAACAAAATTAATGCATGCATATCTATGTTCATAGCCACACAATTCACAATTGCCAAACTATGGAACCAGTCAAGATGCCCATCAACAGATAAACTGATTACAAAACTATGGAATATGTATGCAGTGGAATTTTACTCAGCCATAAAGAAGAAAAATATGTCATTTGCAGGGAAATGGATGGAACTGGAGAACATTATACTAAGTGATATTAGTCAGTTGCAAAAAGTAAAAGGTCTAATGCTTTCCCTAATATGTAGAAGCTAGGGAGAAAATGGGTCATAGGATAAACTCTAGATAAAGAAGGAGAAATCATAGATGAGCAAATAAGGTAGGTGACCTAACTCAAGGGGATAGAAGAAGGGAAGAGGAAAATTTCCTAAAGTTCATGATTTACATTCACAAACATATCAAAGTCAATCACTAAGCCAAACATAAGAAGGGAGGAGGGAAGGCATGGGGTGGGAATTGGGGAAGGGCTAAATGAGAGATGTGTGGATGTATGCCTCTACCATCTTGTATCCCATTAAGATACGTGATTACAATGCACCAATACAAATTGGAAAAATGAATAATCCCTGTGTTCGTAAGACCAACTGGGAAGCTATTTATTAAGATATTAAATTAGAGAATGTGCAGTTTCAACACATACTTCAATATCTGCTCTGGACACTTCCTGCTCCTCACTGACCTTGCTGGTGGTCTTCTATCATCTCCTCTCAGTCATCACACTGTGATGGGTTAGAGCGTTTCCATCAACGACAATTCTCCAAGTAACATTTTATAGGTAATTACAAAAAAAAAAGAACCCAAATCATTGACTAATGGGACCATGATTATAAGAGCTAAACATCACCCCTTTCCCCAAACTACTTCTTGGTAAAGGATTTGTCGTTCAGCTTTTAAAATGTAAATATAGGCCAAAGCCAAATAAAGAGATTGTTCAGTATGGGATAAACCATGCTAAAGAAGATTTTAAAAAAGGATTTTCCAGCTGTTAATTGATATTTTAGAATGATTGTAATATTTGAATTATTGAAATATAGAATTTTCTCATTTAGACTTTAGCATCTGACACTAACCAGACGCAGGTTTCGGGAAATAGATTCTCTCTTATGAGAGACCAGCTCACTACAAGTCAGATTGATTTGTGATTCCTCCTAAGTGATCATAAGTTTTCATCATTCCCATCTTATTGTCATAACTGCCCCATTTCAAAGAAAATCTCCAAATCTCCGTCCTTGAAAATGATTACAGTGTTCAGAGAAACTCAATACATCCTCTAGAGGTCTGATAAATTATCCAGTTTTACTTATACCGAAAGCTGAAATCTTGAGAAAGTCTGACACTCTTTGGCATTTGGAGTTTGGAAATCTTAGTATTAGCCAGTGCCATATAATGCCAGGATTCACTGTGTAGAACCCTGAAGCCAGGGTGGATTGAAATCACAATAGTCAAATGATAAGAACACAAGCTGAACAGAATCTGCCAATGGAGTCACAGGGACCCTTAACTGAGAGTCTAGCTGGAATGACAGAAAGTTGGGTGGCAATTTAGTTGTTTCTCTTTCAATCGCAAAACATTTAAAAATGCATCTGTATCTCTGTTTGGGGACAAGGGATTCTCTTAAGAGGTGTGGAGAGTATGGAGATGTGCTAGCCAGATCAGCCCTCAGTGAGGAATTTTCTGCCTCAGAAGACAGCTCCCAGTTGGAAGCTGCATCAGGGCTTGACTCATCCACAGAAAGCCACCTTGCGTAAGAGCACATCTTTCCCAGGCAGGACACATCTGGTGAGTGACCAAGACAGAGGAAATAAAAAAGGCCCAAGCTTCTAGCCACTATGTGTGTCTCCTCTGATGGGTTGTGTCCAATCCTAAGCTCTCTCTGGGGACTTCTCCCTCAGCCTCATCCTGCTCTGCCCTTCCCCTCCCTTCCAAACATTTCAATTCCATTAATAAAAGCTCAGTTTGCCAAACTCCATCTCAGTAACTGCTTCCATAGATAAAGATCTTCAGTGAAAGGTAACATGACATTTTAAGATCTGCACTGTTTTGTGTTAGTTCGAGAGAGTTTTGAAAACACATACCCAGATGCAATTAAAAATGAATGGATAGCCGGGCATGGTGCTGCACACTTGGGCCAGCATTTGGGAGGCTGAGACAGGAGGATCACGGTACGTGGCTAGCCTCAGCTACTTAGGCCTTTTGCAACTCACAGAGACACTGTTTCAAAAAAAAAAAAAAAAGAAGAAAAGAAAAATAAAAAGAATAAGGCTTGAGGTAGAATGCCCCTGGGTTCCATCTCCAGCACTGCAAAAATAAATAAATAAATAAATAAATAAAAAAATAAATAAATAAAAAAGAGAGAGAGTGAGAAAGAGAATGTATTATCAGACACAAAGAGACAGATTTATCTAGTACAATTGGGCCAAAAGTTTCATGTCAGTTGTCTAATCTTTTTTAAGTCTTTGGTCAAAACAAATGGGCAGATATGACGCTGTTGAAACATTTCTACCTTTTTTTTTTAATGTATTACCTCCTC
The DNA here is from genome assembly GCF_963383645.1 of Muscardinus avellanarius. Taxonomy (NCBI): domain Eukaryota; kingdom Metazoa; phylum Chordata; class Mammalia; order Rodentia; family Gliridae; genus Muscardinus; species Muscardinus avellanarius. The sequence continues at coordinate 117,777,173 of NC_137790.1, forward strand.
ATTTTCTGTAAAAATTGCCAATTTAAACAACAATGTTTTTAAAGAAACAATTGGATTAGAAGAAACTACAGCAGCTGGAAAAATATTGCAACATGGAAGTCTTTGACAAAACTACAGAATTTCAAGAATGTGAAATGATTGCAGACAAAAACCTATAAGCCATTTTGAGGTGAGTGACCTATAGTAAGTCTATGAGTAAACAATTCAATGAAGTTCTTCTTTAATTAGTGCCTGCCTTGTGCAAGGCCTGCTGTTAGGTCCATCGAGAGTCACAATAAAGGGCGACATGGGAAGGTATAGAGGGATATACAGAGTGCATTTTAAAATGTTAATGTAGGTTGAGAGAGAGAGAATGAGAGCAAGAGGGAGAGAGAGGATGTTTAAAGACCAAGAAAAACCTCATGGATAGATGGTTTCAAGCATGGCTTTAAAGATGGGTGAGATTTGCCTGTTAGGAGTAAAGAGAAATGGAGATTCAGTTATGAGATGAGAAAGAGCTGGGAAAGGAAGAAAGACAAAAAGGAAGCTCGGTGTGTGCTTAGCTCGGCCTCCCATGGCCTCCATCTCACACACAAAAGGAAGGAGCTGCTCAGGATAAGGTTTCTCAGGCAGAGTTTCTCGAAACACTTTTTTATCTATTAAATAGCTCTTCTGGCTACACTTTCTTGAGGGCAGGTGTTGAAAAAGAAAAAGCCTACAATGTCTTAGTGTATATTTGATCTTCTTGCAGATATGCATACAGGAGAAAGAGTTGTTTTCTGCTGCTTCTTGTTCTTGTTCTTGTTCTTCTTCTTTTTTTTTTTTTTTTTTTAAATTCAAGCCTGTGCTTGTTCTGCATAAATATGCGTGAGTTTTCTGCTACAGCAGACCTGTGCCAAAGGCAATGAAGTGTCAGGGCTGAGAGGCCTCAGCTCTACACACGCCATCGTCGCTGCGGGGCATCGGTTGTGTCGTTGCAGGTGAGTGAGGAGCGTGCCAGGTTGTGATAGTATCTTTCGCAGGTAGGATCGGTGAGCTTCTTGTCTGACTTTTATTTTGATGAGGGGGAAAGGGAGGAGATTGTAGACGTTGTCTATGATTTAGCCTTGAAGTAAAAGTGGCCCAACTACAACTACATCCACTTTCCAGCTTCTAGATTAAAGATCTGCAAGTACATATCTCTGTGAAAGTGTGGCACCTTCGCCCACTGCAAAAGTAAATGAGACATTGAAGTTGCTAATGTGGCACATATTCCCGATATTATCATTTTGATTTTCGACTCGTTATGTCTGCCCAAGCTGGCTTACTGTTCTATTTAAAGATGTTGGAAATTTTACAAGTTACAAAATTTGGTATAGACAATATCGTTGGACTAATAAAACAGTAATTCTGGATGTTTAAAATAACTGGAATTTTATGCATGCATGATTTCACATGGAAGAAAAGTACTGATTTAAAGTTTGGAAACATCCATGAAACTCCTTCCAAACAGATGATTTAATGATCTCTTGATTTCAAAGAATTCTCTCTTCTTGGATATGTATTTATAAGAAGTAAATGGATGAGAAAGTTTCAATTCTTATTTTGTACGAAGTAAAAACAACAGAGTCAGATAGGCCTTTTATTTTCAGTAAAACTTTTATTAACAAAAGACTATGCAAAGCAAAAACATCACAATGACCTTGTTTATGAAGCCATATTAGCATCCATTATGTCTATGGCAGTAACTCTCTAGAGGCCACTCATTTCTTTTTTTTTCTTTTTTGTGGTCTGGAACCCAGAGGAATTTGACCTCCGAGCTACACCCCCTGACCTGTTTCTTTTTTATTCTTTATTTTGAAACAGGGTCTCACTAAATTGCAGAGGGCCTCACTAAGTAGCTGAGGCTGTTCGCGAACCGCGATCCTCCAGTTTCAGGTTCCTGAATGCTGGGATTACAAGTATGCTCCACCACGCCTAGCTTCATTAAATATTTCTTGAATGAGTATTAATTGACATTAATACAATATTAGTCACCTTTTCATTCCCATAACAAGATAACTGAGAAAATCAACTTAAAACAGGAAAGATTTATTTGCTTTCATGGTTTCCGAGGTGGGCATGCAGAGAAGCAGGACATTATGGAGGAAGATGTGCTAGAGTAAGCTGCTTACACCATGCAGCCAGGAAGGCAGGCTGGGGTGGGGGTGAGGGGCGTGATATACCTGTCCAGGGCATTCCCCTGGTGACCCTTGTCTACTAACTAGAGTCTACGTCTTACAGTCTCCACCATCTCCCATTCAACCATGAACCATTCAACTCTGAGTTCACTAGTGGGCTAATTCACCTTTGAGGTCAAAGTCCCCATGATCTAAGTGCTTCCATAAAGTTTGTCTCTGGTCATGGCTCTACTAGGGACCAAGCCTTTAACACAGGAGTCTTTGAAAGACATTCCACACTCAAACCATAACAAATTCACAGTAGGACTGGAGAGGGAAAATGAAATCCACAGCATTAAAGGTTTCAGAGTTAGTTTATTCAACTACAAATAAACAAAATGAGAATCAGTTAAAAGGTTTCTAAATAATTGAAGATAAAATATGAAAGTTATAACACTGAGTTTAATAAAAACTTAAAATTCTTAGGTTTTTCAATAATACAAAATAATATCTAAAAAGAAGTTTTGACTAGGTAGAACATTTGGGCCAAAATCAGAGAACATATTTTCAAATAAAAAAAAAATGACAAGAACAAAACATACCATAATTGAAGATAAGATATATATCAAAACCTACAAATGAGTAGATAAGGGGATATGCTTATTACCATGTTAGTACCTCAGGAAGCCTCTTAGAAAAAATATTATAGCAGCATTAATCATTTAAGAATGTTTATAAGAAAATTGAGATTACAGAAATCAGTAACAACATTGATTTAGAGTGAGCAATTTTCCTTCCTTGGGAGAATTAACATTTCCAAAGAAAATAGTGAAAACTGAATAATGGGTATGGATGGAAAATGGAAGGGAAAATTTTTTGTCACATCTTTAATCTGTAATCATAATCTTTAAGGTAGATATTATAAATACAAAGTTTATCTAAATTCTGTTTTCAACAAATTAAGCAGCTTTGTTTCAATTTTATATACAATACCACTAAAGTCTAAAGAAAATTCTGAGCAAAAATAATAACGCAGCCAGTTGTGGTGGCACACTCTTGTAATACCTGCACTTGGGAGGCTGAGACAGGAGGATTGCACAGGTTCAAAGCCAGCCTCAGCTACTTAGTGAGGCTCTCAGCAACTTAGTGAGAACCTGTTTCCAAATAAAATATAGAAAATAGGTCTGGAAATATAGCCTGGAGGTAGAAAGCCTCTGGGTTCCACTCCCAGTACAATAATAATAATAATAATAATAATAATAATAATAATAATAATATAGCTTCCTAATGCAACACTTTTAATTTCCACTTCTAATTTGAAATTTATTTAGAAAGTTGATTATCAAAATGTGATTGGCAACAGCCATTAAAAATATTAGGAGATCGTCTGTCTTATTTTTTTTAGCTCTTCAAAACACATTTTATTTCATGTTAATTAAATACCATAAGATGTTCTTAATGCGTTTATGTCAGGGTATGGAGGCTCTGTATTGTCCATTCAGCTTGCGGTAATTCTCACTATCCTTTCTGGAATCTCTTGTGTTCCCGGCCCCACTGTGTATGGTTTGGGAGGAACTTGTGCCAGACTCTGCTAGGGCCACCCTATGGATCACACTTCTCCCATGCTGCCTGTGTGCAGGAATGTGGTGAGCATTTGAACACTCTGCCTCTGGTCTTCACTCTTCATTCCTGTTTACTATTTGAAGCCGCAGGTCTCCCTTTATTCTCAAAAATTTGTTTATAAACACGTTTCCTTTTTCTTAGTTACCGAGGTCATCTTCTGATAATTACAGCCAAGAACACTGAAACTCAAATAATTTATTTATAAAAAAGACAATGACCATCGTTTCAAAACAACATAATCCTTTAGTCCTTGAAGAGTCAGTTTTTAGTAGTATTTTAATAATCCAAACATTTTGTGAGTGAAGAAGCCAAAACTTTAAGGATATTAGAGAGCCAGCCGTGGTGACGCACGCTTGTAATCCCAGCATTTGAGGGTCTGAGACAGAAGGATTGCAGTTCATGGACAGCCTCAGCTACTTAGTGAGCCCCTTTGCAACTCAGTGAGACCCTGTTTCAAAATAAAGAATAAAAAATAGGGCTGGGGTGTAGCTCAGAGGTAGAATGCCCTGGGTTCCATCCCCAGTACAAAAAAAAAAAAAAAAAAAGATATTAGAAACTGAATTACTTCTCTTCCAAATTCCTATGTTGAACTGCTATCTCCAGGAAAGCTGAATGGGACAGTGTATAGAGATAAGGCCTTTAAAGAGAAAAAGGTAAAATGGGATCCTTAGAGCAGGTCTAATTCAATATGACTGATGTGGTTTTTTGTTTATTTATGTACTTTTTGTGGCAATGAGGATGGAACCCAGGAGCATTCTACCGAGCTACATCCCCAGCCCTATTTTTAAAAATCTTTTCGGACTTCCGGGAAGATGGCGACGGAGAAAAGCGGGGCTTATGAGCCCCGCTAACAACCAATCTCTATTATCACAAAATCAGCGCCTTTCATAGCCAGAAAACACCATCAGCAGAGAAATAAAAAATGTAATTTCAAGGGACAGAGAAAAAGAGGGCTGGAAAAACGAGACACCAGAAACCAGACTGCAGTGCTGCAGCTGGAGCCGCAGCACAAAGCAGTGGGCGCCATTTTCCCTTGCAGCACCAGGCTCCAGAGAAGAGGGGAACTCATAACGGAGCTCAGAACCAGAGAGGAGATATGCTGGCCTCATGCCCGAGGACAGGGCAGCAGTGCCTTCCTGTCGGCGGCTATGCCGAGCTCACTGGATGGCACCAGACCAACGCACTCAACAGCCCACCAGGCTCCAGAGAGGAGTGGCAGACAGAGAGCTGAGGTGAGCCGCTGCAGATCAGCCGGGAGGAATTCGGCAGATTTCTCGACACAGGGAGCATCTAAAGCTCCCAGAGGCTAGGCTCAGCACAACCTGCAGGGACTCAGAGCGGAGCTCAAAAACAGAAAAGAAATACGCCAGCCTCACTGCCGAGGGTGGGGCAGCTGCGCCATATTGCCACCGGCGGCAGTAACAACGAATTCACCGAGTCCACGACAGCTCCATCTGCACACTCAAAAACAGTGAGTCAAATTGCGGCCCCTAGAGGAGAAATCCCAGTACTGTACTCCCAAGGACTTGATCCAGTGGGGGAGTGGAGGTGGCAGAGACATCACACCATAGGAGAACACCCAACCTGGCAACCAACATGGTCTAAAGCAGCCTCGATTGACTCCCAGGGTCTGAGACTCTGCGATACAACCCAGTAAAGGAGTAGTGGTGACTGAGATACCACAGACTCGAGATCCAGAGCACCTTAAGTGAAGTCATAGTGACCCAGGGAAGAACCCAGAGAAGGCACAAACTTCCGAAATCATGGGAAAGAGGAATAACAATGGAGCAATGAATGCCCACAACCCCACAACATCAGAACCTGATAAAACAGAAATTCAGAGATTTCTAGAAGATCAAATCAGGAAAATAACTGTAGAAATAATAGAGGTGTTTCGAAAAGAATTCAGAGAGAGCCAAAGAGAGATAAAGGATGCAATTAATGAAGTAAAGGCCTCAATTCAAAGTACAAACAACCGATTAGACCACATGGAGAATAGAATCTCTCTCCTAGAAGATGAGCATTAAAAAAATGAACGCAAAGTTTCTAATTTAGAAAAAAAATCCGACAGCATATTTTAAGAGAGCTAACCTAAGAATAATTGGAATAGAGGAGGGAAAAGAAGGTGAAACCAAAGGGATCAACTATCTTTTCAAGAAAGTAATAGTAGAAAATTTTCCAAACATAGAGCAAGAGGTCGATACACAGGTCCAGGAAACTTATAGAATTCCCTTTAGAGAGGATCAGAGAAGAGGATCCCCATGCCACATAATTGTCAAAATGACTAATGTGGAAACCAAGCAGAGAATCTTAAAGGCAATAAAAACAAAGGGCCAAGTGACATTCAGAGGCAAACCAATTAGAATCATTCCAGACTTCCCAAACCAAGTCATGAGAGCCAGAAGGGCTTGGAGTAACATATTCCAAACTCTGAAAGAAAACAACTTCCAGCCAAAAATTTCCTACCCAGCAAAACTTTCTATCAAATTAGATGGGGAAATAAGAAGCTTCAACAACAAACAGAAACTGAGGGAATTTATGTCTTCAAAACCAGCGCTAGAGAAAATACTCAAAGAGATCAACTGCAAAGAAGAAATAGGTAACACACACCAGAACCAGAGAAACAAGATTTTCCATCCAACAGACAACTAAGACTGGTTATCTGTGGAGATTCATTATTTATGTTAGTCTTTTACCTATCTCTAAATTGTATTGTTTGCTTTTATTGTTGCTAATTTTTAGGATTTCTATTTGGAATATTAATATACCTTCAGATATAGCATTTGGAAATATTTTATCCCATTCTATCAGTAACTTTTAACTCTGTTTACATTGTCTTTGGATATACAATATTTTTTATTTTTCAGGGAGTTTATTTACCCTTTTGTTGCCTGTGCCATTGAAATCATATCCAAGAAATCACTGCCAATTTCAATGTTGTGAGGTTTTATGATCTAGATTTTCTTCTAAAAGTTTATAGTATTAAGATTTATATTTAGGTCTTTTATCTGTTTTGAGTTAATATTTGTATATGTGTTAGGTAAAGGTTCAATTTTATTATTTTTCATGTAATTATTATTTTTCAACAATATTTAGTTAAAAGATTAGTATTTCCTCCACCAAATGTTCGTGGAAACCTTGTCAAAAATAACTTGACAATATATGGAAGAAATTATCTCTAGGCTTTTATTTAACTCCAATGATTTATATATCTGCCTTTAGAACAGTACTACACTGTTTCTTTTAATTATTGTAGCTTTATTTGGTTTGAAATCAGAAAATATACACCTTCTAGCTTTGTTCTTCTTCGAGATTGTTTTGGGTATCTAGAGTCCATATTCCATATCAGGATAGATTTTTTCTAAAAAATAAATAAATTAAATGTATGATAGTTTCACCTAAAAAAAAAGAAAAAAATATTCTCTGGTAAGAAAGAAAGCAAAAAGAAATATTGAAATGTTATCTTTAACTCATCAAAAGCTTGGTATCAGACAAATGAAACTGTTATGTGAGATTATCATCATTAATATTGGATAAATTGCTATAAAACTAGATGTCAACCACTAAGCCAAGCATGGGAAGGAGGGATGGGGAGGGAACAGGGTAGGGATCGGGTAGGGGCTAACTGGGCGATGTGTGCATGTATGTCTACAAAAGTATTTTCTTTATACCATTATGATGTATGAATACATTGCACCAATAAAAAAAGATTAAAAAATAAAAAAATCTTTTATATTATTACTATTACTATTATTATTATTATTAATTATTTTGGTGGTGGTACTGGGAGTGAAATCCAGGGGCTTTCTCCTCCAAGCTATACTCCTAGACCTATTTTTTAATATTTTATTTGGAAACAAGGTCTCACTGATTTGCAAAGGTCCTCACTAAGTAGCTGAGGCTGTCTGCGAATCGTGATCCTCCAGTCTCAGCCTCCGGAATGCTGGGATTGTAAGTGTGTGCCACCATGCCTGGCTCTTTTTTTATGTAAAGTGCTTAGGACAGAGAGAAGGACATGCAAATGCACAGCAGAAACATACCCCTGTTCATATTAAGGAGAGAGGCCTCAGAAGAAACCAGCCCTGTCCACACCTTGAGCTCGACTGCCAACCACCAGAATTGTGGGAAGGTAAATTCTATTACTTAAGCTAGCCAGTCTGCAGTACATTGCTATGGCTGCCCAAGCCATATGTATAACTAATACAAGATATATATATATATATATATATATATATATATATATATATATAATAGGCTAATATAATTTATAATAATATAAATTAATAGGAAGGCTAGTTGTCCATTTTTAGCCACGGGAAAGCAGGATTCAAATTTAAATCTGAGCAGTCCCAGTTTAGTCTTGTTTCCTACATGCATCAGTACATTTAAGTCACATATTAGAGGAATTAGAAAAATCATTTCAGGCAATATTTTAGTAAATAATACAATCAACTAACATGTCACTGATAACTTCTGTTTGTGCTACAAGTTTGCAAAAAAAAGGCTCTCCAAATGGGTGAAATATGACAAGTTACACGTGGACATTCACATGAAATCCATTTACTTTCAGATACCCAGTTCATATGACTTTTGAAATTTTATGAAGTTTGGATCAAGGTTTGTTTTTTCAAGACCCACATTCCATATTATGGTTCAGTTGGTCTTAGGAAAAGACCACACTCATCCATGATTTTAGAAATATATTACATTCTAAGCTTTTCCCAAACAGCTTTACAGCTTTTGCCAAAGTCCACAATCAATCTTTTCATTAACTCATTCTGTCACTTAAATGCAGTTCAGTTACCAAAGGAATAATGTTAAATATAGATGCATATAAAGGAGAGAAAATGGAAAATGGGGCTGAGTTAAAACTTCTCTGGGGAAAGAATTGACTCAATCAACTGAGACAGTCACATTGCTGAAAAAAGTAGGTGCCTACATAAAGCCCTAGTCTCCTGGCCATTAAAGTACTATAGGTAGGTAAACACACATCCGCTAGAGTACTTTATCCATTCTAGTTTATTGAAAGTGTTATCAAAATATTCTTATTTTCTCTTCTGCCCTTGAAAGAAGCTCAATATGTGGATAATATTGTTAGATGAATCCCTTTTGATAGTTTATCAAAGGAAATTTTCCTTAAGCTCACTTGTCAATTGAGTAAATCACTTCATTTAGTATACTAGTAAGCACTTTTTTCAAACTTTTACCATATGCAGTTAATTAGAAGGGTATGTAATCTTTTATGAAGGAAAGTAGGACTTTGATGGATTAAGTAGAAAAAAAGGGAGCTATACAATGTCTTAAAAATTGGGCAGAAATTTTGAAATAATGAGAAGTTGAATATAATTCCTTAGAAAATTAAAATGAATGATGTATCTAGTGTCAATTTGTAATCTACTTAAAAATTAAAGTTTAAAAAGAAATACCATTTACAATAGTATCATTATACAAAATGCTTAGAGATAAATCAGACAAGATATATAAATTGAAAACTCCAAAGCCTTGCCTAGAGACAAAAAGCAAAATTCATTGAGAGACATTCCTTGTGGAATAGAATATTCAACATGGTTAAGCTGGAAATTCTTCTCAATTTGATCAATATAGTCAATGCAAAAATCAAAATACCAAGTAAAACTTCTTGTAGAAATCGACAGGTTGACTTTGTATTTCTAATAGAGACTCAGTAATCTAAATTAGCTAAAAAAGAAGTTGAAGGCCAAAAGCTACCTGATTTTTTTTTTTTTTGGTGGTACTGGGGTTCCTGGAAGCCCTTCTACCTCCGGGCTACACTCCCAGACCTATTATTACATTTTTATTTGGAAACAGGGTCTCCTAAGCCAGCGCGCACGGCTGGCTTCCAACCTGCGCGATCCTCCTGTCTCTGCCTCCCAAGCGCGGGGATTACAAGCGTGCGCCACCACACCCAACCCTAAAAGCAACCTGATTTTAAGACTAGTTACAAACATTCACATAGCTACAAATGCAGAAGATAGATTGGCACAGGCACCGAGATAGGCAAAGAGACTAAATAAAAATAGTAGCATCCAGAAATAGGCTCAGATACTTTAACGTTGAATTTTAACAACATTTAAAAGGCAATTTGATGATAAAAGATGATTTTTTCCACAACTAATGGTAGCACAATTTGGTGCCGAAATGCAAAAAAATACAAAAGAAAAAAGAATGCTTTTTTCTTATCTTGTCTCATGTACCAAAATTATCTGTTTGCAATATGTTAAAGAAAATTAACGGAAATGGATAATGAACCCAAATGTAAAACTTAAATTTATAAAAATTTTGAAAGAAAACATTGTGACTCTGGTCAGGTAGTGATTTGTCAGATACTACACCAAGAGCACAATCCACCAAAGAAAAAAATGAATAAATTATACTTCCTAAAAATAAGAAAACTTCTACCATTCAAAGGGAAAGAGAAACTTCTACTATTCAAAGTTAAGAGAATAAAAAGCTGAGCACACACTTGAGAAAATACTTGTGAAGAATATATATGAAAAAGGACTTATAATTAGAATACATCCAAACCAGATAATTAAAATCCCCAATTTTTGAAAAAGGGTACAGAGACTTCAGCAAACACTTTGAGCAAGAGAACTTGTGCAGCCCGGAGTCTCTGCTGGCAGGTTGCTTCCTTTCTCAGCCTCTTGCCTGTCCCCTGCAGGTTCTTGCCATACCATTACCATGCCCAGCATCACCTGGCTTTCCCATCTTCCCCATCCTTACCCTGTGCAGTGGGCAGGCTGTCACTACCTCTAGCTGGCAGTGCCATGATGTACAATAGGCAACTCAGCCCATGTGTGCTTCCTGCCCACCCTAGTCTAGGTACCAGGCAGATCCCATCAAGGAGGTGGTAATCTCTTGGTGGTCCCTTGTCCATTGTGGTTGGAAAGGAGGCTCCCTGAGAAGGAAAGATGCCTGGCTGCAGTCTATAAGCAATGCACGAGGCATTGCTCATTCCAGGTGGCCTGGGCCCTGCAGCTGTGGGAGGGAGCCTCTGGACAGGGTGTGCTAAGTCAACATGTATGTGCCAAACCCTGCACACAGGGCCCTGGGTGGCCTGTGAGGGCCAGCTCTTACAACCCTGTGCTGGGGGAATATGACATTAAGTAGTAAATATAAAATTCTAAAAACCAATACCTCTTGATAGGCCAAGAGGTAAAGACCTCACAGAGGAAAGGAAAATGTTCTCTATTAGCACCAGAGGTACATTTTCATTTTGCAATGGGCCCTGCAAATTATTTAGCTTGGCCTGGAAGGAAGCGAATTGCATGATTAGTGTGCTCCAGGCAAGGGCCCAGGGTAAGAGGAATGAAACAAAGTCTTCTTACTCTATTAGGTTGTCTGGATTTTACCCACTCCTAAACTACCTGATACTTCAAAAATCACATTTTATGCAATGCATTTTATTTAGAGATTCCTGATCGGTTTCATTTTCCTCCTCTAGACTCTGTGCTTCTTAAGAACAGGAGATTATCTTTCAGATAAGTAAAACAGAAGCTCAGCCAATAAGGAGAACAAAACAGGGAGTCCAAAAGTGGCTTATTGGATAAAGGAAGAGATACGCAGTGAATTATAGAAGAGTAAAATGAATTAAAACCATGGGTGTGTAGGGGTTGGGGTGGAGAGATGGAGGGGGAAGTCATGAGCAGATGTCATCACATCTGATATTATGAATCATTTACAGATGTGCTTCCCTGTGCTAAAAGATAAGGGCCTATTGTTACTTAATCTGAGAAATAAATCAGGATGTGCAGTCTATTGCAGAGCCCCATAGCTTGAGAAAGGCCCCCTTGAGGACTCTCTGGGAGGAAGGGTCAGCTTCCTTCATTCGCTACCCCAGGAAAAAAATCCCTGAGGAGACAGTGAAGAGACTCCTGTCAGGAGACAGTGAAGAGGAACTGGCCCTTTTGAGACATATATGACATCAATTTGGTGTTTGAGTTATAGTTTTCTTCCCTGTTACCTAAAATTCTAAACACTTAAAATATTGCCTCAGTATAATGGTGTAGATTTAGAATGGTTTGGAGCATGTACTGAATGCTCATTGTGTTATCTGATATGATGAATGGCAAGAATTAGTGAGAAAAGTTTCATAATTGCCTTTGAGATTATGGAACTAGAATTGCTCACGGAAGTGAGGTGGCCATATTGGAAGCGGAACTTGGTTGTAGTCTCAGCAGTGGGTTCATCCATTGTAATGGGTTTGTCTGAGTGGTGGCCTGACTTAGAGTGTGGTTGGAGAAGGTGGTTCCCCGGGGTGTGGCCTCGGGGTTATCTATGGCCCCCATCCCTTGCTTGTGCTCTTGGCTTCCGGCCTCCATGATGTGAGGAGCAGAGCCCTTGTGCATTACTCTCCGCTCCCCACTGCCATTTTCTGAGCTTTAGACCCTGGCCTCACATGGACTGAACCCCCCAAAAACCTTGGGCAAATATATATTCCTTCCTCCCAGTTGTATGGTCAGTTCTTTGTATTACAGCAGTAAGAATGCTGACTAAGACATTCGGTAACAAGTGTAGGGTATTCCAACAAATCAATACCTCTACATACCACATTCTCTGGAGCCTTATTACTCTGTGATAAATTGGTTTTCTGTAGAAGCAGACGAACGGTGAAACAATTTCCTGTAAGTAAAGCAAGAAAAGATATGTAAGTAAAGGACAAAAGGGGATGCTACTGGAAAAATTGATATAATTGGAGGATGAGAAAAAAAAATCACAATAAGGACCTGGAAAAGGGCCTTTGTAGACAAAACTTATTGGAATTTTGCAGTTAAAGAGAGTGAGATAAAATATGCAAACAAAGCCAGGTGTGGTGGTACACACCAGTAACCTTTTAGGAGGGCCACAAATTCTAGGCCAGCCTGGACAACTTAATGAGACCCTGCCTCAAAGCAAAAATAGAAAGGGCTGAGATGTAGCTCAGTGGTAGAGTGATCCTGGGCTCAATCTCTAGTGTCACTAGATAAAGAAACTAATAAATAAATAAACTAAGTAACAAACATACATATTATACAGGTATAGTACATCTAGATATTGATATATAAACTAAAATAAATTAAGGTATGGTGCTTGTCAGCACCTTAAAGAGAAATGCAAATGGTTTGGAGAATATTATTATGGAGCCTAAGAAGCATTTATAGATATAGATTACTTTCATCTTAGAGTCTCAGTAGTCTAGCTTCTGAGATTTTAGGCCACTAAAGGACAAAATAGGAGTGATCCTTTCTGCTATAGATGCCTATGGCTCAGTGACTTCAGGCAGGCTTTTCCTATGGCATGAAAAGGAATGATAATAATAGTTGATAAACTGATAATAATACTCACCTCATAAAATTGTCAAAAGGGTTAGAAGTAATTAATTGTCTAAAAGACTTAGTGCCTGGCATGTACTGAATGCTCATTGTGTTATCTGACATTATGAATGGCAAGAATCCTGAGAAAAGTTTCATAATTGCCTTTGAGATTATGGAACTAGAATTGCGTGTGAGCCTCAAGTTAGTCAATTCTGTGATGATTAAAAGCTTCAAGCTTCCACTGTGTTCATCATCAACACCTTTATCTCTTTTTCAGGGATTTTTTTTCTCTCTATGAAATTTTATTAATACTATGCAAATTCCTTTCTCAGAAATTTTTGTTTGTGTGCATGCTTATAGGTACAACATATTGTTAAATATTTATTTTCAGCTAAGTACTTAGATATTTATATTTAAAGAAAAATTTGCCAAAAAAAATAAACCAAACCAATGCCAATAGTGCAGTAGTCTCCTCTTATGTTTGAGAGATATATTCCTATACCTTCACTGAATGGCTGAAACTGTAGACAATACTGAATCACCTGCATATTATTTTTATTTTCTATTTTTCTACTTTATAAAGTTCTTAGCAATCTCAGCATAAAATTATTTTTCTTTCCCTACTGAATCATTTATTTTATTCTGTTTTATTTTGTTTTTGCTATCCTGGGGGTGGAACCCAGGGGCATTCTACTTCTGAGCTACACCCCCAGCCTTATTTTTTATTCTTTATTTTGAAACAGGGTCTCACTGAGTTGCAAAGGGCCTCACTAAGTAGCTGAGGCTGTGTATGAACTGAGAGCCTCCCAAATGCTGGGATCACAAGTGTGCGCCACCATGCCCAGCTAACCTTATCATTTAAAAGAAGTACTTTATGGCTTCTCTTTGGCATACATGAATTGTCAACATCACTACTTTTATTTGCAGTTGGGGGCCATTAGTAAGTGAAATGAGGATTCCACCATAGTAGAACTAGCAACCCGGAGGACCACTAAGTGAGTAACGGGCAGGTAGCATATACAGAATGTATACACTGAACAGACGTGTAATTTACATCCCAGGCTGAATGAACAGGAAGACATGAAGTTGCAGCGTGCAATTTAAAATGTACAAACTGTTTATTTCTGAAAATTTCTATTTAATATTTTCAAACTAGTTCACCGTACAGTGTGAAACCATGGATAAGAAGGGGTATTCCTGAACTTTCAAAGAATGATAGAAGTTTTTTTTTATATAAAAGGAGTAAGTTGAGGGCAGTGGCACAGGCCCATAATACTGGTACTTGTGAGGCTGACAGAGGAAAATCTCAGGTTGGAGGCCAGTAAGTATTAACTTAGTGAAACTCTATTTCAAAAAAAAAAAAAAAAAAAAAAAAAAACTTAAAAGGGCTGGCAGTAGAGATTGAAGGTAGAATGTCCCTGAGTGAAATCGCCAGTACCAAATAAATAGAAAAAAAAAAAAAAATGCCGGGCGTGGTGGCGCACGCTTGTAATCCCTGCGCTTGGGAGGTGGAGACAGGAGGATCGCGCAAGATCGAAGCCAGCCGCGCTGGCGTAAGAGACCCTGTTTCAAAAATATAAAATAGGTCTGGGAGTGTAGCCCGGAGGTAAAAGGGCTTCCAGGAACCCCAGTACCACCAAAAAAAAAAAAAAAAAAAAAAAAAAAAAAAAAAGAAAGAAAAGACAGGAAGAAAGATTTGCTTACATATACTTAAATGAGCCCAAATTCTACCAGGTTGGGATATCGGTCTTCTCACTCTTTCTGACCTTAGAATGTTTTCCATTGATGCACTTAAACATATTTACTTTATTTTTAAAAACCATGCCTAATGGATCAATTGTAAAAAGAAGCAGTGGTTAGCTATGTCTTTGAAGGAGCATATTAGAACTGAAATTATTTATAAAGGGAATGCAAACCATCTGTTTGGCCACTGCTATTGTTGTTTAGGGTTGGTAAAATCAGAAGCAACTTTGTTCTTGGAGAAAGAATGACATTTCTTCAGAGGCTCTGCCTGTCTGTACAGTACTTTTGAGAGAGCCTGATTAATGAAACTTCTAGAACCAAAATCTTGTTCTTTGCTATATTATTACTAAAATTAAAGTGATAGACATGCAGGGTCGCCCACAGTTGTGAACCCAGTGCTTGGGAGGCTGACACAAGAAGAAAGCGGGTTTGAGGTCAGTCTCAGCAACTTAGGAAGACCCTGTTTTAAAATAAAAAATAAAAAGAGGCTGAGGATGTAGCTTGGGGTTAGAATACCCCTGGGTTCAATACACAGTACCAAAAAATAAAGAAAAAAGAAAAAGCCAATTGAAATGGCCAACATCGTAATTAACTATCAGAGCAAGAGTCATGAGGGACAATGGACTGTAGTTCTTATAAAACAAAGCAAAACAAACTTTCCCAATGCTTTAGTGATAGCAGATGGCTCTCATGTTATGTTAATAGTGTTCACATTACATTGCAATTGTCATGGTTTTTAAGGATTTGATATCTTGATTCAGGGTGATAACAATGGCTGGGGCTCTCTTTTCTAGGAGTTGACTGCTGATGTCTCTGTAAGCAAAGCACTGAGGGCTGCAGTCCATCTTCACGGGACTCACTGGGCACAGCCTCTTAGTGCTTAGCGTGCCAGGGCTGATGTCACCTTCCGCATCCTCACAGCTGGACAGATGAAGGGGCCACGTGCCCTGAGTTCATGCTCAGCCTCAGGGTCAAAGCTAAGGGAGCTGTGACAGTGGTTCCATTGTGAGTTGGCTGTGCATAGACCAGCACAGTGCCAATGGTCCTCTGCCACTCTCTGTATACACTGCACCAGCAGCACTCTTCTTACGGAGAGGCCTCACCGAGTTCTAGGATGCAGCACAGAAGGGCAGAGGAGGAAGAAAGAAGGAGGAAACGAAAGTCAGATAAGTCAGGGTTCTCCTACATCTCCAAACAATGCATCGTATTTGCCTTTCTCCTGGAATTTTCCATCTAATCTAAAATAGTAAACTAGGAAACAAAAACAAAGCAAAAAAAAAAAAAGCCAAACATCATTAAATATGTAAGGAAATTGGGACACAGAGGGTAATGAACTGGCTCTGGGAGTGGAAATCAGGGATTCTGTAGCACTTTCAGGATCTGATCATCACGTATTATTGTGGGGTCCCTCAACAAATTCTAAATCTGCCTCATGGTTGGTTGGGTAGAGCTAATCTGTGTACAGTACCAATCAAAATGTACAGTTGGGATCTTTTCCAACTTTAATAGTTATATTGCCAGAAAAAAAAGGTAAAAAATTTGAAATAGGTAAAAAAAAAATGCCTGAGTGTTTTGTTAGAGTTACCACTGCTTTTCCTTGTTATTAAAGTATTTTATGACTCGGTAAGTTGTAGAAAATTGGAAATGACACAAAGGTAATTATCCAGGGAAATGAAAATAAGTTGTATGATAGAACTGAGCTAGTTATTTTCAGGTGTATATTGGCAGGTTTACATCGATGTGTTCATTTGCATATTCTTTTATATAGATGTTCTAAGGATTTTTCCTTTGACAAGAAGATAATATCCGATTGGTTTTCTGATTAACCAATTAAACAAAATCTTTAACATGTTTGCTGTATATATGTATGACAGTATTGGTTTTGATTTTTCATTAACTACTTATTTATGTGTTATAATACTGGGGAATGAACCCAGGGACATTCTGCCTCTGAGCTACATCCCCAGCCCTATTTTACTTTTTTTTTTATTTTGAAACAGGGTCTCACTAAGTTGCAGGACTCACTAAGTTGCTGAGGCTGGCCATGAACCTGTGATCCTCTTGTCTCAGCCTCCCTGGTACTGAGATTACAAGCCTTGTACCACCATACTTGACTTAATTTTACCTTTTTAACAGTTTTATTTATTAAGACCTTTAAATGGTTTATAGACTTTTATTTGAATTACAAACACATAGGTAAAGACTTGCTTAACAGATTCATATAAAAATTTCTGTATTTGCTGTTCAAAGATGGTCTTAAGGGTAATGAGATAATGTGTGGGTTTTCCTTGACAGGTGCAAATCTGGAATTACTGGTTCATACAAAGTATAGTTTAGGATGGAGGAGACTGAGGATCACTTGGCCAACAGTGCTAGTAAAATGCATCAAGTCAATATTGACTGTCAAAAGAATGAAAGCTTTTTAAACTTAATGAAATTTAGGCAACAGATCAGTTAACTGTGTAATGGTTCAATTGGACTGTATCAAGAATACCTCTTTTCCCAAATATATGCACCCTTAAATGGTTCCTCACCTCACTGTTCTCCCTCATGAACAAAGGTGTTTGATGAAACATACAATTAATAGCAAAACAATGGGTGCTATTTACTTAAAGCTATGATTTATAGACATTATTACTATTATTATCGTCATTATTATTATTGTTATTTGCGGGTCTGAGGATGGAACCCAGGGGCATTTGATTTCTGAGCTACATCCCCTATCCTATGTTTTATTCTTTATTTTGAAACAGGCTCTCGCTGAGTTGTGGAGGGCTTCACTAGTTAGCTGAGGCTGTCTGCAAACTGTGATCCTCCAGGCTCAGCCTCCCAAATGCTGAGTTTACAAGTGGAGCCACCACACCTGGCCAATTTGTAGACACTTTACACAACCTCTTTGCATTTATTACTGGAGTCACTCCTCATAGTAACTCAATCTGGAAGGTGTTGTTACTTATATTTTGTAGATGAGCAAACTAGTGCACCAAGGAGCTGAGTAACTTGACCCAAAGCATATATCCAGGATATGGAAGAGTTGAGATGTAGAAGACAGTGGGTAGAGCCATCATGCAATATGGAGCCTGGAGAGCTGGGTTCTGGACTTCAGTGTCTATTGAGTCTGCCTCCACCACTTTAATTCCCCCTGAGGCACAGAGGCATTTAGAATATGAGTATGAAAATTGGATAAGGACTAATCGGGTGATGTGTGCATGTATTCCTGTACCATCTTGTACTCATTAAGATGTATGACTAAAATGTACCAACGCAAAATTAAAAAAAAAATAAATTTTCTATATCTTCTTGATTCAAAAGAAAATAAAAAGGAAAAAAAAGAAAAAAAGGGACCAAGAAAGAAGACTAAAGTGGAAAGGAAACCACAGAAATTTGTGTTCATGGTACAAAAGAAAGGAGAAAAATTTCAGAAAGAATGGGATGATTGACTGTGTCAAATGGTGTAAAAACGTTAACTAAGGGAGCTGGCAGATTTTGTGGATCAATATTAGGTCATCATTGGAAAACTTCAACAGCAAATGCCAGTAGATTGGATCAGTAATCATAGAGTAGTCAGTTGAGGCAGATAGAATGTAGGATACACAGGAGAAAGGAATAAAAAACACAAGAGAGGGAGCATATACAGATGTAATTTTGTTAGGAGAACTCAGAGAAGCAGAAATACCATCTGAAGGAGAAACATGCATAAACTTTGGAAGTCAGAAGGGAGACACCTGACAAGATGCAGTATCTCTGTGAACTAGTGGTTCTGCTGGGAACGCAGTGCATTTAGATCTAATTCTAGACAAAAAAGGGGAAGGACACCTGGAGAGTTGGCGGAAGAGTAGTTTTAACTTACCACCGAGGGGCAGCATGGATGGCTCACTTTGGATGGGTAAATGGTGACCAGCGAGGGCTGTAGGCAGCCCCAACTGGGTACCTGGAACAGAATCAAGTTCTCTACCAGCACTTGATTGCCTGAGATATTGGATGGGCCTAAGATGGAGTTAGGTAGGAAAGACAGGGGATGTAGAAAAGCACAAGGGGTGCAGGAAAATTGCAACAGATTAGAAGTGACCCAAGTGATAAAGGAGGAGGTAGGTTGCCCAGCTGGATATCAAATCCTGGATCTGTCTTGAGCTGCTAAAACAAGTGTACAGGCAAGTGACAGAGCTTCGGTTCGAGGAAGAATGGGAGAGATGACGAAACAGCCCAGCTCAGATTTTATCTAAAGGGCAAGGTGAGCAGCAAGACATTGATGATAAATGAGTAGAGAAGAACTTCCTCCACATTTCAACCCTGAAAATGTGAAACTGAGTGAATTATTAAATATTAATTTTTTATCCTAATGGAAGCCAGGCATCCAGCTGTTTCTGAAATAGTATTAGAATACAGATATCTGACAAATAAGGAGTGATCTGTAGAGTTTCTTATTTCTCTTTTTTTATGAAAAGGTAATGCCACTTTTTGTCTTTCTGTGCTTTTCTCAGAGGCAGCATCAATATAAATCATCTGCCCCTCACTAAAATACTGCATAGCACAGAGAACTTTTAAATAACTCTAGCAAGGGATGATGTTATAGTGTTCCTGAAAGTACAAGAATATAATGATAAAGCACCACATACCTCTCAGTGTTTAAATTCAGAGATCTTAATCTGTTTTCTTTTTGGACTTGATTGGGAATAAAGGAAAACTAGCGGCTCCCTACTTATATAGAGAAAACAACTCATTTCCAGTGAGATCTCAGATTCTCATGTTGATGGATTGTATGAAACAAGAGAAGAGAGAAAGCAATTTTGTTAACTAAATGAAATCAATTCATCACTAGCTTTTATATTTTGCGTTGGCTTTTATATTTTGTGATGCATTTTAGTCTAATGTTACTGCACTTATTTGTTTAAAAACTCATGAAAACTTTAAGAATTAGAAAAAAAAAAGAATTTGTAGCTGAGTGTAGTGGTGCCCACCTGTAATTCTGGTCCCTGGGAGACTGAGTCAGGAGAAGCACAGGTTCGAGGACAGCCTGAGCATTGTAGTGGGACTCTAAGCAACAGAGTGAGACATTGTTTCAAAACAAAAAATAAAAAGGGTCAGAGTATAATCCCCATTGCTCCTCCTCCTACACACACACACACACACACACACACACACACAAGAATTTGAATTTGTCACTATGTAAGTACAGAGGAAAGGGCTTCAGTTTTCTTGTTTCCTCTCAGATCTTGAAGAATTCAGCACTGGTTGATTCTCTTTGTGACTAGAAATATAGACACTGTCAAACAGTATGCCCAATGTAAAATTTGCTGAAACACAAGAACATGAGACATCAAGGTTGTTTGTCTTGAACCTGTTTAAACTCCATATTAAGTTAAAACATCTACTTGGGAAGCTTGTGAGATGTTTGGGGTGGGAAGTGGAAGGGGTCTGAGGGAGTGTTAATGGTCTTCCTGAGATGGAGTTGGCAGTAGTGCTCTGCAGATCAATCAGAGGCTAATGTATGTACACAAGTCTATTAAGCTCTTCTCCAAGGCTTGCTCAGCACTTTCCTTTCCATTTTTCTATCTGGAAATACTATTAGTTGGCTAATGTGCCTGTTACAAGAGGCAAGAGAGATTTTAGGGATTCAGGATCTGATAATGCCTCAATCACAGCACAGATCAATGTTCCTAGCACTTGGCATAAGATAAATGGGCCAAATTTCCCCCAATAAACTTTTAATAAATATTATTTCTACTCCTTTATTCTTCCTTTCAATTTTTTTTTGTGGTACTGGGGTTCCTGGAAGCCCTTCTACCTCCGGGCTACACTCCCAGACCTATTTTATAACTTTTTTCTTATTTGGAAACAGGGTCTCTTAAGCCAGTGCGGCTGGCTTCAAACCTGCACGATCCTCCTGTCTCTGCCTCCCAAGCTCAGGGATTACAAGCGTGCACCACCACACCCGGATTCCCTCTCAGTATTTTAATGTCTAGCAATATAGTCTACTCATTGATTTTCCTATTTGAACCCCCCAAATAAAATACATTAAAAACAAATGCAAAGAATTATATCAAAAACTGAAAGATGAAATTAAGAGTCTTCTAAATACTTAGTAATATGAAAATAATTAGGAATTTTGATACAATTTTAATTTAGTAGCACTTTAAAAATACTATTAAGATGGAGCATTCTTCCTTTAACATTTAATTAATGAAAGATTCTCAAATTTATTTTCTAGCCATTTTCTCTGGGTGGCTGCCTCACCTCCGGCCTCCTAGAAGCTGTCTGCTCTTGGTCCTGATGCAAAATGTTAGGTCCCTTGCAGGGAACAGGGTCAGTTGAAGAGACAATGGAGATGAATTCAGAGCCTTAGGATGCGTGTTCTTTTTTTTTTTTTTTTATATCCTCTGTGATTTTTTTTTTTAAGACTTCTAGGTATTGTTCCCCAGGGAAGATGTACCCAGGTACTCAGGAGAAAGCTCTCAGACTCCTCTACTCTCTCTTTTCAGCTGCTTTGTGCTCTGCAGTCAGCCAATTTTATTCAGCCAAACCATGTAAACTAATTCATGATCAGGAGACAAGGCTCTGTTAGGAATGGTAAAGAATGACCTCACATTGAAAATGTGAACAGATCCTTTAGTTGTTCCAAGTGCCTGTAATGTATTGCTAATATATGTGCACCAGTGGAAGGTTAGAGTTACAATCAGCAGGTGAAAAATACAATTTCACATGTCTACATTTAGTCACTATATCTTGGATGTTGCAAAACCCTTTACTCTCTTCCAAAAACCTTCCCAGGGATTAGTAACAAACTGACACCAAATTACTTTCTCCATAAAGACACACAAGTGTGGAACCAAAAGATATTTTACAAGCCAAGACAGAGTCCAAAAACAGGAATTGTCTGTTAACTTTTGTAGCCATCAATAATATCACTCAACCTGAAGCCACTTGGAGCTGCATTCACGATGCTCCGTTTTACATGTTTGATGTTATCAGCTGGGAAACCAAAAGCAATGCATGTTCAGGTCTCTGGGGAACAAAGAGGGAGTGTATTTGGCTGGAGAATTCTGCATAAATGTGTATCTCCTATTGCTAAAAATCTAAATTCATGTGCTCGCAAACATTGTTGCTAAAATTGCCTAAGATATGTTTCTATCACAGACTTCATGAACGCAGAGACCAGCCTGACTATTGGTTTTTCTGCTGCTGCCCTTTGAAGACATTTCAGTGATGAAAGTTGACAAAAAGCAATGCCACAGTGGATTTCTCTGGGAAAGGCTAGCTCCAGGTTCTCAAGGAAAACACTGGAGGACTCTTTTCATGTGAAAATCAGTCTTTGTGCAGAGGAGGTGAACAAGCTGAGACTTTTACTAGGATGAGTAAATTCAGCCTTTAGCAACCCAAAGAACAAAAATACAAGAAATGCTTGACTGCTCACTAGAAACAAATACTACACAGAAATCAATAATTTTCTCTGGTTCTGGTGCTTTGGGGAAAGTTAATCTGCAACTCAAGTAACAGTTACAGCCTGGCACAGGCCTGTCATTCCAGTACTTGGGAGGATGAAACAAGAGGGTTGCAGATTTGAAGACAGCCTCACAACATAGCCAGTCTCTCAGCAACCTAGGGACATCCAATTTCAAAGAAAAAATTAAAAAATGCAAAAATTAAAAAGGACTGCAGTGTAGTTCAAATGTAGAATGCTTGTGGTTTCAATCTCTAGAACCACAATAAAAAACAAAAACAAAAATAAACACAAGCAAACAAAGAAAAAACAGCATTAATAGTAAGAACAGGTTTGTACAAATAGGTTTAAATTAATGGACAATAAAATTTGCTATCAGATTATGAACAGAAAAAGTACCATTTTCTGTCTTTTTTTTGTTTTGTTTTGCTAAATGGATTTAGACTTTAATGAACATTCCAGTCCTAAATTATTACTGTTGAAAATGAAGACTATAATCCTTTCCTCATGTCATTTTTTTTTTTTTTTTTTTTTTGGTGGTACCGGGGTTCCTGGAAACCTGTCTACCTCCGAGCTACACTCCCAGACCCATTTTATACTTTTTTAAAATTTGGAGACAATATCTCTTAAGCCAGAGAGGCTGGCTTTGAACCTGCGCGATCCTCCTGTCTCTGCCTCTCAAGCGCGGGGATTACAAGAGTGCGCCACCATGCCCGGCTTCCTCATATCGTTTTAAATGTCATATTAATGTTAATGGAAATGAAAGAAGAAACTTTGCATTGATGCTAAAATTGCAAAGGGAGACGTGTGAAGGACTCCTTGGCACCTGTTGTTTGGAAAGAAGAGCAATAGTTCCTATGCAATGCACAATATGCTTCTAACTGTAATGATTTGATCTAGAAAAGAATGTATACAGAGTAAGGTATGAGCATCCATTCAGTATCATTAACCGTCAAGTAAATGCAGATTAAAACACACTGATCTATCACTTCACACTCACTAGAAGAGTTGTAATAAAAACTAGTCCACATTGGTAAAGATGCAGAGAGACTGGAACTATCACACATTGTTTGTGGGGATTTGAAATGCTTTCATCATTTTGAGAAATAGGTTGGCAGCGTCTATGCAAAGATGAGTGCATATAGCAGCATTGCTTATACTAACCAAAATATAGAAACCAATCAAATGTCAATCAACTAGTGAATGAAAAAACTGGTGGCTTATCTGTACAATGGAATATCACTCAGTAATAAAAATAAACAAAGTATTAAACAAAGTATTGATATATATTCTACACCATGAAAGAAACTCTAAAACATTAGACTACATTGAAGCCCAACACAAAACAACATATTGATCATTTTGTTTTTATAAAATGTCTGTACCAAACATCTATAGAAACAGAAGGTAAATCAGTTGTTGCCTAGGGCTGAGGGTTGGGTAGAGGCATGGGAATCAAGAATAACTAAAAATGAAGAAAATGTGTCCTACAATGAAATTGCGCAATAGTTGTACAACTCTATATTAAAAACATTGACTTGAAGATTTTAAGCAACCAAATAATGTGGTGTGCAAATTCTATCTCAATAAATCCTGTAAAACATAATAAAGGAAACCTGAACCTATAAAACCAACCCCTATTTAAATACCATAAATATATATATAGTTTTGCGGGTCTGGGGGTGGAACCCAGGGGCATTTGACCTCTGAGTTACACCCCCTGCCCTATTTATTCTTTATTTTGAAACCGGGTCTCACTGAGTTGCAGAGGGCCTCATTAAGTAGCTGAGGCTTGTCCATGAACCGCTATCCTCTGCTGTCCTCCGGTCTCAGCCTCCTGAATGCTGGGATTACAATTGTACTCCACCACGCTGGCTACATACCATAAATATTAATAGCTTTAACACAGATGTAATATGAGCGTATTGTTAGAAATTATTCTATGGACTGTTTATCTCTAGAGTAAACAAATTCTTTATAAAGTAATGTTTTTTCGGGTCTGGGGCTGGAACCCAGGGACATTCAACCTCCCAGCTACACCCCCTGCCCTATTTTTTATTCTTTATTTTGAAACAGGGTCTCACTGGGTTGAGGAGGGCCTCACTAAGTAGCTGAGGCTGTCCGCGAACTGCAATCCTTCTGTCTCAGCCTCCTGAATACTGGGATTACAAGCATCTGCCACCACGCCTGGCTATAAAGTAATTTTTAAAATAAAATTTAGTTGAAAACAAAACCAAACACTTTTTAATAAGATACAACAGAATTTTTGTTTTTCTCACTAGGATATATAATTTACTTTTTTAAAATTAGACATTTTAAACTCAGCAGACATCTAATACTTTTTTGTTTTTACATCTATGCAGCATTTGTTGTTGTTGTTGTTTATTTTTTTTTTGTCTTTTCGGTAATAGTCATTCTAAGGGGTGAGCTGATGTCTCATTTTGCTTTTGATTTGCATTTTCCTAACGATTTGTGATGTTGAACATCTTTTATTTACCTGTTAGCCGTTCTTATGCCTTCTTATGAGAATTGCCGAGTCAAGTCTTTAGCCCATTTTTCAGTTAGATGATGATGATTCCTTTCTCTTTTTTAATTTTTGCATTGGTGCATTGTAGTCATAGATCTTAATGGGGTAAAAGATGGCAGAGGCATACATGCACACATCACTCATTTAGCCCACTCCCAATTATCTCCCCATTCCCTCCCCTTTCACTTTTCCTCATGTTTGCCTTACTGATTGACTTTGATATGTTTATTAATGAACATCACGTACATTAGGGAATTTCCCCCTCCCACCCCCCTTAGTGAGGTCCCCTTATTTGCTCATCTCTAGTTTCTCCTTCTTCTTCTACAGTTCCTCCTAAGACCCATTTTTCTCCCTAGCTTCCACATATTAGGAAGAGCATCCGATTTCTTACTTTCTGTGACTGACTCATCTCACTTAGCTTAATGTTACCCAGTTCCATCCATTTTCCTGTAAATGACATAATGTTTTCTTCTTTATGGTTGAGTAAAATTACACTGCATACATATCCCATGGTTTTGTAATTCATTCATCTGTTGATGGACATATTGGCATAGTTTGGCAATTATGAATTGTGTGGCTATGAACATTGATACACATGCATTAGTTTGGTAGTTTGGTTTCCATTCTTTTGGATGGATACTTAGAAGTGGTATTGCTAGATAATATGGTAGGTTTGTTCCTATTCTTCTGAGGATCCTCCATACTGGTTAATCATGTGCAGAAAAATGGAAATAAACCCAACTTTCTCACCCTGCACAAGAGTCCATTCAAAATGAAAACAAGACTTGAAAATTAGACTAGAGACCTTGCTGCTCCTTGAAGAGGGCATAGGTCCAACACTGCAACACATAGGCACAGGTAAAAACTTCCTTAACAAGACTTCAAAGGCACACAAAATTAAAGGATGGACCAAAACATGGGATTACATTAAACTAAAGACTTTCTGTCAAGCACAAAGGAAACTATCAAGAACTTCAACAGAGAGACGAAAGAATGATAGAAAATTTTTGCCAACTATTCCTCCAATAGAGGACTAATATCTAGAATATACAGAAAACTCAAGAAACTCACCACTATGATGATTCCCTTCTATAGAGCTATTTGAGCTCCTTATATATTCTCTTTAATTTCTTTTTGGATGAATACCTTGACAATATTTTTTCTCATTGTATAGGTTAGTCTCTTCACTGTGTTGATTGTTTACTTTGAGGTATAGAAGCTTCTTTGCTTGATATAATCCCACTTGTTTACGTTTAATTTTGTTATGTATGTCTTGAGGTCTTCTTCAGACTAATGTCATGAAGTATTTCTACTGTATCTTCTACTAGTATTTCTATAGTTATGAGATTAATGTTTAGATATGTAATCCACCTTGAGTTGGTATTTGTGACTGGTAAGACAGAGGTATGGTTTGATTCTTCAGCATGTATTATTCCATTTTCCCCACACTATTTATTAAAATGTCCTTTTCCAAATGTGCATTCTTGGCATCATTGTCAAAAATCAGTTGGCTGTCAAGTGTAGATTTCTTTGTTTTCTCTATTTTGTTCCATTGGTTTATGTACCTCTATTTATGCCTGTATCATATCATTGTGGTTACTAAAGCATTGCTGTCTATTTAAAAAACAAGTAGTGTGATGCTTCTAGCTTAGTTGTTTTTGCTCATAATTGTGTTAGTTGTTCATGGTCTTTTGTGGCACCATATAAGTGATAAGGTTTTTTTTTTCTGTAAAGAATATAATTGGTATTTTGATAGAGATTGAGTTGACTATGTAGATTAATGCATGTTTTGGGACTTCTTTTAGACATTTTAACAATATTCTTCCTATCCATGATCATGGGCTATTTTTTCATTTATTTGTGTACTCTTCAATTTGTTTCATTAATGTTTTATAGCTTTAATTCTTGAGATCTTGTCATTTGTGACAACATGAATACATCTGGGAAAAATATGCTAGGTGAAATAAGCTAGGCACAGAAACACTGTATGATCTCACTTACTTGCAGAATCTAAAAATAGTTGATCACGTTGAAGTAAAGAGTTATAGTAGTGGCAGTCAGAGGCTATTGGATTAATGAGTGAAGAAAGAGATTGAAAGAGGCCAATGGGTACAAGTCATAATTAGGAGGAATATGTTCTATGTTCTGATATGCTAGAGCAGAGTAGAATGACTATAATTGACAATATTGTATTGGGTATTTCAAAATAGTAGAAGAGAGGATTTTGGAAGTTCTCACCACACACACAAAAAAAGATCAATATCATTGAGATGATAGGCTGCTAAAAACCCTGATCAGATCATTGTACAATGAATATCTGTATCAAAATATCACCTCTACCCATAGACATGTATGATTATTATGCGACAATTTAAAACAAAAAAAAGAATTTTAAAAAGAAGATAAAAAGCCAGTTATTTACTGCTTAAGATAAATTGCAAGCCACCGATCCTAACTTCCTTTCTGGAATATTTAATGTGACAGTTGGGTACAACTTGTGTCTCTTTTTTTTGTAATTTTGAAATCTTTTCTTCCCTTTATATTAGATCCACAGTTTATTTTAATGAGGTTCTTTGCAGCCTACATTTTCCTGTTTAAAATTTTCCTCTGACAAGTG
The DNA here is from genome assembly GCF_963383645.1 of Muscardinus avellanarius. NCBI lineage: Eukaryota > Metazoa > Chordata > Mammalia > Rodentia > Gliridae > Muscardinus > Muscardinus avellanarius. The sequence goes on from NC_137790.1 coordinate 117,804,549, forward strand.
ACAATTTACAAATGCAATAACAGGTATTAGTTGTGAAAACAACATTAAAATAATTTTATGAAAAATTACTTCTAAATTATTTTTTGGAAGAGCATATTTTTGCAGCTTAATATTGAATAATTTTTACATAAAATCTGATGAGTCTGCAATTGCAAAATCAATCAGGGGAACGGGATACATAAGAAAAATATCGAATGTATTTGTTTAAAGAAAATAAATTCATATGGCCAGAACATTTTTTTCATTAGATTCCACTTTAATTATTTTATGCCCCAATTCAAAATCTATCAATACATTAGTTTCTTTAACATGCACAGTATTTATATTGTCTTCAACTTTACAATGTAGTTATCTAGTCATGTTTTCCATGACTCCTTTCACTGCATTTCTGCTCAACCCCTTGCTTTATGAGCATTTCTACCTCTTTCATGCAGAATTTGCTTTCATTGCATTGGTTCTTGTGTCTGTATGCATCATGCATCTTCTTTAAATTTCACCTCTTTCATAAAGAACCTCCCTTGCCATCTTCCTTTGAACTATCCACTAGCAGAGTTACCACTTATCTACTTGAGATTATTAGTAAATTCCGATTTTGTAGAGAGAGGATCAAAGGTCAGAAGAGTTAGGTAATGCAAGATGGTAACTCTTTGATTGAGCTCCTTTAGCACAAGTCTCTGATTACTTGAGAACAGCAGGTATTGGGTACCTAGACTCTGCAAAGCACTGTGCTAAGAGATTCTATTATGTACAGTGAATCATATGAAATAATCAATGTATGTATATGTATCAACTATTATCTATCATCTATCTATCAAATCTATCCCTATCCTGAAAAATTAGTTGCATAGTATTGGGGCAAGGTGCTTTATACTTAAAATTAAAAAGAAAATATTGCTGTTATTTTCTGACTCTGTGAAGGACATTTTGTCAACTTCAGGAAAAGATTTATGTCAACGATATTAGAAGTTTCCAATAGTTTATTCATCAACAAGCTGGGTACACTTACCTTTCTGAGACTCTTTCCAAATGTGCATATGATGGTTATTATGTCACCTTGGTTAAATTAAGATTCCCAGGTACCCTTCCTTCCTTCCTTCCTTCCTTCCTTCCTTCCTTCCTTCCTTCCTCCCTCCCTCCCTCCCTCCCCCCACCCCTCTCTCTCTCTCTCTCTTTTTTCTTTGGTGGTACTGGAGTTCCTGGAAACCCTTCTACCTCCGAGCTACACTCCCAGACACCTATATTTTATATTTTTATTTGGAAACAGGGTCTCTTAAGCCAGTGTGGCTGGCTTCAAACCTGAGCAATCCTCCTGTCTCCACCTCCCAAGCTCAGGGATTACAAGCGTGCACCACCACACTCGGCTAAGATTTTCAGGTATTTAAATTAAACATATCTAGAGTTGCTTTGAAGGTAATTTTTAGATGAGAAAATCTTGTGAGTCAGTAAACTTTGAATAGCGCAGACAATCCTCCATGATATAAGTAGTCTCATCCAATGAGCAAAAGGTCTTAACTAAGAAGGGCTGGCCTCCCCCAAGCAGATATTGTGCCAGGAGATTGCCTCTGCAGTTGAATTATAACATTAATTATTCCATGGATCTCCAGGCTGCTGGATCTGCCACCTCCAAAATATTTCTTTTTCTCTCTTTCTACACGCGCGCGCGCGCGCGCGCGCGCGCGCGCACACACACACACACACACACACACACACACACACACATCCCCCTTATTGGGGTTTCTCTCTGTAAAACCCTGTCTAATCCAATTAAAGTCCCTTTAAGCTCTATTTCCCCATGATTCACATGTAGGATGGAATCTCTTTTTGAAATCTATGGTTCAACTTTGTGTGCAAATCTTTACATTTATTACTTTTCCTTTGTTTTCATCATTGAAGTGGAATGACTACATCAAACAATGCAAACATATTTAACATTCTTGGTGCTTATTTAGATTGCATGAAACACCATGGGGCTTTGTGGCATGCTGTCTGCATTTATAATTTTTAGATTTGAAGAGTGTAGAGGTAATAATTACAGAATATTTGCACGATATAATTTATCTTACTTTTATTTCTTCACCAGGAAACACCCTATTTTTCTCCTCTGTTTTCATGGGTAATTCATGAAATTTCATGGCCTTAATTTTTTCTTGCCTGTGGGGGGAAAAAACAGTATCAGAAGGCATTTACATGAAAAATAAGGACATTCTAAAATACTGCTGGAGCAAAAGAGTACTTTTCAGCTGTATCTGTAAATGAGTCTAACCATGCATAAGATTTAATTCTATTTTCCCAAACATTATACATTCAAGTTTTTTGAACTCTGACCTAAAGGAACTCATATTTAAGGTATTATTACACCATATTTCTCTCTAAATCTTTCTCCCATTAGTAGGGCTTGGATTCATTCAGTTTTTAACATTTATTTAGCAAACACTAAGTACTTTCTAATCTTTCCCAGCACTGAGATAAAGCATGAACGAAATATATTTTGTCTGCTCTCTGGAACTTACATACCAGAAGGAGAAGAACAATTCTATCCTATGCATAAAACTTCTAAAAATTGAGAAAGTATAAGAATAGAAATCTATGAAAATGGAACCCTTGAAATTACAAAGTAGGAGGAAGTAATGGCCTGTTTTTATTCTTTTTCCCTCCTTTCTTTCTCTCTCTCTTTCTTTCTTTCTTTCTTTCTTTCTTTCTTTCTTTCTTTCTTTCTTTCTCTCTTTCTTTCTTTCTTTCTTTCTCTTTTGCAGAAAGTGCACGGGCAATGGGAACATACATATGAGTGATCCTTGAATAAATGGCCATTGGAAGCACCTGAATTATTCTTCAGGACTTCAGCTTTTCTCTTAGCTAGGCTGGCTTCCTGGCACCAGAGTGTTGACTAAGGACTAGCCCTGAGAATACCTCCGGTGAGCATTTAGAACTTAAAGCTTCAATGTGGGTATTAATTTATTGTTATTGTTGTGCTGTAACCGCACATCATAATGAAGTTCACAGTGCACACAGCACTTCCTCCCAAATCCCGTAAAGTTGCTTTAAATTACTAAACTAAATTATGTTCATTGCAAAAGCTTCAAAAAATAATCACCGAGAAAGAGATAAACTGATAGTGTAAACTATCAAAAACGAATCACTGTTAACATTTTAATAAATTAAAACACACAATGTAAATAAAATATATGTGTGCATAATTTCAAATCAGCACCACATTGTATATAGTAATCTCTGTGCTATGTGCTGGGATTTTTTGATGTTTAATTATCTTTCCCAGCATGCTATCTAATGGTTGCAAGAGTATCCACAGTGTGCTCAACCTGTGTACTACTGTGGGACATTTATGGTTTCTCCATCTGTTTCGTCACAGTGTCTCATTCATAAAAGGAAACTTTTGAGGTCAAAGTTAATATACTTGTTTCATTTTTGACACATATATACAGATTTTACCAATTGATACTTCTACCCAGGGTGTGTAATATAACACTAGAGTTGTTATTTAAGAATAAAAACAAAGGATAAATGGGAGATGAACAGGCAACTTCTAGCAGTATCCACAGTGGGAATTTCTGTCTTTAATGAGTGCTGTCATTTGAGAATGCTGGTGCACATTTCTAATCCCAGTAAGTGGGAGGCTGAGATCGGAGGATTGCGGTTCGCGGACAGCCTCTGCTACTTAGTGAGGACCTCTGCAACTCAGTGAGACTCGGTTTCAAAATAAAGAATAAAAAATAGGGCAGAGGGTGTAGCTCGGAGGTCGAATGTCTCTGGGTTCCATCCACAGACTCGCAAAAAAAAGAAAAAAGAGAAAAGAAATAAAAAAGAAATAAAAAATAAGAGCTGAAGATTTAGCTCAGAAGTAAAACACCCCTGGGTTTCTGGTACCCTGTCACTCACTTCCCCACAAAAAAAAATTGTTCAGGTCTAAACTTGGCTTGATGTATGTTTTCTTTAAGTCAGCATTCAGACTGTTTACTTTAATGCTAATTACAAGCGAGATTTGGCAGTTCATCCAACACTGACTATCCCTTTCTTTGCACAAAGCTGCCAAAGCCAGAGATTCTTCTTTGGAGGGTTCTAGATTTCTATTGAGTGTTATTTGCCCCATGGAGCTCAGAAACCCCTCTTTCTTCTGGAGTTTTCTTTGTTCCAGACTTCAGACAATGGTTTCCTTCTCTGCCCCTTAATGGGTCGTTAGACTCTTTTCAATCTTCCCCAATGGACAGGTCATTTTCCTCCAGCTCCCAGTGGCTTCTGGCATTACATAGAATAAAATCAAGACGTTCTCATGGTGGAAAGCATTAGTCTCTGACCTTGTCTCTGGGTCTCAGTGCCCACCAACATCAGAGAGACTCTTTTTTTGTTCCTTGTACTTTTTTTTTTTTTTTTTTGGTGGTACTGGGGGTGGAACCCAGAGGCTTTCTACCTTCGGGCTATACTCCCAGATCTACTTTATATTTTATTTGGAAACAGGTCTCACTAAGTTGCTGAGAGCCTCACTAAGTAGCTGAGGTTGGCTTCGAACCTGCGCGATCCTCCTGTGTCAGCCTCCCAAGCGCGGGGATTACAAGCGTGCGCCACCATGCCGGGCTGTTCCTTGAACTTTTCACTCATTTCAAGCCCACTTGCTGTTTTGTATCCTTTTCTCATATCCACACTCTTTAACATGGTATGAAGTGAATGATCTAAAATAGCTCTCCTCCGTCCTCATACCCATCACTCTCTTTTATAGTACTCTGGTTTATTTTCTTTTTAGTTCTTAGCATTATTTATATTTTATTTGGAAACAGGGTCTCACTAACTTGCTGGAAGCCTCACTGAGTAGCTGAGGCTGGCTTCGAACCCGTGTGATCCTCCTGTCTCAGCCTCCCAAGCGCGGGGATTACAAGCGTGCGCCACCACGCTCGGCTAACATTATTTAAAATTATATCACTCACCCGGGCATGGTGGCACACACTTGTAATCTCAGTATTTGGGAGACTGGCACAGGAGGATCATGGCTCACAGCCAGTCTCAGCTACTTAGTGAGGGCCTCCACAACTTAGTGAGATCCTGTTTCAAAATAAAGAATAATAAGCTGGGCGTGGTGGCGCATGCTTGTAGTCCCGGTATTTGGGAGGCTGAGACAGGAAGATCGCGGTTCACGCACAGCCTCACCTACTTAGTGAGGTCCTTTGCAACGCAGTGATGACCCTGTTTCAAAATAAAGAATAAAAAATAGGGCTGGAGGTGTAGCACAGAGGTAGAATGCCCCTGGGTTCCATCCCCAGGACCACAAAAATAAATAAATAAATAATAAAAAAGTTAAAAATAGAACTGAAGGTATACCTTGGAGGTAGAATGCCCCTAGGTTTAACCCCCAATACTGCAAAATAAAATAAAATAAAATAAAATAAAATAAAATAAAATAAAATAAAATCACTCATCCAGGTATGGTGGTACACATCTGTAATCCCAGAACTTGGGAGGCAAAAGCAGGAACATCATGGGTTAGAGGACAGCTTCAGCAGCTTAGCAAGACTCTCAGAAACCTACAGAGTCTGTTTTAAAACACAAAATAAAAAGGGATAGGTGTGTAGCTTGGAAGTAAAATGCCCCTGGGCTCAATCCCCAGAAACACACACACACACACACGCACACGCCCCCCCCCCATTCAATTGCCTTTTTCTTATTTGCTGTGTATCTCTTCTTGATGCAATATAAATCCCACCAAGGTGGAATTGAACAAGCCTCTTGTGGCTGGTTCATTCCTTTATCCCCCTGTACCTTGCACTGTGCTGAATTATTGAATGAATGAAGGGAAGAGGAGGTACATGAAAACACTGGTTTTACTAGTTCTGGGCTGTCAAGACACTGCTTTTTCTGAGTGTGCTCACATTAACACAGGAACTTCAGCCTTCAATGATGTGTTTGCACCCAGTCCTTTTGCCCAGTGTGTCATTGGAGCTGCATTCAGAGATGCATGAAAACTTCCTCATTCTTTGTGTTCTTAGGAACTTCTGTTCATCAAGTGGACACTGCAGGGTCAGGGGTCAGGATTCTTCCTTTAACTCTCAAAGATAACATGTAGATAATCCTGCATAAATTGATACTTGCCTCTGATGCCATTAATTGCCTTACAGCGTGTTTAAGAAATCAAAGTCACACACCATTTTAAAGTTATTATTTCACTCTTCTTTTTATTTTTATGTGAAGGAAGTATATATACCCTTTTGAGATCTCATTTTATTTCCTGCTGGCATACTCTATTTTCCTTTTTTTAAAAAAAAATAAGCTAAAAGATGTAGTATACCAAGAGTCCTAAGGAAGTTGTTTGTCATATGACATGTCTTCAGAATTGATAAACTTTCTCTCTCTAAGAGTATATCTATTTTCTGAGAAAACATAGAATGTAAAAAAAATAACTCTTTATCAAAATGCTGTATGAGGATGGAAAATATGGTTTATTTTTACTTTTGTTATAATTTTTATTCTTTATTTATTATTTTTCTCTCCTTTTGTAAAATTTGATAAATTAGGAAACTCATCCCTATAACAGTCAGAGAATATTCCAGGGGAATTGTATTTGTATACTGGGTTTTGCCTGCGAATCACCATATTGCTAACTAGAAGACATCTAGAATAAGTATTGTTCCCTTCCTAAGAAGCAAGAGGTTTCAGGTTGGTGGTTTCTAAGCATGATAATGTTACACAAAGATGAACTGACTTATAAAATTGGATTCTTGTGTATGCATATAAAAATACCCTCTTCTAGATGCATCCATCATGATGACAATGATGAAGATGATGGTACTTAGAAAGCTGCTCTCCCAGTTCTAAGTGGCAATGTTTGACTGTGGATGAGAAGCATAGGATCTGCCCACAGGGAGTGTGTTCACTGGAGCCTTCCATGGTGATTTTTTTTTTGAATTGCTCATTTTTGCCACATCCTTGACCTGAAGACATGAGAGTAGTCTTCTCTTTAATAGCACCATCTCCCGGGTGCTGTTTGTTCCCAGACACATTGGGACCTCAGGTATCTCTCTTGGGCTTCCTTCTCTCCATCACCTGCTCTCCCTCAGCAAGGGAAGAGAGCCCAGGAAAGCTCACTGCCTCCTGGACCAAGGCTTGCAGTGTGGTGAGGGCCAAAGTCTGTCTTCTATGTCTACGTTCAGCTGAGAGATCTAACAGGAAGACAGAGGAGGGAACCAATAGACACACACATGAGACCAAGGGGTGGAGAAGTAGTGGAAAAGAGAAGGAAACCTGAGTTTGGGCTTTTCTTTCTCATTTCTCTGACCAAGTGCATATCAACTTGGTTTGTTTTTAATTTATAAAGTAACCCACATTTATAATAGGGTTCAAAAAATGTGGATCCTCCTCCAAATGTTGGCCCCATTAGAAATTGGAGAATGTGTACATAGTCTTATTATTAAGCAGAAGCTCAAAAGAAGCCCAAATTATGATGAGATACTTTTAAAGAAAATCATTTTCTTCTTGCATGTGTTTTGAGAAAAAAGTGAAATTTTGGAGAGATTTGGAAAAAATGGTTAGTAGTCAAAAGAAGATCATGTTTAAAAAACAAAATAGGGATAATGACAGTAGAGATGCGAAGGACTGGGGAGAAAAATGGCAAGGGCCTGTGGCTGAGCGGCTCGGGAGCAGCGTGAATGGGTGAGGGCCAATGGAGAACAAAGTCGGAGAGGAAATGAAGGTCTTATCAGAGAAGCCAAAAAGACTTCAGCTTTGTTTTTCCCCAAATTACCATCATCAGTATGACCAATGATGAAGGACCGCTTAACATTCTCCCCAAGGAAAAATTGCAGCTTCCTCCTCGGTCCAACCTCAGGCAGACTAACATGACAAAGGCATAATTTTACCCTAATTCGTAAAAGAACAGGAAAACACTGATGTAATCTGTTTGTTTAATTCTAGAAAACCTTTCCCTGAAGTCTGTTTCTGTGTTGCAAAACCGGGAAGGGATGTCTGGGGGAGTAATCAAAGGCTTTAAATGTGAAAGAGAGAGCTCTTACTGCAGTGGCGGACTCATTGAGAAGAATGAGAAACGAGGGAAATTTAGACGAGGAAGGTGATCGTGAGAACTTGTCAGTGTCCTACGAGACGCTTAAAGTCAGTGCCGGTGAGGCCCAGTTTTCCCCAGTTTATCTTAGCATGGTCTATGTTTAGCAAGTCAGTATTTTACACAAGGCTCCAAGAGGCTGGAAACAGTCTGAGAATTAGAACAGACTCCTCCAGGCTGAGCTGCTCACTGTTGATTATAGACTGTTATGGATAAGTCATACATACCCTTTCCTTAGAACTTCTTTTTTGTGGTACTGGGGATTGAACCCAGGGGCATTCTATCTCCAAGTTACACCCCCAGCCCTATTTTTTTTTTTTTTTTACTTTGAAACAGAGTCTCACTGAGTTGCAAAGGACCTCACTAAAGTAGCTGAGGCTGTCTGTGAACTGTGATCCTCCTGTTTCAGCCTCCCAAATGCTGGGATTACAAACGTGCACCACCACTCCTGGCTCCTTAGAACTTCTAAGACTAGACTAATGAGAGGTACTATTGTGACCTGAATATCAAAATTGTGTATTTTAGAATTAATATTCAGGAATGCTAATTTGCTATTATCTTTTTTATTACCTTTTTTGGTACAGAGGATTGAACCTAGGGGCATTCTACCTTCAAGCTACATCCAGTCTTTGTATAATTTTGTTTTGAAACAGGTCCTCATTAAGTTGCTGAAGAATCTCTCTATGTTGCTGAGGCTGTCCTCCATCCTGTGATTCTCCTGTCTCAGCCTCCCAAATACTAGGATTTTTTGTGTATGCCACTATACCTAGCTTGCTTTTTTTTTTTTTTTTTTTTTTTTTTTTGGTGGTACTGAGGGTAGAACCCAGAGGCTTTCTACCTCCAAGGTATACTCTCAGACCTATTTGTTTTTTATATTTTATTTGGAAACAGGGTCTCACTAAGTTGCTGAGAGCCTCAATAAGTAGCTGAGGCTGGCTTCGAACCTGTGTGATACTCCTGTGTCAGCCTCCCAAGCGCAGGGATTACAAGCATGTGCCATCACACCTGGCTTGCTTTTGTTTTTAACAATAGAGAGAGTACGGCTTATTTTTGCTTAACAGGTGCATTTTATTATATTTATATCAAGTTATACCTCAAGAACATTGATTAAAAGTGAGTTTGTATTGGGAATATATCTCAGTCAACATTCTCACTGCTGTAGCCCAAAACGATTAACCACAATATTTAGAGGAAGATAGACTTATTTGCACACAGTTTTGGAGATTTCAGAGTTTTCATCCATGTTAGGCCAAGTCTGTGGAACTTAGGGCGTGGTAACAGGAAGCAGAGAGAGAGGGAGGAAGCTAAGCTGCACCATCACATCTCAGAGGCCAGAAGAGAGTGAGCAGGGAAGGAGAGATACTATATAATCTCCAAGGCCACATCCCCAGGGCCCCTTCTTAGCAATCAGTCCTCAGCCTCTAGCATTGCTACCTTGTATCCCTCAGGGTTGGGGAGGGCATTCTAAGTATAAAGCATTATGGAGGGTGAGTAGCTCTGAAGGCAGATTCCTGAGAAAGCACAAGGATGTAAAGAATGTCCGTGGAATATCCCCTTTCTGAGCCTTATGGGGCTCTTGTTCTTCTTGGCCTTGATGTAGGTCCCCTAGAAGGTTGCCCAGACTCCTCTGGCAGAGCTTACTGTCTACACATTGTCTCTGTGTCCTCGTTACACAGCTCTTATCCCTGTTTTTCCATTTTCAGCTTATACATTTTCAATTGTAATATTATACCAAATAACTAAGTACACTACAAATGTGTATCTAGTCGATTAATGAAGAAGGATGGGAGAAGAAAGGAAGAGAAGGTTTGAGAAAGGAAAAAAATAAAGAGGAGAGTTGATGAATTAGTTCATATCAAGGCATCCTGGTGTGGGAACAAGTTATCTTTTGTATTGCTTCTTTCTTTCCTTTACCCCCTTTTTTCCCTCCCCCATTAAAAACCAATTTCTACAGGGTCAGGCATGGTGGCTCAAGCTTGTGATCCCAGCATTCAGGAGATAGAGACCAGAGGATCATGTCTCAGACAGCCTCAGCTACTTAGCGAAGCCCTTCGCAACTCAGTGAGATCCTGTTTGAAAAAATAAAAAGACTAAAAAAATAGTTCTGGGGATGTAGCTCAGAGGTACAATGCCTCCGGTTTCCATCTCTAGAACCGAAAAAAAAAAAAAATTCTACAGATACTATTATATCAAATAAAGCTTTTTTGTTCTAGATGATGAAATTATGCTTAATAAATAAAATTTGAGGGAGTAATTGATTAATTGAAATGTTATCACTTGAGCAGGTGACCAAGATATTTTGGATGGGACAGTTTGCCTTTGTTCCTCAGTCCATGCCCATCTTCATCTGTATATGACCTGAACACAACATCACAGCTCAGTGAGGAACAAGACTTTGAAGTCAGTTAGACATGGATTCAAATCCCATGTCTTTCTTTATTTTTAGATTTTTTTATTGGTGCACTGTATTCATACATCATAATGGGACAAAAACTTGTGTAGACATACATGCACACATCGCCCAGTTAGCTCCTACTCAACCTCCACTCTATTCCCTCCCCATCCCTCTTCCCATGCTTGGCTTCATGGTTGACATCTAATATTATAGCAATTTATCCAAAATTAACAATGATAATCTCATATAACAGATTCATTTGTCTGATATCAAACTTTTGATCACTTAGAGATAACATTTCAGTATTTCTTTTTGCTTTCTTTCTTACCAGAGGATATTTTTTAAGGTAAAACTATTGTACATTTATTTTTTTTCAGAAATAATCTATCCTAACATGAAATATGAACTCTAAATACCCAAAACAATCTCGAAAAAGAACAAGCTAGAAGATGTACATTTTCTGATTTTAAACTTTATAGAGCTACAATAATTGAAACAGTGTAGTACTGCTATAAAGGCAGATATATAAACCAGTGGAGTAAAATAAAAAGCCTAGAAATAAATTCTTCCATATATGGTCAAGTTATTTTGACAAAGTTTCCAAGAACATTTGGTGAAGGAAATAATAATCTTTTCACTAAATATTGTTGAAATATAATAATTGCATTAGAAAGAATAAAATTGGACCCTTACTTAACACCATATACAAATATTAACTCAAAATAGATAAAAGACCTAAATGTAAATCTTAAGACTATAAACTTTTAGTAGAAAACCTGGGTCATAACACTTCACAACATTGAAATTGGCAGTGATTTCTTGGATATGATTTCAAAAGCACAGGCAAGAAAAGAATAAACAAACTTGCTAAAAAATAAAAAATAAAAAATTGTACATCCAAAGACAATGTAAACAGAGTTAAATGTTACTGATAGAATGGGATAAAATATTTCCAAATGCTATATCTTTGGAAATATATTTGGAATATGTTACTCCAAGCCCTTCTGGCTCTCATAACTTGGTTTGGGAAGTCTGGAGTGATTCTAATTGGTTTGCCTCTGAATGTCACTTGGCCCTTTGTTTTTGTTGCCTTTAAGATTCTCTGCTTGGCTTCCACATTGGTCATTTTGACAATGATGTGGCGTGGGGATCCTCTTCTCCGATCCTGTCTAAAGGGAGTTTTATAAGTTTCCTGGACCTGTGTGTTGACCTCTTGCTCTTTGTTTGGAAAATATTCTGCTATTATTTCTTTGAAGAGATTATTGATCCCTTTGGTTTCACCTTCTTTTCCCTCCTCTATTCTGATTATTTTTAGGTTTGCTCTCTTAAAATGGGCCAATATTTCTTCAATGTCAGATTCCTGCTGTCGGATTTTTTTTTTTTTCTAAATTAGAAATTATGCATTCGTTTTCGGAGTGATCATCTTCTAGGAGCGAGATTCTATTCTCCATGTGGTCTAATCGATTGGTTATACCTTGAATTGAGGCCTTTACCTCAATGATTGCTTCCTTTATTTCTTTTAGACTCTCTCTAAATTTTTTCAAAAGTCCTGTATTATATCTACAGTTATATTCCTGATTTGATCTTCTGGAGACCTCTGGATTTCTGTGTTATCAGGTTCTGGTAATATGGGATTGTGGATATTCATTGCTCTATTGTTGTTCTTCTTTCCTATGATTTTAGAATTTTGTGCCTTCCCTGGGTCACTACGACTTTACTTAGGGTGCTCTGTATCTCGAGTCTGTTATAATCTCAGCTGCCACTACTCCTTTACTGGGTTGTATCACAAAGTCTCATACCCAGAAATTTAATTGAGGCAGCGCGAGACTGTGGGGGTGCCGGGCTGGGCGTTTTCCCACAGAGAGCTGTGACTAGGGTGTGGTATCTCTGCCACTGCTACTCCTTCACTGGGTTGGACTGCAAAATATCCGACCCAAGGAGGTTATCAAAGCTACACAAGTCCCTGGGAGTGCAGTACAGAGATTTCTCCTTTAGGGGCCGCAATTTCACTCACGGTTATTGTGCGCGTAGATCTGGAGCTGTGGCGGGGCATGGTGAACTCGCTGTCACTGCTGGCAATATGGCGCTGCTGCCACACCCTTGGCCATGAGGCTGGCGCTGCTGGCAATATGGCACTACTGCCACGTCCTTGGCTGTGAGGCTGGCGTATTTCTTTTCTGGTTTTGAGCTCTTTTCTGAGTCCATGGAAGGTGTGATGAGCTTGGCCACTGGGAGTTGTAAGCATTCTTTGTGCTAAAAGAACTGCTGAATTACACCTGAATGATCTGCAGCTGCTCACTTCAGCTCCTTGTTTACCTTTCCTCTCTGGAGCCTGGTGCTGTGAGGGAAGATGGCACCAGCGCGGCTCCGTTGCCGCATTGCGGACTTGATTTCTGGTCTCTGGTTGTTCTTCTAGTCTTTTTTTTTCTCTGTCCCTTGTGTTTACATTTTTAATTTCTCTGCTGATGGTGTTTTTTGGCTATGAGAAGCACTGATTTTGTGGCAACAGAGATTGAGTTTTAGCAGGACTCATAAAGGCTGCTTTTCTTGGTCGCCATCTTCCTGGAAGTCACAGGTCTTTCATTTACTGGCCCTGAGAGCTTGAAATGACATTACACATCATTAAACCTGTTTTCTCATCTATAAAATATAATTAATATTATATTTTCTATTAGATTATAAGAATTAGTTGACCTAATTAATATGCTTGAATTTTTACTTTACCATTCCTGTTCCCCAGATACTCCTGATCTTTACACAACATTTGTGCAAGTAGTGTTAGCAAGAATTCTCAGAGAGAACTGTGACAGCCCCAGGTAGTAATGGGGCAGCAGAAGAGAGGGTATAAAATAGTGAGATGCTCAGGGGTATGGTGGATATGTATGAGCTGATAGAATGAAGGAGCAATCCACTGTGTCACAGTAGCCATTCTTTTTTTTTTTTTGTGGTGGTACTGGGGTTCTTAGAAGCCCTTCTACCTCCGGGCTACATTCCCAGACCTATTTTTACATTTTTATTGGAAACAGGGTCTCCTAAGCCAGCGCACGCGGCTGGCTTCGAACCTGCGCGATCCTCCTGTCTCTGCCTCCCAAGCGCGGGGATTACAAGCGTGCGCCACCACGCCCGGCCACAGTAGCCATTCTTAGTTAAGTGATGAATATTATGAGATAATTATGTTGACTGTATTTCTGGTGTAATGCTCAGTGAAGATAGTAATTAATGACTATATTACCTAATTGTTTGCAAGGAGTGAAGTTTGGTACATAATATATCTGTTATATGAAAGAATGCTACAATAAAAAATAGGAGCTGCCTTAAGTAGAACGAGAAGACATGGAAAAAACCCTTCTAAAGTTACTTAAACTATGGATCACCACTACCAATTTTCAAGATGAATTTTCACCAAAATCTTTGCTCTGGAAATTATACAAAGGAGAAAGGCTTTTAAATGCCAGCAACTTTTTTTGAATATTAAGTACCGCACAATACAACTTCTTCTCCTTAATTGTAGAGTAACAAAAGGACCTTTGTAAATATTTGGAAAAAACGTAGAGAAATAGAACCGTACTACAAAGACACGTGATTTAAGAGAGTAGTGCCTTTTCTTCCAGCCTATTTTCAAGCAGAGCATGAACACATACTTGCGTGCAATTGCAGAGTTGAAGTTTTGTGTAGGTGGCTTTTTGCATTCTGACTCTTACTAAAGCATGTTTTAAGCATTTTATCTTTTAGCAATTCCTCATAACAATTTAAACCATTGTAAATCGTACGGAGTATGTATCTAATATACATGAAAAATGAGTTTAGCTGTGCTGCAGAATGCAAGGGTCCTGGACAGGTGCACTTAATAATGATTGGCTCAGGTGTGAGGCACCTGCTCCTCTATGATATCACGCCTTTTGTGCACTGTAAAGTAGCATTTCCTGGATCCCCAAACATCATACATCAGACTAATTAGATAAAAAGTACACCTGAGGGCCCAGAGTACAAAGGGAGAGAAATAACTCATGGGGAAGAGGACTGGCAGGGAAAGCCAGAAAATGAATACTCAATGTCCCTTCGGCCAGTCCAAAGCATTTTTGGCATTGAAAGTTGTGTCTGTTATTCAGGAGTGGAGGTGATGCTGAGTGTGTGTGAGCACCGGCAGCAGCTCTACCTGCACATTTGTGCGGACTTGAAGAAAGAGACTACTCAATGAGTAGAAAAGCTCTCGAAGCCGGATTATCTTCACTCTAGTGATAGCTAGCGTTTTCCAAATGCTCACTGTGTATCCGTATCTGTTCTATCTTCTTCCCCTCCTTTAACTCAGTTGAGCCTCACAACAATTCAAGCAAGTAATTTCTATTATTATCACACTACCCCCCCCACCAATTTTGTAGACAGAAAATGGAGGCATAGAGAAATCATTTACATTGTCCTTGGACAAAAAGCTGATAAGATTTATACTCAGGAGTTCTGATCCCAGAATACTTATTATCCATGGTGTGTGTGTACGTGCATGTGTGTGTGCGTGTGTGTGTTTGTGTGTGTGTGTGTGCATATGTGTGTGTGTGTGTGTGTGTGTGTGTGTGTGTATGTGTGGTTTCCCCACTGGCGTTTTTCCCAACCTGTTAAAACCTTGCCTGTTCTCTTTGTACTTCTTGTCCTTTGTTTACAAAAATCAGAGAATTGCAGTATTGATAGTGCTAATTTTCTCACCTTCTGTGTTTATCCCAATCTGCTGGAAAAATGCTTTTCTTCTCATAATATTGTCGACAGTTTTCTGTAAGAACACCAATAATTTCCCAGTTGCTGTGGAGATGATTTAGAAAGGGTCTCAATGGACCTCTTTTAGCTGTTTAAGGTAGTTAGCAACCTTTCTCTACATATTCTTAATGTTTAGTTCCCACGACATTGAGCATCCTTGTTTCCTTTTGCACTTTTATTGTATTTATTTTTCTATCTGCTTAATGGCTTCCTTTATTTTGTATCCTTTACAGTTGATGCTGTCTCTTTTCATTCCCAGTCCATTTAAAAAAAATGCACATCTTTCCAGTTTACTGCCATTTTAACAGTTATTTTATTTATTTTATTTTATTTTTGGTGGTACTGGGGGTGGAACCCAGAGGCTTTCTACCTCCGGGCTATACTCCCAGATCTTTTTTTATATTTTATTTGGAAACAGGATCTCACTAATTTGCTGAAAGCCTCACTAAGTAGCTGAGGCTGGCTTCGAACCTGTGCGATCCTCCTGTCTGAGCTTCCCAAGCGCGGGGATTACAAGTGTGCACCACCACACCCGACTAACAGTTTTTATCCATCATCTTTGTGTGATAGTTTTTCAGCCTAGAACACTATATAAGTATATTCAGACATAGGTATATCAGCCTGTCAGTTGCTTGTCTTCTGAATGGCTCAAAGACACCCTAAATTATTTATATATATATATATATATATATATATATATATATAACCCTCAACTCATCATCTTTTCCCAAAAAACTTGTTCATCCTTCGGTATACATTTTATCTCAGTTAATAGAACATGCTCCACTATTACTAACTACAATCCAGGCATTATTCCTGTTGTCTTGCTTTCTGATCCCCACATAGCATTGATTCTCAAGACTTTTTTATTTTATTTTTAAACTACTACTCGAGTCTTATGTAAATGATAACATTTTGCATTGCAAGTGACAGAAACGAAACCCAACTTCAATTTCCCTTCGGCAAAAAGAAAATTATCTAGACATGTGTCACATAACTGGAGGAAACACGACTGGGAATAAGGAAATTAATGCTGCCCGGCGTTTCTAAATCTTTCCCCATCTCTCTTGCCACCCTGAACTGATTTCTATTTCTCTTTTTGGGCTCACTATCTCCCTCCAGATTCTCAGCATCATATAAAGAGGAAAGTGCCCTTCTTTTGCTAACTTCAGTCCTAGAAATGTTTTTATTGGCCCACCTTGTGTTATGTCTCTACCGCTTCGCAGATTTATTATGGTTGCACTGGGGGAGAGAGAATAGGAGTGAACAGATTTAGTCCATAAATGTAGTGGCCCTTGTTAGGCAATCCCCAAATGGAGAAGTTAATTTCTTTAGAAGAGTCAAAGAAGGAGTGCTGCAATAAAAATAGTAAATGTCCACTACAAATCTGTGACTTCCTTTCCACCCTTATTTAACTTCTTTTTCGTTTGTTTTGTAAATCATTTTCCTGAGGCAGACGTGGTGGCAAAGTAATCTCAGTACTTGGATGGCTGAGAAAGGAGAATTGTAGATCTGAGGACAGCTTCAGAAAGTAATGAGAGTCTCATCAACCTAGTGATACCCTGTTTAAAAAAAAAAGTATATATGACTGGGGTGTAGCTCTGAGGTAGAATGCTTCCAGTCAATCCCCAGTAACACGCACGCATGCACACACACACACACACACACACACACACACACACACACACTGAATTACTACTACAGTCTTTGTTCTTATCTGCCTACCACTCTCATCTATTTCTAATATGGATTCGATTTCTTATAAATAAAATAAATTGTGAGCATGTGTGTGTGTGTGTGTGTGTGTGTGCATGTGTGTGTGTTCAAAACTTATTTACATAAGCTCTTCAAAAGGTCCCATTCACTTCCATGTTAAAAGTAGTTCTTCTTTTCATGGCCTCTATAACTCCTAGACCCAAGCAATCTTAAGCATCTTCCTTTCAGGTCCCGTATATTGACCTTTAATGTCATGAGCAGATTTGGCTTTTGCCAAACACAGTAAACTTATCTTTTGCTTCTCCTACTCTGATTAGGTTGGCTTTCTGCCTGCTAAAACTGTTTCCCTAGTTCCTCTGCCCAACTCTCAGAGCCCTCAAAGTTAAGTTCTTAAGAAGCAAATCCTATAGACTCTAACAAGCACTGAACTTCCTCAACAAATTGCACATATTTGAATCTTTGCAAAAATGATGTTTTTTTTATCACCATGATTCACCAGAATGCAGCTTCCTAAGATGGGATAAATTGGGTAAAATTACCTTGTTATTCTCCCTACTAAAACACTGCTGAGTGGTAAACACTAGAAATACTAGGAAAAAAGAATTAAAAATGAAAGTACCACAGACAGTCATATGATTCCTTATTTATGAAATGCCTGGCAGAACCCTGATGTATTTTTAAGCCACCTACTTGAAACCATGCTACTATTTCCTAACTATATTTATTGGACTTGAGTTTCAATTAAAATTTCTTATATTAAATACTCTGTTTTGAAAATTAGATGATGTGATTAATCTTAAAATTTTAAATAAGTAAAAGATGGCCAGAATTGTATGTTAGTCCTCATTTTCCAACAGAACATACTGGTCCAAATGGAATTTTTTAACTGATTCTCTAACTCATACACTCCTAGCAAAATCATAATCACATCATCATTTTTGCGATATATTTTTAAAAAATATTGTTGAGATGAGTTCCCTAGTAAGACCAGAATTATTTTGAAATAAATTCCCTTATCAACTCATAAAACTTGAGTTATTGAATTCCCTTATCAACTCAACAAATTTTATTAACTGATACAATTTGTTTTCTACTTCATTTCACTAAATAGACTACTGTTTCCTTTTTCTTTTACAAGACATAACTGATTTTTCCCATTTTGTCTTCATGGTAAACTTTCAGCGACTACTTGGCTGCTCCATTCATTCATTCAATGATTACTTGCTGAGTCCTTTCTGAGAACTGTCTATGTCTGGGGCCCTCTGTTCAGGAGCCACCGTCTCCCTGGGTGTTCCTGTTTACTCCCACGGTGCTAGTGTTTTATCTAAAGAGACCTCACCACCGAGCCTCAAAACGATATATCCATTTACCAGCCCAATCTATTTCCTGACTGCCACTTCAGACTCAGCATGTTCCAAAATAAACTTACATGTTCTCTCCCAGTTTCCTCCTCCCTAACAGTGCATAAACACCATTACACACGGGATACACAACCCACAACCGTAGTGCTAGAATCCAGTCTAATCTCTTCTCTCCAATCTCACTGACCTGGCCTGCCCTAGTGAGAGCTATGTAATCCACTCACTGACTTCTTTCCCCACTCCCACAGTCACGGTCAGTCACCACCCTCTTTTCTGCCCCACTAATATAATTCCCAAATAAGCTGCCCTGACCATCTACCTTTACCCCTTCCCAAATCTATAATTCACAGTGTTGGCCCAGTGATCATTTAACAACATCGATCTGATCACATTGCTCCCCTGCTTAAACTGTAAATGATTCCATTACTTTTAGGACAAGATCCAAAATATTTAAGATGGATCTCCTGTCGGAGCTGCCCTTTTTCTTGTGGATCAGCCTCTGTGCATCAGTCAGGAAAACATTTCCTGAAATAATGCTGTTTCTTACCCCAGAGGTTTTGCAACACATTTTTAACTGGATTTGTGTTTGTATTAACTAAAATAGACATCCACGTGAGTAGACAACTTGGTAGTATAAAAATCCACAAAATAAAAACTAAAAGCATTCTACTTACTCATACTGTATCGTTCTTTTCAAAAGTATCTGATGCCATTTGCCTCTTGTATATCTTCCTAAAGTGTGTGTACATGTGCATGTGTGCTAGCAGGTATGCCATTTGGTAAGGAGGAGGTGGGATGAGTTTGCTCTATGTTCTATTTGGAAATAAAATACAATGTCTAATGTACAAATACTAGAAATTAACTGCCTGAATTTGAATCCCTTCTCCAACTCTACCACACACTAGGCTCATACCTATGGACAAGTTGCTTACCTACGCTGTCTTAGTACCTTGTCTGTGAAATGGCATACTCACAGACTCAACTTTAAGGGTTGTTGGGAATATTAAATTAGTACACACACACACACACACACACACACACACACACACACACACTTGTAATACATGTGGAGCCACATGGAACTGAATGCTTATTTTGCCCATATCTGAGTATATTTTATATTGGAAACAAGTTCTAAACTTTGAAAACATTTATGAGATGGGTATGCAGATGGATCATTCTCACTAAAGGATAATTCCAGGCTATTACTTACTAAGCTTGCTAACTGTCCCTAAGGCCTGTTTCTCAATCACCATTCTCACCACTATAATTCAGAATCCCTGACCATACAACATAGAAGAAGGAAGATTTGCTCATGGTTTCCTCCGAGATTTTTGGGTTGAGGTTGGGAACCACAGATCTCAGGGCATAGCAGCAGCAGCGGGAAGTAGAGAAGAGAGTTCAAGGCTTTGTTCTTACATCATGGAGGTTGGAAGCAGAGCAGAATGGGGATCAAGGACCATGTATAATCCCTAAAGCTGCACCTCCAGGGACCCACCTTGTCCAGGCACACTTCACATACTGATCCAACCACTCAGATAAATCCACAAATGAGACTACAACCTTCATGACTCAACTATATCAACTTAATATGTGAGCTTAATATGAGAGCTCTTTAGAGGGCACTCTATGTCCAACCACAGCACCTGGGCCTGCCTTTTCCCCTGATGTGAACTTATTTGAACAAATAGCCACCTATCTTCTTGAAAAGGGCATAGAGAAATATCATAGAACATATTATTGATGCTGTTTTATGGCTTTTTTTCTCAAAATGTTTAAGGCTTCCCTTTATTCATAGAGCTATGAGGCTAGGGAACCATCTTAGCACTCATACTCTGATGCCATAAAATGTTTTATTGTGGTTCAAATTAGTGCTCTATTCACCAGATAAGTTACATAGCCCAGGGAGGGTATTAGTGGTCCTGGGAATCCTGTGAACATTTAGCTACCAGGTTCTTCTGCCTGCTATGGGAGCCATGCTTCTCTGTCCTGCTGAGTTTCCTTTATCCCACTGTAGTGCTCCCAGCATCTTTTCCAGACTAGGAAGGCCTATATCTTCACACTTTGTTAGTAGTCTCATGCGTTCCTCACCAGAGAAAATCATGGAGATGAATGTTTTTGAGGAGCCATAGGAAGCCTCTTCCTCTGCACTGCGCTAATGGTTCCCCACATCAGCTTCACTTGGTGAATCATCATTGAATACAGTTTCCGGTCATCTGGACATCACTGTTGCTCAAGCTGCCATGAAGAATCCCAGATCTCTGGTGAACTCATATGTATCGATAAGTCCCCCTGATGTGACAGTATGAACTGCCCTCTTTGGTCTAGCACTTTGTGGATTCTTTTGTCTCAGATATTCCCCATACTTTGGCAGAAAAAAATTAACATTTTGCAATTCCTTTGCTGGTAAGCTTACTACTCCTTTAAGGTATAATTTGTCTTTGTGACCCTTAGGGATATAGGGTCTGATTCTTACTTCCCATTTGGGGACAATTTGATGATGATGGTGATGAAGGACAAGAGAATCTGCTTCTTGTTGCAAGGGAACAAGGCCTCTGAGCAAAGCAGAAACAAATTCTATGACAAACTGAAGAGAAAGGGCTGATTCTTCAGGCAAAGCATTCTCAGGAAGCTTTGGGTTCTCTGAGTTAGTTAATGTCTCCCATTTTGATTAGTGGGCACCCATTTCTTCCCAAAGAATGTCTTAATTTTGAATTGGAGGCCTAGTGAGTCTGTGAACTCTTTATAGGTTGTTTCCTGTGATAATTTATCTGTATTTTTCCTGTTGGGTACTCTGGAATACCTGAATCCTGTTATTAATCCTAGTTGGCTTTTAGAGATCAGCCTCTATCTGATCCCATTCTAGTTTTCCCAAGTTATATGAAAGTTATTGCCCACACATTTTTTGACAGCTAATTCTGTATTAGTCAAAGCTCTTAGGTGTACACAACAAAAGCTGAAACTGGGTGTTATCCTAAACATGGTTCTTTCTTTCATTATATTTCCTATTTGATGACATTTCCTATGTATAAATTTTTTACATAATTTTTTGTTATCCACTTATTGATTTATCTAGTTTTTTATTCTACCATCTATGCAATTTTTATATTTATAAACATCATGATTTTCTCCTTGGCATCAGTGCTTACATATTACTTCTTCCTCTTATGTATTTGCCTTTCTAATATTTCCAGAAGAATGTACATAATGCATGTACATAATGGAAGTTTTAGAGGGCATTATCATCTTGTTTGTGCATTAATGGTAATGGCCCTATCCATGGTTCACCATTAAGATAAATTCTGGTACATACGCAATATATTTATTATTATTATTTAACAAGTATCCATTTTTACTCCATCAAAGATGTTTATAAAATCTGGATTTTGAATTTTGTCAAATAAGACTTTGGGGCTAGTTGAAAACATTATATGTTGTCTCTGTTACCTGATGTTGCTTACCATAATTTCTTTTTTTAAATTTTTTATTGGTGCATTGTAGTCATAGATCTTAATGAGATACAAGATGGTGGAGACATCACCAAATTAGCCCTTACCCAATTTCCTCCCTCTCCTTCCTTCTCATGCTTGGCATAGTGATTGAGTTTGATGTGTTTGTTAAAGTACATCATGTGATTTAGAGAATTTCCCTCTTCCCTCCTCCTGTTCCCTTAGGTCACCTTATCTGCGCATCGATAGAATCTCCTTCTTCATTTCAAGTGCTTTCTATGACCCATTTCTCCCTAGCTTTCATATATTAGGGAGAGCATAAGATTTCTTAGTTTTTGTGACTGACTAATCTCACTTAGCATAATGTCCTCCAGTTCCATCTATTTCCCTGTAAATAATGTAACTGTATTTTTATTTATTGCTGAATAAAATTCCATTGTGCAAATATCCCACAGTTTTGTAATCCATTCATCTGTGGATGGACATCTTGGCTGGTTCCATAGTTTGCAATGGTGAATTGTGTAGCCATGAACATAGATATGCATGCATTAGTTTGGTAGTTTGGTTTCCTTTCTTTTGTATAGATATCCGAAGTAGTATTGCTGGATCATATGATAAGTTCATTCCCATTTTTCTAAGGATCCACAATACTGTTTTCCAAAGTGGTTGCACTAATTTGCAATCCCACCAACAATGTTTTAGAGTTCCCACTTCTCCACATCCTCTCCAGCATTTGTTGTTGTTTGTATTTTGAATGATTGTCATTCTAGTTGGAGTTAGGTGAAATCTGAGGGTAGTTTTTATTTGCATCTCTCTGATTGCCAATGATGTTGAGTATTTCTTCATGCATTTATTGGCCATTTGCATTTCTTCTTTCATGAAGTGTCCATTTAATACACTTGCCCATTCGGTTATTTTTTTCTGAGTGCTGAGTTTCTTGAGTTCTATATATTCTAGATATTAGTCCTCTATAGGAGGAGTATTTGAGAAAAATTTTCTCCCATTCTGTTGTCTCTCGGTTGACATCCTTGATAGTTTCCTTTGCTGAACAGAAGCTCTTCAGTTTCATGCAATCCCACGTATTGATTCACCTTCTAGTTTCTGGTGCCTTTGTGCCAGAATTACATTTCATTATTTTTACATTTTAATAATATCTCATTCTTCTTAATACTATCTTGCTTTTTTCATGGTTGTAATAACTTAAAGAATAAGAATACTTATTTTGGGTTTGAATAGTCACTTATAAGATTTAATTATTACACTATGAATCAAATGTCTAAGTAATGCTATCTCTTCTATACTTTCTTCCTCCTTTGTTTTTCTTGATCCCTTCATATCTCTGTTCTTTCCAGTAACTATCCTTTGGTATGATCTTTGTAGGAAATTCAAATTCCAGGACAGCCCACCTTAAGTGCATACCAAGCAATTTCACAGTGAAATTTGGCTAAAAGAATGTATTAAGGTACACATGTATATAACCCTGAAAATTAACATAGGAAATTCCAAAACAACTCGAAATTCATTAAACGGCAGCTATGATCCAGGCACATTGTTGAAAATAGAAATGATTCTTACATCATATTTTGGACCTTATCAGAGTC
Organism: Muscardinus avellanarius; assembly: GCF_963383645.1. Lineage (NCBI taxonomy): Eukaryota > Metazoa > Chordata > Mammalia > Rodentia > Gliridae > Muscardinus > Muscardinus avellanarius. Next base: position 117,827,873 of record NC_137790.1, read on the forward strand.
ATGGGTGAGAGATTAATAGGTAAATAGGATAACAAGACCATGGGATGTTGAATGTACATGTAGGCAAAAAAACTCCTTCTGGGAAAGGGCTGAGTATATGACATGTACTTAAGCTTTGAAAGACAAAGAACTACTTTCTTTGTTTGAACACCTGATAGAAATTCAAAAGCAAAAGAAATTTGGTATGAAATTTTAAAAAATTATTTTGATTATAACCAATACTTGTTTTGTTTCCCGATTACAAATTTTATTTATTTATTTTATTTATTTATTTATTTATTTATTTATTTATATATTTATTTATTTATTTGTTGTACTGGGGTTCCTGGAAGCCCTTCTACCTCCAGGTTACACTCCCAGACACCTATTTTTTTTAATATTTTAAAGATTTTTATTGGTGCATTGTAATCATACATCACATTGGAATACAAGACTTGAGAGGATATACAAGCACACATCATCCAATTAGCCCTTGTCCAATCCCCATCCCACTCCCTCACTCTCCCTCGATCCCATGCTTGATTGGTGACTATTTTTGATACATTTGTTTATGTACCTCCTGTGTTTTAAAGAGGTTCCATCCTCCCCCAACTCATCCCCTCTCATTGGTCACCTTAATTGCTTCTCTATAGGGCCCTTTCTACAACTTGACCTCCTCCTTTCACCCCCTTCTTCCTAGTTTTTGCTAATTAGGGGAAGCATCTGTTTTTATATTTTCTGTGATATTTCTTTGTGCATCCCACATTGCAAGTTATGATCCCACTCTTGACGGCCCCAGTAGTGGCCTGGCCACCCGGAGGACTCTGATCCCTACTTCGCTGGCTGCAGCACCGGCCTTGCCTAATGGGAGGTGCCGATCCTGGCCTCACTGGCCCCCACACCTGGCTAACCCTGTGGCTGGCTCCAATCCCGGCCTCGGAGGCTCCAGCACCAGCCTTGCCTCACAGCAGGCTCTGATCCTGGCCTCGCTGACCTTGGCACCAGCCTAACCCCTCAGCAGGCTACGATCCTGGCTTCCGGGGCCCCAGTACCAGCCTTGCCTCATGACAGGCTCCGATCCCGGTTCTTGCTGGCTCCAGCACTAGCCTTACCCTTCAGCAGGCTCGGAGGCCCCAGCACCAGCCTTGCCTCATGGCAGGCTCCGATCCTGGCCTCGGAGGCTCCAGCACTGGTCTTGACTCATGGCAGGCTCCAATCCCGGCCTCGCTGGCCCTGGCACGGACCTTACCCCTCGGCAGTCTCCAATCCCGGCCTCGGAGGCCCCAGCACCGGCCTTGCCTCACGGCAGGCTCCGATCCCAGACTTGCTGGCATCAGAACTGGCACCGGCACCGGCCTAACCCCTTGACAGGCTCCAATCCAGGCCTTAGAGCCCCCAGTACCGGCCTTGCCTCACAGCAAGCTCCGATCAGGGCTTCACTAGCCCCGGCACAAGACTTACCCCTTGGAAGGCTCCTATCCTGGCCTCAGAGGCCCCAGCACTGGCCTTGCCTCATGACAGGCTCTGATCCTGGACTCATTGGCCCTGGCACCAGCCTTTCCCCTCTTCAGGCTCCGATCATGGCCTCAGAGGCCCCAGCACCAGCCTTGACTCATGGCAGGCTTTGATCCCGCCTCGCTGACCCTGGCACTAGCCTAATCCCTTGGCGGGCTCCAATCCCAGCCTCAGAGGCCTCAACAGCGGTCTTGCCTCACAGCAGGCTCCGATACTGGCCTTTCTGGCCCCGGCACCAGCCTAACCCATCGGCAGGCTCCGATCATGGCCTCAGAAGCAGCCTTGCCTCATAGCAGGCTTCAATCCCAGCCACGCTGGCCTCAGCACTGGCCTAACCCCTCGGCAGGCTCTGATCCTGGCCTCACTGGCCCCAGCACTGGCCTAAACCCTTGGTAGGCTCCTATCCTGGCCTCGGAGGATCCAGTACTGGCCTTGCCTCACGGCAGGCTCTGATCCTGACCTCACTGGCCGCTGCACCAGCCTAACCCATCGGCAGGCTCCAATCCCGGCCTTAGAGGCCCCAGCACCGGCTTTGCTTCATGGCAGGTTCCAATCCCGGCCTTGCTGGCCCCGGCACCGGCCTCACCCTCGGCAGGCTTCGATTTCTGCCTCAGAGGCCCCAGCACCGGCCTTGCTTCATGGCAGGCTCCATTTCCTGGCTTTGCTGTCCCTGTCATCGGCCTCAGCCCTCGGCAGGCTCCGATCTGAGCACCCTCTTCACCCAGCAGGTTGTCCCACGTTCCTGAGGTGGCGTGGTGGTAGCATTCTGCCTCTGGGATTATTTCTTCAAAAGTTCCAGGTGTATTGCATCAGATCTTTGCCTCCCCTGAGTACTGGCCGCTGTCATTGCCACTGCCTCCACCATTTCAAATCTTTCCCAAGCTCTTTTCCCACATTGCATGTTGTCCAGTGTTCCTAAGCATGTGCGATGGTAGCATTCGACCTTTGGGGTAATTTCCCCAGAAGATAAGGTTGGTAGGATCAGATTTCTGCCTCTCCCTAGTACTACCTTCCACCGCCACTGCGGCAACTGCTGCCAACACCGCCTTCCTCCTAGGTCTCTGCTAAACTCTCTCCTTACAGGTGATGTCCAGGATTCCTAAGGATGTAAAGAAGCAGTCCTCCTTCGCGGGGAATTTTTCCAAAAGTTCCAATTCAGTTGGATATGTTTTGTCTGCATCTCCAGTATCCTGGTGGCCACTGTGGCCATCTTGACCCCTCTCTAATATTTATTTTTCTTTTCCTTATTTTTTTTTAAATAAGAGAAGACAGTATGTTTGGTTTGAGGAGGTTGTGGGATCAGGCACTTGGTAGCAATGAATTTTTTTCTTTCCTCCCTTCCAAGAGTGGAGTCCAACAGCCTCACCGTGTAGAGCAGAATCTACTGTTCTAAGTGCACCATGGCCTGGCGCAGCACAGCAGTGCTGGGTTCCTCTGTACCTGTGGCTAGGACTTCTGTTTGGTACCAGGCCTCCTGGAAATTGGGTTCAGCCTCCTGCCTGGCACCATGCCTTCCCGGTGGTAGACCGGGCCGCCAGCCCCCCTCCCAGGGTATCAGACCTTTTGGCTGGGCCTTCAGACCTTCCGGGGGGCTGGCGTGCCCCACGTAACCTCCGCCTTGGGCCCCGGTCCTTCAGGAGGGCGATGTCCCTTCGCAACCCCCGCCTGGGGCCCAGGGCCTTGCGGCCCGGGTCTCCTGACCTTCCAGGGGTCCAGCGTGCCCTGCACGATACCTGCCCAGGGGTCCAGGCACTTGTGGCCCTCAGGTCCTTCCGGGGGGTGGGCGTGTGCCCCTCGCGACCCCTGCCTGGGGCCCAGGGCCTTGAGGCCCTCTGGTCCTTCAGGGGGTCTGGCGTGCCCTGCGTGACCCCTGCCTGGGGCCCAGGGCCTTGCAGCCCAGGCCCTAGTTCTTGCTGATTACAAATTTCAACAAGAAAAAGCATAGTATTTTGATCTGCCTCATAATAAAGTGCACAAATAATTAGCACTTTGCCTCCAGAGGGTGATATCATTCAGCAAATTGGTGGGAGCACACTACCATGTGGCATTTTTAATCAATCAGCCAGAAATAGATTTTAGTATATAAAATTCTAATTGGTGCATCTTTATGCAAATTTGGGAAAAAAGTTCTTCCATCCTAGTAGAAAGGAATATAGATTTAAAAATATATTATATGCTATTATAGCATATTATTCAGGTGAATGAATATAAGTCTAGAATTATATATTCATGGGGCATTAAATGAATTTTCTTGAATATCATATTTCTAAGAGATAGGGTCACATATGAAAATCTCCTTCTATGTAAGTTCCTAGTCTTTACTAAGTGGTCGTGCTAATGGTGTCAGTGATGGGGTGGCAGAAAGAGTGTATGACAGAGTTGGTCATGGGGAAATGTCTATAAGACCTTCCTGATTTTTTTTCGGAAGGCATACTTACAAGTTTTAAGTCATGTCTAACTTTATGGCTTTAAATAGCATCAGTAGTTTTGTTGCATATCATATCCTTAAAACCTAATCTGAAATGACTTTTTGATGTTTCAAAAAATCAAATTTCCTCTTTGAGATTGAACACTTGGCACCTCAGAGGCTCTATATAAAAATGTGTTGTAGGCTTTGAAGGCTGTTAAGAAGTAGTGGCAAGTACAGCATTATTGGAATAAGTACTCAGCCTCCTGGGTGATTATTTTGCATCGAAAAACACTCCATTGAATGCTTTGGTTAAAAATACTAACTGTACTCTACATCCACTGTCCTTTCTTACATGGAGTGGAAGCCCTGGGTTTTATCTACATAGATAACCACATGGAATCAAGGCTATATTGATCAGCTTCCCTTCAAGCAAGGTGAGGCTATGTCACTTGGTTTGGGACAAATTCTTCCAAAGTGATATAGGCAGAATTTCTACAGAGCGGCCTTAAATTTTAATTAGTAGATGATCATTATGCATCCTTCATCCTGTCTTCTCCATTCCCTTCTCCTTTCTACAGCACGGGATGCAGAAAAATAGCTGGAGTTAAAGCTATATTTTGGCCCGTGAGGTGGCATTGGAATTGGAGGTCACATGAATAGTAAAGCAGCAGGATAGATTTCACATACCTGCAAGACTTATGGAATTGAGCCCTTTGAAAGTACTAGACGGGTTGGCTCTAGACTTTTGTATAACAAAGAGGGAAAGAAGCACATCTCATCTGTAAGTCACTGTCCTTTTGGGCCTCAGATACTCAAATGGAATTGCATCCAATATGATACTCATGAACAAGTTCTAACATGTTTTTCAACTGTATGATTGTTATCTAGAATCAATATGTATATCTCACATAAGAGCAAAAGCAGAAATACGTTTTGTGATTGAATAATCTCTTTTTATGTTTTTCAATTATATTAATATGTTATCATTTAAATATTAAGCCGGGCCAGACGTGGCGGCTCAAGCTTGTAATCCCTGCACTTGGGAGGCTGAGACAGGAGGATCGCACGGGTTCAAAGCCAGCCTCAGCTACTTAGTGAGGCTTTCAGCAAATTAGTAAGACCCTGTTTCCAAATAAAATATAAAAAAGGTCTGGGAGTATAGCCCGGAGGTAGAAAGCCTCTGGGTTCAACCCCCAGTACCACAAATAAATAAATAAATAAATAAATAAATAAATAAATAAATAAATAAATACATAAATACATAAATATTAAGCCGGGCGTGGTGGCGCACGCTTGTAATCCCCACGCTTGGGAGGTGGAGACAGGAGGGTCGTGCAGGTTCGAAGCCAACCGTGCTGGCTTAAGAGACCCTGTTTCAAAATAAAAACATATAAAAAAAAATAGGTCTGGGAGGGTAGCCCGGAGGTAGAAGGGCTTCCAAGGAACCCCAGTACCACCAAAAATAAAAATATAATAAATAAATAAATAAATATTAATTTTCAAGAAACTTTAAAAGATGATCATAATTCACATACAGGTATGTGAATTCAGGCATGGTGCTGGTGGGAAGAGAAGGCTGCATTATAGATATCCTTGACAGAATTTAAGGGACAGCTTGGGGCCCCTTGCATTCTACTTGAAAATCCAGCGCTTACCTGTTAATTCTACCACAAATATTTATGTGGTGTCCACTGTGCTTCAAGCTCATGGTATGATGATCAAAGCAGGTAAGTCCCAATTGTCATGGAATTGTTACGCCAAAGGGTAGACATCCATGACTAACAAACAGAATGGAAGAAGTGATGTCATGCTGAAAGCATGAGCAGGACTGAGACCCAAGAGTGGAACTGAGTGGGTGTGAGGGAGAAGTGACAATTCAGAGACTTTCCCCATAGAATCAAGGCTAGAATTTAACCCAATGCTCTTGTGGATTCCAGTCCCACACCCTCAGCAGTGAGCACACACCTGTGCACCACTGACCTCCTCCTCACACCAAAAAGTATTTTGCAGCAACATAAACATGGGCTTGTCTTAGTTTGGATTCTAGAGTGAGAAAGAGGAGAGGCCTCTCCTCATTTTTTTTTGCCTGTTTCATATTATAAATAATTCTCCATTTCCACAAATTCATCCAATCAATCATAGATAAAAACTTTTCAGAAAAGAAAACTGCATCTGCACTGAACATGTATGGATTATTTTCTTGTCATCATTCTCCAAAAATATAGTAAAAGAACTATTTATATTGCATTTAATGTTATAAGTCACCTAGAAGTGAGTTAAAGCATATGAGAGGATGTATGTAGGTTCTATGCAAACACTATGCAGTTTTACATAAAGGACTTGGGCTCTGGTAGACTTTGTGATGGGGATCCCCATGGGCTCTGAGTCAGGAACATACTTGCACAGGTGTTGACAATAGTGTTGTCAGTTTATATGATCTTAATCTATATTCCCTTTTTACTTTTTACATATCATCCCAGACATGATAATTTTGCTTCTCACCACTTTTATTGGTGTCGAGAAATAGACTTTTAAAACATCTTTTAATATTGGGGAAGTAATCCTGTAACAAAAAGTCTGGAATTTGAGGCGGGGAGGAAACTGCAAGTGTGTGCTAGTTGCCTTCCCACGCGCTGTCAGCTCTCCTGGGGCAAGGCACTAAGCTAACTTCTTGATGTAAGATGAGATAAAATAGAGACGCTTCCAGCAACATGAGATCCTGTGAAAGAACTTTGGGACAGAGATGCTAACACTCTTTATATATTATATTTACTGTTCTCTTTAGAGCCAGGAGCAGGACATTTCTAGGCACTGAGGTTCTTGAAGTTCATACGGAGACCATGTGGGCCACCAGAGTGGCAGCTTTGGGAAGCAGAGTCTGCAAGCACACACGTGTGTTTAGACTTGTTTCTGCCGTTTACTACAATCAGCGCTCCCAGCCAGTAAAGGCACATTCCCCGTTTTCTATGGACTATTGTGAATTGAAGGGAAACTGCTGGGTTAAACCCATCTCTGTATTCCCTTTAAATGTACACGCATATTAAATATTTGCCAATGAAAACTAAAATAAAACCTCTAAGAACACAAGTAGAAGGTGATGTTAAGCCAGGAAAAAAAATTGCAATATATGTGACAAATAAGGTTAATAATTCTTACAGAAAGAACCTTTTGAGATCAGTAGGGAAGAGGTAAATATCCCAAGAAAGGGAGAAGGTATCTGAATACACAATTTACATAAAAGTTTAACTAATATGTCTGTATTTTCTAATATATGTCTATATTACAAAACTAGTTTTCATTATCAAAGAAAATATCTTATTTATTTATTTATTTATTTATATTTATTTGGCAGTGCTGGCAATTGAACCCACAACCTCACACTTGCTTGGCAAGTGTTTCTACCATTGAGTCAAACTCTCAGCCCTCAAAAGATATTTCTTAAATAATGCCATATTTTACTATTTGGAGGAAAATAGGAAATCTTATATATTGTTGTATAGGAGTGGTCGGGGCATGGGCAGTGGATTCCTTGGTTTGCTTAGGAAAGGCACACTTATGGGCAAGTGGTGGTCTTTACCATCTCTAGAAATTAGCTGGCCCTTGACGAGGTAGACTCTCCATCCCTCCGGATGACAAATAAACAGAAAATACAGGGCTAATACAGCTTTTCTTCCTGCATCCATCCTAGTATCCTAGCACTGTTGTCTATGTTCATAGACCCTACCCTTAACCCCATCTCAAAATGGACAGTTCCTTGATTGGATCTGCTTCTTTTGGTCCTGGACCTCTTGGCAGTTTTGCTTCCCCTTCCATGGAAGGGGGCAGCTGTGGAGTCTTCTGCAAACCCCACACATGATCTAGGAAACCACATCTAGGCACCGCTGTCTCTCTGCCTCAATCCAGCAACCTTAGCCTCTTTGCTGTTGTTCTGGGTTCATTGGAAATGGTATTCATCCAACTATCAACGTCAAGAGGATATACCTCGGCTCTGGAAATCCTCCCCGGTTCTTGCTGGGAACAGACATTGCAGCCTATTTTCTGCCTTTCTTCCCTCTCCTCTTGCCTCTCCTCTCTCTCCACTTTACCTTCTCCAATACATCTCCTCCTCCCAACACCAAGAAAGCTTCCCACCTTTCTGCCTTGGAGAAACTGAACTTAACATGCAATCCTCATTTCCCCTTTTTTATAGAAGCAATTCTAAGATTGGAGTCATCTAAGCCTACCTTTTTACTAATGGAGTTTCCTAAAGAGCAAGAATGAGGCTTCCCTAGCCAACAAAACAAAACAAAACAAAACAAAACCCACAGCAGTTTAGTGTATGTTATGCAATGAACATTTTCTGTGTTTGTGTGGTACCTGGGATGTGACCCAGGGGCATTCTACCTCCCTCCGAGCTACATTTCCAGTCCTTTTTTTTATCCTTTATTTTGAAACAGGGTCTCACTAAGTTGCGGAGGGCCTCACTAAGTAACTAAGGCTGGCCAAAAACCTGTTATCCTCCTGTCTCAGCCTCCCAAGTACTGGGATTATAGGCATGCACTACCACACCTAGCTTGGAATGAACATTTTGACCCCCCAGTGAATGTGTTGAACCCCAATTCCTGATGTGATGGTATTTGGAGGTGAGGCCTTTGAGAGGTAATTAGGTTTAGATAAAATCTTGAGGGCATGATTAGTGCCCTACTAATAATAGAATTAGTGCCATTGTAAGAAGAGGCATCAGAGAATATGCTTACTCTTTCCCCATGAGCACTCATCAAGGACAGGCCACATGAGATTACAAAAAAAAAAAAAAAAACGAGCCCTCCACAAGCCTAGAAGAGGATCCTCACTAGAACTTGTCCGTGCTGACACCCTGATATCAGCCTGCTGGGCTCTGGAACTCTGAGAAAATAAATGACTTTTGCTTAACATTTCATTATAGCATCCTAAACTGTGTAAGACCCTGTATGAAAATATTATTCTTGCTTGCAAACAAACAAACAAACAAACAAACAAACATAAAACATTTAATTCATCTATATGCCTTCCCTTCCCCAAAACATATTTCCTCAAGTTGTGTTATTGTCAGCTCTTTAGGTGAGTCTAGGTAAACTTCGTTGCTGCATATAGTCCTCACCCTCCTCCTAACAAAGGTTTTACATCTTCCCCTTCCGTGGTCCCTATACAAGTGATGTCCCCTTTGATCACTGGATTCAAGTGGCATCTTCCAGCCTTCTCTACTGTAAAGCCAATCATGTCCTGTTGTAATTTGTAAACATCTTGTGGGGAGGTACTTTGAAACTGTAAATATAATTTTTCTGGTATTCTAACTCCTGATATTTACATATTTGTTTCTGCATGAATAAATGAGTCCCTGTGTTTCTCAATGTTTTACCCATTGCTATTGTTTGTTGTGATGTTCCATTTGTCATAAAGTTGGCCAGTGGGAGCCTCTTTTTTTTGGGGGGGGTGGTACTGGGGTTCCTTGAAACCCTTCTACCTCTGGGCTACACTCTCAGATCTATTTTTATACTTTTTAAAAATTTGGAAATAGGGTCTCTTAAGCCAGTGTGGCTGGCTTCGAACCTGCGCGATCCTCCTGTCTCCGCCTCCCAAGCACGGGGATTACAAGCGTGCGCTACCACACCTGGCTGTGGGAGCCTCTTTAAGTTGGCTTCTTTCCCCTTCTTGATATATTCCCATCACTATTTGAGTTTCTTCTGAACTTCTGGCACAGTAAGAGGGTCCAGACTCATCTTGTCTTGTCCCTGCCTCAGCCCTGGAATCAGTCATCTTTCCTAGAAGCTATTTGCATTTAGTGGAAAATAGCATCTAGAATCCAAGATGTGGGCTGTACCTGTGCTCATTGCTATTGGAGCTAGAGTATTGGGGCTAGAGTCCTCTCAGTTCAGAGCCATAAAATATATATAAAATATGTGATTATATACTACAGAACTACATATTGAAAAATATAATTGCATTGTATATAACTATATATTGTATTGTATAATTTCATATGTATATAAATACATGTTTATATGCATATAAAATAGTATATTTCCTGCATATTTATAATATGTTGAACATATTTTAGATATATTTGTCAAGTATTATTAAAATATAGTTCTACATGTCTATGCATTTCTATTATTTGTCTTTGCATATATTTATATTGTTGTTGTTTTTTGTGGTACTGGGGATGTTACCCAAGGACATTCTACCTCCAAGTGACACTCTCAGCTCAATTTTTTATTTTTTGAAACAGGGTCTCACCAAGTTGCAAAGAGCCTCAATAAGTATCTGAGGCTGTCTGCAAACAGCAATCCTCCAGTCTCAGCCTCCCAAATGCTGGGATTACATGCGTGGGCCACCAGGCCCGGCTGTCTCTGAATATAATTGAAAGCCATATGTTTTCCATTTCAGTACAGCCATTCATGATTCATTCGAGTTTTCTCGTTTTCTGAGTACATAACTCCCTTTCCCAAAGGTGAGAGCGTGGCTTCCATGGTCCTCTGTGTGGCCTCTATATGATCAGGCTCCTAGCTCCGCCCCTCCCTCCTCCAAGTGCTCTCTTCTGGGCTCCTCTGATCTGCGCCAGATGACTGAACGTCTCCTGCCCACACCTGCTGTGCCCATCTAGCAACTTTAGGACTCAAAGGTCCAGAAGAAAAGGGAAGAGAAAGAGATAGAGGAAAGGAAGTTTTGTTCCATATACTTCATGGCAGCTACTCCAGTGTAATTGATTTTGTTTACTTTTGTATTGTGTGTGTCTCTCACCTAGAACTTAGCATCTGCTAAAGTAATCAAATTTTCCTGTTGTTACTGAAACAATTCTTGTACTTGGGAAGCCTAGAGTTGACATTTTGTTTCTCCTACAATGCATACACAGAAGATTAAAAATATTTAATGTAGTGCTAGGCGTGGTGGTGCAAGCTTGTAATCCCAGCGCTAGGGAGGCTGAGACAGGAGGATTGCAAAGGTTCGAAGACAGCCTCAGCTACTTAGTGAGGCTCTCAGCAACTTACTGAGATGCTGATTCCAAGTAAAAAAGTATAAAATAGGTCTGGGAGGATAGCCCAGAGGTAGAAAAGCCCTGGATTCCACTCCCAGTACCACAAAAAAAAAAAAAAAAAAATGTACTTATTTTTCTTTGAATTAGTAAGATTTAAGTCTCTATAATTATAAAGATAATAATCAGTTTGATTTTATATTTCACTCAAACAGATTGTTTTTGACTTGTAAAGATATAGTTTTCAGTGTTCAGACTAGTATTTTGCAACTTTGAGGATTCTGTCATTGAGATAAAAATACTATTTCTTGATGATAATGTACTATGTAAAAGTTTTAGAGTATGTTACCTATAATAACTGTCCTCCCAAAATTATTCAGTCATGCAGATTTACAAGTCATTCAATATAATATTTGAGCATTGATTCAATTGAAGATTTGCTTTGTACACTGTGGTATGAAGTTTCTTTATTTTTTTCTACATCAATGTGATATGCATATTGCCACTTTGACAAGATTTTAGCAAATAAAAACAGACAAAAATTATTTTCTGTATGATGTATAATTATAAGGTGCCTATAAAATATAAAAATATATTAAAATATTTTCTACCTATCAGAGAAATAAGTTACATAATTCCCTGTATGCAAGATGTGGGCTTACATATATTTTCACTTCTTGGTATTGTTCCTTCCAGAGGGAAAAGCTTTTGACTTCCAGACATTCTACATGTAACACCGCATCCACGTGATAGGCTAGTTGCTAAGGTAACTGCATTTTCCTGAAAATAAAAAACTAAACAGGAGCCTGAATCATCAGTGTGCGATTTGCTGCTATTACCTTCATTGAAATTATCCTTAGCATTGAAACAAACACATAATGTTCAGAGAATTCTAGATCCTTTCTCTGAGTCATCATACTCTAATTTTTGACATCCAAAGCACAAACACAGTATGGTCAATTCAACAAGAAGCCAAATCGTTTCACAAACTATAATGCATAAAACTTCAGGTTCCGCCAACTAATAGTATGTGATAATTTAATCTGGATTGGACCTGTCTCTGCCTCAGAACTGGTCAAGTAAAGAAGCACCCAAAATTGAATTTCAGGGCACCTGAGAAGTTAAACTGCTATCCAAAGTTTTAAACTACTTTGTGAAAAAAAAAATGATAATCTCTAGTAGCCACTGAATCTTTGTTTTTAAAGAGAACTTCAAAACATAGAATCTTTACTTCACAACATATTATTAAAGCACCATAGAAGTCGTGCATGGTTGATATTGCGCGTATATGTTATATTCATTTGAAAGTAATAAATCTGAAAGTCTTTTTTTGGATCACATATTTCCTAATTTAGACTTTTCATTCCATCGATTAGCAAGTCGGTTTTGATGTAGCTGTTGATATGGTAAAGCAATTGAATAAATTATATGGCACTATGAGATTTATGAAACTACAAATTTTTTATTGATTTCTACTAGCTAAAAGCCTACCCTCAAAATACTAAATCAATTTTCTTTTCTTGCTTTATTTCCTACATATTGTCCATCAATAGTTTTAACTTTATTTTGAAGCATTTTCTGAATCAATGCAGTTTTAAGAGAGAACATTAGCGGTTTTGAAAAAGAATTGTTATTTTTCAGAAACAATAACAACTGATGTGCACAAAGAAAACTACCTGAATCAAAGCTGGGCACTATCTCTAAACTCAGCCAGAACTCAATTCACCTGTGCTTCTTCTTTGTTGTGGGGTCAGAGGCTAGCCAAGGATAGCAAGCTTTTTCTTCAGTACCTTAATGATTGAAATAATTTCTACTTCTTAAGGTTGTTCAGAAAGCAAACCGTATCATCTCTTAGGAAAAAAATCAACATAGTGCCTAGCATATAGTCTGTTATCTGATATTATTTCTGTTATCCTAAGGACATTGGAACATTAAGTTAATTATTTTTCACCAATTTCAGATTATGTGGTGAATATCATTTGGGGGACTAGAGCACTGTAGCTTCCATCCAATGTTACTTTAGGTTCCTAGAAACGCAAACTTCATCTCAGAGCACATGGTCAGGTATCTTTTACTAATAGCTCAGTGCTACTTTATAAGGAAATGAGAATTTCAACCATGTTAATGTTTGAGAGTGAAGCTTGGTCCCTCAAAAGGAACTGAAGCTTTCCAATTTTACTTAGTTTATTACACCCTCTCGAGTCTTAGTCAACAAGAGTTATTTGAACATGGGTTGACATTTCTTGATGACTCCAGCTGTCCCTGAGGAACTTGGAGTATCCTGTGACAATCCACCTCTCCCCTGGGTTGGGTTGCAAGGATGACTGTGACTTTTATGTTTTCCATGTCTTTGGAGTCCATCCTCAGGGTCAGCTGTCATTTCTGTGCCTTTAAGCAGTTCTGACTCAATCTTGTCTGCAACAGAGAAGTCTAGAAAGAAACCAGGTATCCAAATGGAATAAAATGCCCAGGCAAGCAAAACGAGTCACAATAAGTTCACGTTCACATTTAACAGGAAAGCGATTGGACCTAGGATAACTGCTTTGCTCCCTGTATGGATTTTGTGTTCAGAGTGGAGAGGTGGGTCTGACTCTATCCACAGGCTAAATGAAACAGTTTGCAACTCAGTCTCCAGGTCCTGGGTGCATTGAACACAAAACCATAATATTGAAGGATGCTTTCTTTAATGAAGACCCTGGGCATACCTGTCTCTTCCACTTTCAATTGCACGAAATTAAAATGAATCATGCATGCTACGTAATCAGTTCATCTGGTGACTCATACCCATTCTGCAGACTTGGCTTTTCACCTGCTTTTTTATGAATAGTAGGTGTGTGTGTGTGTGTGTGTGTGTGTGAGAGAGAGAGAGAGAGAGAGAGAGAGAGAGAGAGAGAGAAGAGAGAGAAAAGGAGAGAGAGGGAGAGAGAAAAAGGAGGAGAGAGAAAGAGAGAGAAAAGGAGAGAGAGAGGGAGAGAGAAAAGAGAGGGAAAAGGAGAGAGAGAGAAAAGGAGTGAGAGAGAAAAGGAGAGAAAGAGAGAGAAAAGGGGAGAGAGAGAAAAGGGGAGAGAGAGAGACAGACAGACAGACAGACAGACAGATAGACAAGGGATTGAACTCAGGGCCTTGCACATGCTAGTTAAGTGCTCTACACTTGAACTACATCCAGGCCCTTTGTATGGTAATTTAATTGCATGTAGAATGTCTGCATCAGAGACCAGGGGAACTAGAAGTGATTGCCCTGGAGGCTAAATAAAGTGGAAAGAGCAGGATTTAATTTGACCATCACTTTCTCTGCTGCTGCCAGCTGTTCTCCCCCCACCCCTGACTGAAAGTAACCAATTCTCCACTTCACAACACATACCCATTCTGATTGCTGTCCTTCTCCCAGCTCTCCCACCCCACATTTGTCTGTTATTTCTTGGAATCAGTATTTTCTTTCCTGTACTGAGACCTATAGTAAAAACAGCATGGTACTGGCACAATAACAGATATACTGACCAATGGATTAGATACAGAAACAAATCTACACTTCTTTAGTCAATATTTGACAAGGGGGCCAAACTCATACGCTGGAGAAAAGACAGCCTTTTCAACAAATGGTGCTGGGAGAACTGGCTAACCATTTGTAAAAAGATGAATCTAAACCCCTATATCTCACCATGCACAGGAATCAACTCAAGATGGATCAAAGACTTAGAAATTAGACCTGAGACTGTGAAGTTAGTAGAGGAGAGTATAGGCTCAACACTACAACATATTGGCACAGTCAGTAACTTTCTCAACAAAACCTCCAAAACTCAGGAAATTAAAGCAAGAATTAACAAGTGGGATAGCATCAAACTAAAACGTTTCTTCTCATCAAAGGAAACTATCAATAACCTAAAGAGGAAGCCTACAGAAAGGGAAAGGATCTTTACCAGCCACCATTCTGATAAGTGGCTAATATCCAGAATATACAAAGAGCTCAAAAGACTCTACACTAGCAAAACAAACAACCCAATCAAGAAATGGGCAAATGAACTAAATAGACACTTCACAAAAGAAGAGATACAAAGGGCCAATAGATACATGAAAAGATGCTCTACATCATGGCCATCAGGGAGATGCAAATCAAAACTACACTGAGATTCCATCTAACCCCAGTCAGAGTGACAAGCATAAAGAAATCAAACAACAACAAATGCTGGCGAGGATGTGGGGAAAGAGGAACTCTTTTACACTGTTGGTGGGAATGCAAACTAGTTCAGCCACTATGGAGATCTGTGTGGAGATTCCTAAGAAAGGTGGGAATAGATCCACCATATAGCTCTACCACTCCTGGGTATCTTTCCAAAGGGGTTGAATTCAGAGAACTACAGCAACATATACATACTGAGACCTATAGAAAGGAGAGCTGAGTGGCCATCTCTCCGTGATGGAGGTTGGCCCGCACATCTGAGCTACCTGCTGTCCATCACTGCCAAGCCTGCTGTGCTCACCGTCCTCAGTTCTGCCTCTTACTGAATAGCTGAGACTGATCAAGGCCATCAGGGACCTGCGGGCAGGATCCACCTGAACTCTTCTTGCCTTCTAGTGTTACCTAGGATTCCTCCCTTTTCCTGTCCACTGAGTCTGGAAATCTGGATGGTAGAATAAACTCTTCTCATGTTTTCTCCTCTTAACTTATATCTGATAAGCTGTGCTGTCTATGTAAATACCAAATAGGTTACAGGAACAGTAGTATGTCTTTAGTTCTATATGCAAAGTACAGAAATTAGTTTTAACCAGATTGAAACATCTGAGCAATTGAATCAAGTCAGACCAAATAGATTCTCCCAAGAGTGTGACTCTTGAACAGGATCTCAAAGATATAGTTGGAAATAATTGATTTCAGTAATAGGAGCTCTAAATTTTCTTAGTGTTCTATTTTTTTTTTAATACTGGGGGTAGAACCAAGGGGATTTCTACCTCTGGGCTATACTTCAAGACTTATTTTATTTTTATTTGAAGCAAGGGGATTTCTACTTCTGGGCTATACACCCAGACCTATTTTATTTTTATCTGGTAATGGTCTCACTAGGTTACTGAGAGCCCCACTAAGTAGCTGAGGCTGGCTTCGAACTTGCATGATCCTCCTGTCTCAGCCTCCCAGGTACTGGGCATACAAGTGTGCGCTACCACGCCTGGCTAGTCTTCAATTTTAATACATTATTTTCTTAAGTTAGTCAACATCTATGTGTCTTTCTTATCACCAGAAGTATTAATTAATTCATCCAACTTGTAGATTATAAAGAAATAACAAGAAAGATAGTTTATATAAGACATTGAACATGGTGGTTTGCAAATGTGTTGTTCAGTGAATATAAACTATAGTTATAATTAAGGGTTGCAGTGAACATCAAATTAGAATATGTACAAGGGCTTTTAAGAAATTATAAAGCATTATACCCGTGTCAAGTAATACAAGCTTAGTATGCTCTTTATAATAGGAGGACAATTCACGGTTAGATTTTAAACTACTGTTACTTGAATTCATGTTAATTATTTTAAAAGTCCTGTTGTATGTTCACTATACTATGCTAGGACTTACTGTACTTATTCTTTCTATTTAGATAAACAATGCTAATGTGTTCAAATTAATCCAGCTGGAATTAATTAAATAAGCTTATTGGAAAAATAACACATTTGGGGTACATTTCTAAAGTTCATTTCACCGTTAAACATTTCCTCAAGAAATTAATAAAATCAGGTGATGGTCTGTCTCGTTGGACCATCTGGGTTTCAACTCTAATTGCTGCTGACGAGTTTGTTCTGTTGAATTTTTAAGTTCAGGGAGAAAAAGCATTTTGTTCTTTATCATTCGTGTGTCAGCTCACACTCCCTAAGGGGAATTCAAACAAAGGAATTAGGAAAATTATCAGGGGGATACTGACAGAGTATGTCCATATGTTTTCATTATAAAATTGGCCGTGCTTTCAATGTTACATATTTCTAAACAATCTTAATTAAAAACAGATAAAACCATTAAGTAGAAGAAGTAGAATTATAAAATTTGGCCTCATAGGGTAATTGGTGGATGGTTAACAAGAGACTAAAATCCTTTTCTTGCCCAGGTATGGAAGGTATGTCCTTACAACCAATCAGCAAATATTTTATGAGTGTTGCTTGTTCTCAGTCATTGACACTGCAGTTATAAAAAGTTGAACAAGATTCAGAAAAGAAGCAAAAATTCTAGAATCATAGGTTTAGTTGAAGATCCAACTTCAGTATCTACCAAGTTTTACCTTCACTGTTTCTCAACAGAAAAGTAGAGGAAGCTAATTGTTCATTCTGTATCTCAAGGGGATGCTTGTATGATTTGCACCAAATAGTATGGTTGATAAATACCTAGAAATTATTTATGATAATCATGCCAAGAGATGAGAGTTGCTGAGCCTGTGGGTCAGCTTTCTGTTGCTGTGACAAAATACCAAACATTTGTCACCTCCATATTTTGGCTTTTGTGAACTCCATTGTTTAAAAAAAATGGGTATTCATGGATCACTATAGAATTTCGACTTTAGTTCTTTTAGAAAGATAATGAGAAGTAGTATCACTGGGCCATGTGGATGTAATTGAAAAACATCATGCTAAGTGAGATCAACTAGTCTCAGAAAATCAAGGCCATATATTTTCTCTCAGATGGGAAAGCTAGAGAGGAAATAGAGAAGAAAAGAGATCTCATGAAAAGGAGTGAGAACAGTAGAGAAATAGAAGAAGAAGATTGGGAGAAGGAGGAGGGAAGAGAAAAAGGAGGGTTTGGAAGAAAACAGACCAAATAATTTTATGTGAATCTATGAATGCATCAGTATAAAATTCACTATCATGTAAAAGTATAATATACCAATAAAAGCTTAAATAAAAGAGAAATATGTAACATGTACCGAAAAGGTAATTTTGGCTCACAGTGTCAGAGGCTTTAGACCAGGCTTATTTGGCCCAGTTGCTTTGTCCTGTGATGAGGCAGAACATCCTGGTGGCAGAGAAGCAAAGAGAGCGATAGGAGGAAATCAGGGCCCTAAGATCCCCTCAAGGGCACACCCTCAATGATGTAACTTATACCAAGTAGGTCCTGTCTCTTGTCTCTTAGAGGTTCTACAACCTCCTGATGATAGCACCAAAGGCTGATGTCCAATCTCTCAGCATATAAACATTTGGGGCCATGTATGCTCCAAATTATGACAATAAGCTTACACATTAACTAGGAAGGCATTAGCAAACATGAGGTAACACTTATCAGAAAGTGCAAAATTAGTGTGATAGATTGCTTCTGGAATCATTAACAATCTGGAGCACACTCTCACAGAGTCAGTACACTTTTACCTGATGTTTTGACTACCTCAGAAAATGTCATCACCTTGGAATCATACTTGACAACTTTCTCAAACACATATCAGATCTATTTGAAAGTCTTTTAGCTTTACTCTCTTCTTCTTCATCTTTATTTTAATTTTTGTCTTTTTCTTCTACTTTGGGGGGAGCTCAGAGCCTCAAATTTTCTCCCAGTATAACCCCAGCCCTAGAATTTATTTCAAAACAAAAACCTGTCCACATTTCACTACTTCCACTGTTGAAATCTCAGACTGAGTCTCTATTGTCTCTCACCTGGATATGATGGCCCACCTGCACTTATTTTTGCAATTCTGTTTATTATTCCCATCATAGTCAGTGATTCTCGAAGATATAAATCTCATTACAACACTCTCATTCTCAGCTTTTCAACAGCTTTTCAAGTATTTAGAATAAAGTGTCACATTCTTAGGGAGGTCTCAGAGGGTCTCCAGTGATGGACAGTGGCTTCTTGCTTAGTTCCCTGGCTCCAGCTTCCTCTTTTTCAGGCTCATGTTCTCTTTGTACTGGCTATTTTCTTTGCCTGGGATACTACATTCTACCTCATAGCACTTATAAAGTCACAGATAACAAAAACCATTTCTGGCGAATTGAAAAAGGAAGGACAGTTTGAAGAAGGCAAAACAATATTTTACAAAGGGTCTCAGTGAACATTCTCATTGCTCTAATCCAAGACAACTGACTACACCACTTAGAGGAAGATTTATTTGCTCACAGATTTCTTGGAGGTTTCAGGTTCAGTCCATCTGTGGCTGATATCTGCACTTCTCATAGCATGGTGGCTAGAAGCAGAGAGACAAGAGAGCAAAGGCTCTGTTCTCATACCATGAAAACTGTAAGCGGGCGGGGGGGGGGGGAGAAAACAAACAAGGGGATTGAAAGACAAAAGCACAATTTCTAAGGCCACACCCCCAGGATCCACTTTCTCCAACCACACCCCACCTTCCTAGGTTACTGATCCAGTGAACCCATCACCATTGATTACACACTGATGAGATTACAACCCTCATGACTTAATTATATCAACCCTGAACATTAACATGAGCTCTTCAAGGGACAGTCTATATCCAACCCTAACAGAAAGCAACATAATAGAATACAGCCATTGCTTTGAGTGTCTTTGATGGTTTGGGCAGCTATTTCTCATGGTTCTGGAGGCTGGGAAGTCCAATATCAAGGTACTGACAGATTCCGTATCTTGCGAGGTCCCACATTTTTATCATAACTACTGCTATTCACTGTGGAAGGTTCAGGGCAGCTTTCTCTGGTCTATTATAAAGGCACTCATCCCATTTATGGAAACTCCATCCTAACAACCTAATCACATCCTAAAGGCTTTACCTCTTAATACCATC
Source organism: Muscardinus avellanarius (assembly GCF_963383645.1). NCBI lineage: Eukaryota > Metazoa > Chordata > Mammalia > Rodentia > Gliridae > Muscardinus > Muscardinus avellanarius. The sequence goes on from NC_137790.1 coordinate 117,847,491, forward strand.
ACATTGTTGGTTAGGTTTAGATTTATGATCCATTGCAGGAAACAATAAATATTTAGTCTATAGCACTGGGCAGGAAAAATTTATGATCTAGGACATATGGAAATATTAACTATAAAAAATTAAAAATTGGAGTTCATTAAAATAAAGAACTTCTGTTCATCAATAGATGACATTAAGAAGAAAAACAATGCATTATTAAAATGTAGATTTTTTTGTGCACTTTGCCATATAAATGTTTTATTTCATACATTTACACATATACAAAGGCTACAACCTTGGGAGGTCCATCCACACGGGAGTATGCCATGAAGGGAGAAGCAATTGGGAGCCTGGACAGGACTTATGAGCATCGGGAGGAGGAAGGAGGATTGCACTAGAAAGACCAGGAAGGAAAATGCCCTGAAAGTATAGGAAAATAGTTGAGGAGCCCAAAATATTAAGGCTGAAGAGGCACAGGGTATGGTCTTTTCAGTGTCTGGTAACTGCTGAAATACACATTGGTATCTACTTATGTGTGGTAGGTTATTTCAAAATAACTCAGTCTTGTCATTTTTAGTGTTCTCTTCAATATATACTTCTATAAAAGCTCATCACAAGGAGTTCAATCATTATTAGACATAGTTTTACATTTTTTTCTACAGGATTGAATAGAACCAAATTATATTCTGCTGAAAACCGATTAAGATACTGGGTGATAACAATACCACAATACAGTTTTATCAATTAGTTCAAGTTTTATAATTGTTTAATACATAATAGAGAAATCACCTAGTAGGTTAGTATTAAACAAATAACATTGAAAATAGTCCTTGACTTGCTGGTAAAAATTAAACAGAGAGGAATTCAATATTTTATACTCAATTTGGATCTGTCCTCTACTGTAATATCAATAAGAATAAAAATGTTATACCATATATGGGTATCTTTCCCTAAAGGCAAAAATGTAATGTATTGCCACTGGAAATAAATCCACCTTAGTTTCTGAATATCTTAACTTTAAGTGTTAAAACAAAAGCGGCCCACTGTTGTAAATATTTATCCAGTAACTATCAAATAGATGAGCTCAGAGTGACTATTCCAGCTGGGGGAGGAGGAGGAGGAGGAGGAGGAGGAGGAGGAGGAGGAGGAGGAGGAGGAGGAGGAGGAGAACAGATTTCTTGCTGCTCATGTTACTGTATAAACCATTCTTTGAATAAGTCTGAGAGTTATGGGCCTATTTCTGTTCCTGGTGTACATTACTTTCTCACAACCCACTTGCTAGCTGAAGACCACAAAATGTCAGACAGAGCTAACAGGAAGACTGCAGTTAAAAATTTCAGGCTATTTTTATCATCAACATTTTTGTTTATGGGACTCCATTAAGGGTATTATTCCTTTTGCAAAGAGAAATAAAAATGATAGGAGTAGGTGTTTTGTGACTAGATATGTGGTGAGGTATACCTCTAGCATCCTCTAGTACACTCTAGCTCATTTGGTTGGAATAGTATTCCTTATGCAGTAGTGATAAATCTTCTTCGTCTTAATTCCTAATCATGGCCTTGTGAGGAACCTTCATGCTGATCTGCATAGTGGTTGTCCTAATTGAGAATCCCACTAACAGTATATAAGTGTTCCTATTTTCTCACTTCCTTTCCAGAATATATTATTGCTTGTATCCTCTCTGATTGCCATTCTAAATGGAGTTAGGTAGGATCTCCGTGTAGTTTTGATTTGCATTTTCCTCATTGCTAATGATGTTGAAAAATTTTAATATATTTTTTGGTCACTTGTATTTATTCTTTTGAGATGTCTATTCAGTTCAATTGATTGGGGTTTTGATTGGGTTATTTGTTATGTTATACAATTTAATTCACATTTTTATTGCAATGTTCTGCATCTGGACTCTCTCACTAGAAAATATATCATGGAGACTTTTTCATCATATAAACAATGCTGCATTGAACATTTTGGCATGATTTTTGTGTACACTGGAATTTTTCTATAATATACCCTACAATTTCAATACCAGATTGAAGTTTATGCATGCTGTAAATACTGACAGAAGAGAAAAAAATAATTTGCTTACAATGTTCTCTCAATAATTTCTATCAATTTGTAATAAAAATACCTGAAAACATAAAATTTTAAATATCATATTTTATTAAAAATAAAATTGTCTAATATCTATCAAAAGGGAATGACTGACACTCTAGTAAAATAAATGTGGAAGGAAAAATTTATTTTTGGTGAACTGATATTTTTAATGTTCTCTTTATCAACTGTTCCCTCCCCAACGAACTAATGCCCTTGTAAATTTCTAAGTTGCATTATAATAGGAGCTTAAAGAAAATATGAATGGGAAGGAAAACAAAAGAAGCAGCAGCATAAAATTAAAATTGTTTCTAATAAAGATAATATTTATATGTGCATGAATAATTATGTGAAATCAAACTTGTGCATATATATGCCAAGAACCATGGTAAGGTCTCAGGACACAGAATTGAACTGCCTTTTAGACACTTAATATTTAGAGAAATCCATAAAGATAGGTCAGATGTACAACAAGGGTCTGGCACCTATGCCACCCCACAGCGCTGTTGGCCCTTGGGGAAGGAGGCTGGTCTGCACACCTGCCAGGGGAACTGACTGGCTGTGGTTGCCTCAGAAGGAGTGACTTTTATCAGCATGGAGAATTTTCTTGGGCAACTGTGAGGCCATAAAGATAAGACCTGCAGTGCTTGGATAATTTCTCAAAATAAAATGGCAAAAATGACCAATAATTGGACTGGTTTAAGCATCTGGGTCTTGGCAACATTTATGCACATCTCTTAAACCTCATTAATACTTTTTTTGAATATCCTTCCTATGCACTCCAAAATATGTTATTCTTCTTCTGACACTGCTTTGTATTATTTACTAGGATGCCAAGTAATTGACTGGTTCACCTATGTATCTCTTCTAGAATCTTCCAATGGCCAAAAAATATTTATTAATACCCTTGTATACACCTTCAGCCAGACCCAGAAGTGGATCTGCTGCATTTGTGTCCTTCCTATCCGTAGCTCGTGTCTGCGGTGGGCTCTCTGTTTCTGACTTTCCAGCAGTTTTGATCTCCTAATCAATATGTCATGAAAAACTTTCCTTTTCACAGTAATTCCCCATGTGCAGGACAGGAGAATGACCTTTCTTCCCTGTAGACTTGGGTTTGTGGAAAAAATATCCTTCTTCGAATGACAACTAAACTTTATTATTGAGGAGACTTTTCCTAATTAGATGAGTTGCATTTTTTTGTATGTTATGATTTTCTAAAAAAAAAAAGTAAAAAAATAAACCCCACTTTATAAAGATTTAATAAGGTCTAAATGAGATAATATCATGCAAAACTTTACTCATGGCTCTCAAACTTTAACAGTATATTGACTTCTTTGTATATAAATTATGTTTTAGGACATAAGTTATTCAGCTTTTCAGTATTATAACAAATAACTGAGACAATCAACTTACAAAGAGGAAAGATTGATGTTGGCTCACTCCTTCAGGTCATGACTGACCCATTTTCAATCCATCATTGATTCACTGATGGGTGTTTTGGGCCTGTGACGGTACATCAGGTAGGAGTGCCTGGCAGGGCAACACACTCAGAGCCCAAAGAGGAAAGGGCTAGGGTCCTACCCTCATTTAAGAGCATGTTCCCAAGGCTCTCAGACCTCCCACTAAGCCCCAACTCTTAAAGGTCCCTCACCTCCCAATAGCCCCTATCTGTGAAACTAAGCCCTTCACACTTGGGAAATATTCCAAATGGAAACTATAGGAGATATGCACATTCTCTTGATACAGCTCTTGGTGCACATTCTCTTGATACAGCTCTTGGTTTACCCACCATGTATGGGATGCTATTATAGTTGCTTTTTTCTGTATGCTCATTCTATCTTTTAATATCATAAAATTTTTAAGGAGAAGTAATAATGCCCATTTCTGTAAGCAACACCACTTTAACAAGTAATTCTCAATTAGCTTGCATGGATCAATTCAGAGACCAATTTTTTCTTGGTTCCACAAAACCTCTGAAATGTAAAGAAAGTAGCTGAATCAGGCTTTTCTTTTTTCTTTTCAATGGCATCTGATGAATAAAAGGAACGAGTCTAAGACCATTACCACTTTAAATGTGAAGTTGAAACATAAGCAGGGGTTTAGTTATGGATAGTTTTCTGCAAACAAAATTCCTTTTCTCCTCAATGTCTTTTTTATTCCTCGCACTGTATTCGGGTAGTTTTTTTTTTTCTCAAAGAACAATAAACAAACACATAATTTCTATAATGCATTGTTTTGTTTTGATTTTTGAGGCTGTAATTGAAGATTCTGGAAGAAATATATTACTCTCCCACAAAATTTAGGTATTCAAATGACTGTTAAAAGTCTGTTTCTACTTGTAGACTATAATAGTTCATGCGGAGAACTTAGTTTTTTAGTGTGGTAGCCATTGCAAGAAAAAAGCAACCATAGAGAAATTCATCTTTTGCATTAAAAAAAAAACTGGGAAAAAGTCACAAATTGCGGGTTTCGTTTTGGTTCAAGAATCTCTTTCTACTCTATACTCACTGTAGGTCAAAATGTAATTAGATAAGAAATGGCTTCAGCGGGGGAAGAGAGGGCACCAAATATAGTTTAAATGTATGCCATTTATGTTCAATTAAAAATTTGTTTTAAAAAAAGAAATGGCTTCAAGGATACAGATTTGTCTAAAGTCACTCAGGCTTATATCCCCAACTGTTCACACATTATCTCGAGAGGATGAGAATGAAGCATGATATGATTGATTTCTTCCATTCCTAGTCAGAATGCAAAAGTCATGTCTCGGGCATAACCTCTTGACATTTGCATATGACAGGCCTTTGTTCTACCTCAACTCAAATGAAATAATAGCATGATGTATATGTGTGCAGATGCGTGTATTTTCCTTTTTTACAGAAATTCTTTTTTTCCCCCAAATTTGATATGATGTGTTTACAACCATTGATAACTGGAAATCAATTGTGGTTGTTTCTTTGCTTTGGTCTAAAAACAGACCAAGGAGACTTTTACTGTATATGGGGAAAGAATCCATAAATTTATCACTTTCATGCCCAAATCAAATATATCGGAATTACAAAGGAGGCAGAGTGTGAAAGTCAACCAAAGGACTGTTATATACAAAACCTCTGCTATCATATCTGTGCTAATGATTTTCTATGGCATTTCATAGAAGGTTAGCAATGAGGTACCTAGAAATTTCATTCTACTGTTAAGATATATGTTGAAAAGGAAAGTGACTACCTGGTGAGCCTGTTTACCCACATTCCTATTTTTCTAACATAAATAATATATTGAGGCAAACACTATTTGCTGTTAATGTATCATCATGCATACTTATTAAACGCCTATTGCTTATTGTCATAATATGGATATTTTCTTCCTGCTACAAATTTTCCTTGGGGAATAGAGCTAATGATATTTTATATTTTTAATTAAGTAATTAGACATGCACCATACCAGGTTTTCCTTTTAACCGCATTTAGGAGAACTCTCTCTGCCTGCTTTTATATTTGACTATGTATTTCTTTTATCCCAGATGGTTAAATAATTATTTCACACTTCTTAGATCTTTTATTATTTTGAATCTATCATTTTTTTCTTTTTCTATTGTTTATATTTCAGTCTGCTATAATGTACTGAAGTAGAAACCAGAGCTCAATAAGTAATGTCACACATGTAATGAGCAACTGGTAGTTCTTTAAATGAGTCAGTACATGAACAAGTAAAAGAATTAAACTTAGCTCAGTGAATATAGAATTGAATTGCAGTGAATTTCAGACACTTTAAAGGTAAGACCTGACATCATGGGCGTGGATGTCATTACTAAGGTAAGAATTTCCACATGGAAGAGGGAGTTGTGATAGAAAAGATCTGCCTTTAGAGGTCAGGATATTGAGAGGAGACAGAGAGGAATGACCCAAGGGGCGAAGGAAAACTTCAATCAAAAAAACATACCAGAAAAGACAGATTCGGAAAATCTCTATCAGCAGGTCCAGATGCTGCAGCAGACTGCAGAGATTAATGGCTCCCGAGGAAGCAGGGCTGGTGTGTAAGAAGGTCTCAGCGAGGTTCACTATGGTGTTTTCAGTACAGTGGAGGCAAATTTCAATCAGAAAAGAGACATAGAGAAGATGTATGGAGAGGAAGTTAAGCTCATTTTAGACATTATTTTTTGTGCTACTGGGAATTGAATCCAGGAGCATTCTACCACCAAGCTACATTCCTAAACGTATTTTATTTTTTATTTTCAGTGTCTCACTAAGTTGCTGAGGGTCTTGCTAAATTGCTGAGACTGTCCTCAAACCTGTGATCCTCCTGTCTCAGCCTCCCAAGTACTAATAGTGCAGGCATGTACCACCATATCTAGCTTAATTTTAGACATCTAGTTGAGAAAGAAAAAAGACTCTCAATGTAAGGAGTTTGTGGAATGGAAAAGACCTAGGGAAAAAGACTCACTTCAAATGCACTTTCTGGCTACTTTTACTTCCTGAGGAATCATTTTGTGGATTTTTCTGCAGGGGAACTTGCCCCAGAAATAGATGCTTTTTATGAGGTGGTTTTATGATCTCTTTCAGAATCATCTTAAGGTAAGCATATTTCTCCCCCACTCTTGTGCCACTTTCTTCTCCTCCCTCCCTCATCAATCCATACCTGAACCATCACCTCACTCTGTGGCTCCTTTTATCACACACGCAGGTCATGGCCATACCTCGCTGTCCCATACCAAGCCCGCATCCTCTCTTCTGGATGCCATTACAGTCCTTCCTACCTGACCCCTGTGTGTCTCCAGCTGTCTCTCTTCTGCAGTGAAGGATTAATGCAAAAGCAAAGTAACCCTTCAACAACAGTTGTCAGATCACATCACTCCTGTGCCCCGACCCTACAGTGATTTCCCATCTCTCTCAGAGTGAAATGCAAAATGTCCACAAAATGGATATCTAGCCTTATAAGACTTAGACCCTCTGCAACTTCTCTGACCTCTTTCTCACCACTCTCTCCCATGCTCTCGGATGACCACAAACGGGCCCACATATTAGCCGTCTCCCTCTGAGCTGAAAGCATTAATGACCCAGTTCTTGAGCTTGCTGTAACTTGTACCTGAAGTCATTTCCTTAAAGGAACTCATGGCTCAGCCCCTCTGTTGTTATCGATCTCTGTTCAAATTTTACCATATCAGTGCTGCATTCCCAGATCATTCTACATAACATAAAATAGCAAATCAACTAATTTCTTCAGCCACTAGAATCCTTCCCTATCTCCTGGCTTTATATTTCCCCATCACACTCATTATCCACCCAATTGTCATACTATATAGAACTAACAGGATACTGCCCATCTTTGCCCTAGAAAAAAAAATTGTCACAGAGACAGGACTTTGTTTTTGACTCTTTTTCTTTGTCTTGAACAATGTTGATACCTAGAACATGAACGTTGGTGCTTCAGTGTTATACGCTAAGTGGAAAAATAAGTACCTTTGTTGTAAGAAAATACTTCTTGAGCTCTAAAACAACCCATTAACATTGCAGTTTATTTTTTTCTCTCCAATTTCTGCAGAAAATAGGCATCTGGCTTTGTTAGCTTCTCCACTGACTTTCTGCGTCTAAGATATTTCACAGTTCATAAGTCAATTCCAGAGAGTGGCTAAACAATGTGCTAAAAAGCACAGGATACTATTTTACTGCATGCCATCAGCTGGATTACAAAGTATGATAGGGTAGGTGGAAAGAACCTACTAAAAAGTAAACATGGGACACCTCTACTATGTATTTTAGGTTAAATGTGGTTTTGTGTCATGCATTAGGTTTCATATCTAAGCAGATGGTGTATCTATCATGTTGCCTTTATTTCTTTCTTTTAGTAACACAAGGCTGGATACACAGGCTGGGATTCAGGAAGCCCAGCGTGAGGTCAAAGTATGGGGTGGCTTAATAAAATTGTGAACCAAGAAAATAAATAGTATCTACCTCCCCATTCTTATTTTCTTTAAGTAGCTGAGGAATAGAATAAATGATGATACCAGATACTTTGTAGAAAAGAAAAGTAAAAAAACCCCAAAACCAAAAATAAAACAGCAGATGGATGGCTTGGTCTCTTATCTATTGTAATATACAATTTCCACCCAGTTTCCAAATTCATACCTCTCACCCCCTGCTACCAGGCTAAACAAAAGCTTTGAATTTACTTTTGGCCAGGCTTTCCAGAAACATCTTTTCAGTTCTCACCTGTCCCATCCAACCATAGCTTAACAAAATAGTTCTTTCAACCTCCTATTACCTTCACACAGAGAGGGTATTTCTATAAATACCGTTGTCTCCAGCAGGGGGCAGTAATTGTTCTGTGCCCTTATAGATTAGTGCTCAGCAGGCTGAACCCTTAATCTTGGCCTTTCAAGAGCTCACAGTTCTACCTGTTATTATTTAAGAAAGGGAAAGATTGTTGTTCTTGCCTAAAAGGATATTTCTTAGCTGTAATGAATTAAATCCAGTCTTTCAACTTAACTAACTAAATAAGCTCCTCAAGAAGAAGAAGAAGAAGAAGAAGAAGAAGAAGAAGAAGAAGAAGAAGAAATAGAAGAAGAAGAAGAAGAAGAAGAAGAAGAAGAAGAAGAAGAAGAAGAAGAAGAAGAAGAAGAAGAAATAGAAGAAGAAGAAGAAGAAGAAGAAGAAGAAGAAGAAGAAGGAGAAGAAGGAAGAGGAGGAGGAGGAGGAGGAGGAGGAGGAGGAGGAGGAGGAGGAGGAGGAGACGGCAATTTGTATTATCCTGGGCAGAACTCAAGCTTTAAAAAAATTGCATATACTGAAATTGAAATGAGCACTTAAGGTGAAAAAATTGTTTAACAAAGAATTGGTTAAATAATGGGTGAATTCATCAGATTCTATTGTGGTTCACTTTGCTTGTTTTGTTGTATGCATAATTGATGCTACTGGATAAGATGTAAAAGGGCTCTTGGGTGGCAGTGGAGGAGCTTTTTCAGTCCTATGACCCTGGGCACAGGCTGGGGGCTCTGTTCTGCAGAGGTCAAAGTTTTCCTTTATGAGCACACAAAGGAAAAAGCAAAGAGAACAGCTGGACACTTGGTGCCTTCTCAAACACAGAAAGACAAGACAAGGATGCGGGCAGCCAAGGCCAAAGCCCAGGGAAACGTCAGTAAACTTAGTAATCCTATGTTTGCTAGTCTGCAAACCACAATTGTAACAGGTGAATCTGGGTAGTAGGGAGGTCAGGATAGCACTCGGTTTCTAAGCAGCAAGTTTATGGCCCTTTATGTATTTTCTAGTAATGAGCAGAGACAAGGTTGATTAATCTATTTTATCTTTTCATGCCTTAAATGAAAGTTAAGAGAGAAGACATGGGAAGAAAGTTACTTGAACATGTGACCTCTTACTACCATATGTCACCTTGCCCAGTATTGATAAGGGTCCAGAAGGACTCAAGACTCTAAATAATTTTTAACCACCCAGAAGTTCCTTTTTTTTTTAAAAAAAAAAAGATACATTTATTGGTGCTTCATAATTATACATCACAGTGAGGTCCAGAGTCATATAAGCATGCACACAAGTCTTGGGGTGCTTTCTGCAATGTCCCCCCTCAACCCTCCCTGCACCTAATACTGAGTTTGCCAGTGTTCCCTTATTACACGGGCATTGAATGCTTGAATTTTCTTCTTTCATTAGTTTTTCCTCCCTTCTTTACCTGCCTCCTCCCCCTGTCAACTCCCACTGTCTACAGGTCCCTCTCCTCTTGTTAAGACAGCTTGGTGCCCTTTTTCTAGCCACATAAATCTTCCCATTCTGGGATGCTACTGTTGTAACTAGTGTAAACCAACTGTTTTTACTAGTGTAAACTGCCAGGTCACTCAAGTGTTCCATCCGATCAGGGCTGCTATATGGTGCAAGGTTTTAAAATGTTTGTGCCTTCTCATTGCATGGTAGGAAAACCAGCATCCTACTCTGTACTGGGGACCATTTAGAACTTTTACACTTTTGCTGCAGTTGATTCTAGGGCTTCACTTTACCTTTTCCCACCATTTCCTTCGCATCCTACCTGATTCCTAACACTTCACAACACTGCACAGACACGGCAGAGATAGCACGCCCTGGCTTCCTTTTAGCTCCACTTTAGTGGGTCAGTTTTTCTCCTCCTGAGTTGTATGTTTATGTATTTCAGCTCAGCACCAATACTGCCCCATTATCTTTGTATTGTTAGCTGTTTTTTACCCATAGGTTTTAATGTGCATCCTCTAAATCAAACTTTAAATTCAGAGAGGACATGTTTGGATTTCTTTCTACCCTACCGTGTCCCTAACATGGGAGGGAAGTAGCATTGGATTGAGTCGGTTCACAGTAAATATTTCAAAGTGAATGAACTGCTGGACAGGAGTGGTGGTGCACACTTGTAATTTCAGTACTTGGGAGGCTGAGACAGGAGGATCACAGGTTTGCCTTCAGCCTCTGCAATTTAGTGAGGCCCTTAGCAACTGAATGAGACCCTGTTTCAAAATAAAAAATAAAATAGGTTTAATTCCCAGTAACACACACACACACACACACACACACACACACACACACACACACACACACACACAGTGAATGCATGAAGTTTTTAATGCCAGAAATGGCATAGTAGGCACGTTTGTAGATTATGGAAAACAGCTAAGTACACTTACATCCTTTGGGCTAAAAGCACAGAATGTTCCAAAAAATGGAGGCCCAGCCTAGCAATTTTATCCATTTTCCCCCTCTGGTGAAAAGTACTTTGTTCATTTCCAGGAAAGAGTTTGCTTCTGAATATAGGAGTGGCAATTCTCCGCAAAATGGATTGGTATCTTTGTAAATCTAGGGCTTAACTTTAAACAACTTTAAGAGCACATATTAAATATAAGTAATCCTAGGAAGACTTTATTCCCAGAATCTATAAATTGGAAACCTGAGCAGTCAGGCTATTGATTGTTCTGAATTCTGATGGGAGGATCTATTAAAAACATTAACCTTGCAACTGTTTCCTTTCATAATAGAGATGTATGGATATACCATTAAAAATGTTAGTGAATCTTTATTTAATGAGATATTAGAGCAACCACTTGAAAATAATAATTAGGTGTTATGTTCAAAGTAAATTTAATACCATAAAGGTATTATATATATATATATATATATATATATAATATTCAAAATAGCTATAAGCTAAATGACAAAGATTAAAATTTTATACAAATGAAGCACCCAGAGAGCAAGACCCCAAAGCTTCAAAACACTTGCAAAGACAGAAGGACTGTGAAAAAGGAAGGGTTTTTTTTTTAGTATTTTCCTTCTTCAGCCATATAACAAAGCTCCATCCTATCAGTTTGTGTAGTACTTCTCATCAAGTAAAGAACCTGGAAAAAAAAAAAAGCTGCTTCTTCTCTTTCCCCTTCAAAATACCCACTTAAGACATCATGTTATAACCACAGAAATAACTGCTTAAAAACCCATTTGTGCTGCAAGACAGAAATTTGAATCAAATGCATTTCCCATTCTTTGGAAGATAAAACTTACACTGGTGGAAGGGTTAGATGAAGGGCATAGTATTTTCACATCACCACAGTATATGTTAGAGTAGATGTTTTGGAAGAGGGAGGAATGAAAAGCTACTTCAGGGGAGGGCAATCTCATGAGTGTGGACGAAATTGGGACAGGTTTTAGAATACTGAGATGCGCAGCCAGCCAGGTGAAATGAAGCTAGGTGAACGTTCTATGTAATCCAGGTGTTAAGAGGGAAGAAATACCCACAGCCCGGGCCCAAGGGAGCTGTGTTAAGTATTCTAATAGATTGCTGCAGAGAAGGGTGTTTTCATGGCAGGTGTTAGGATATGGAAATGCTGCTCTGATTTGAATGTCACCTCTACTGAATGTCACCTCTGGTCATTAGAGGAGCTTCTTCATGGCCTGTTTGCGGAGGCTCTTGGGGTCTGGCTAGGGAGATGAGATTAGAAGATGTAATAGACTTCACAAGGTCATTTAGTATTAGCTCTTTCTTTGGGGCTTGAAATATATTCACATCAAACACCTTGAGATTGTTTCCTTGGAGAAAAAAGTCATCAGGGATTCATCTGGCAATTACCCTTAAGTGTCCTGACAAAGAAGAGAAGAGAGGAACCTTTAAGCCCTTTTTATCTACTTACAAAGCCTCTGCCAGCTGAGGGAAAGATGAAGTGCTCCGTGATAAAAGTTCAGCGGTGCTGCTGGAGAAAGGTATACAAGTGAAAGCAAATTTCTTCAGATCACATTAGCCTGGTCAGGAGCATTACAGGATGATTAATTGGGACCTGTTACTGTATTTAGTACATGAATTCCTTTTAGCTCATTACTGTTATGCAGCCTAAAAGTAAAGAAAAAGAAAGCCTAAAAAATTCAATCTGAAGGAAAATATTAAAAATAAAGCAGAAACATATGCAAGCAGATGAAAAGGATTTATATTTAATGATGACAATCAGGACTTGGTAATTCCCAGGGCTGCATTGTATTGTTTCTAGTTCAAAGAATTATAAGCTAGAGATCATGCTAAATCACAGAGGAAACTTGAAATGAATAAAATAAGAGAATTTTCAATCATATTTTCACTGGCATTCTAGATTAACCTTTCAGGTTTTGTTCATATCACAAGTAATACTCATACCCACGTAATACAATATCTATATGAAACTGGATGAGGAACTTTGTTTTCCAGATATTGAAAAATATATGGCCCTTTTTCTTATAAGGCATTTTATTAAAAACATCCATTTTGCTTTTACTGATCAAGGAAGAAGAATTTGAATTGCTGTAATATAAATTTTATATTAGATATTTGGGCTTATTAATACACATAGTTCATAGAAGTCTTTGCTTTGATCACAAAATGACAGTATCTCTTAGAGAATTTACAAATTCTGTTATGTAATCATGACATTTAAATGTAGGGAAATATGGTAAAGCACAAAAAAGATTTGCATATGCTTTTTATATATATATATCAAAATCATATTTTTTTTGTGTGTGTGTGTGTATGATACTGGGATTCCTGGAAACCCTTCTACTTCTGGGCTACACTCCCAGACCTATTTTTTTATATACTTTTTTTATTTGGAAACAGGGTCTCTTAAGCTTTGAACCTGCACCATCCTCCTATCTCTGCCTCCCAAGTGCGGGGATTACAAGCGTGCGCCACCACGCCTGGCTCAAAATCGTATTTTAAAATGAGTTATTTTTTTGGAGTACTTCCTTTCTTCAAAATAAATAAATATCTTCTGATGCTTGCTAATATTTCTAAAATAATTTTACTGTTTATTTCTGTAGACTTAAGGATTTATGTTTCATGAGTGATTCGAAAGTGACAAAATCAAGTTGGATGTGGTGTGCACACCTGTAACTCTAGTACTTGGGAGGCTAAGACAGGAGGATCACAAGGTTGAGACCAGCCTCAGCAACCTAGTGAGGGTGTTTCAAAAAATAAAAAATAAATATGTCTGGGGCTGTAGCTAAAAGGTAGAATAATGTCCCTGGGTTCAATACCTAATATTCCACAGGAAGAAAAGGAAGGAAGGAAGGAAGGAAGGAAGGAAGGAAGGAAGGAAGGAAGGAAGGAAGGAAGGTCAAAATTGTCCTTTTGCCTATTTCTGTCTTTTAGTCCCTCAAATGTAACTATGTGCCACCGCGTTCCTCTCCCTTTTCCCCATCCTTCTGCCACTTTGGTCATTAGGATGAAGGAACAAAAATCTAAACGAAACTTGTAAATGAAATAGGTACAGGTCAAGAGAGAAAAGGTCAGGAATGAACTTGGGCAAATCGTTACCTCTTTAGAAGTGAAGGTGAGAGAACCCATTGTGCTGAGCTTTGATTTGGTGTACTCTGTATATAAGAGAATAAGGGAGAAAACCCCCTAGATGGTGAAAAAGAATATTAATTTCTGCTTTCTGCACCTCACTTCTTCCAGTCCTTTCAAGCATACCTCAGAAACAACATTCTACGACTCTGGGTGCAGAAATCGAGCCAAGCCCAGATCAAATTCTGCTGGAGACTAGAGAGCCTCAGAGAAACTGAGCCCGTGAGGGCTGACCTGACAATCTCTGCCGCCCCTTAACTTCCATTCCCTCCCTCATTTACTGCCTGGCAAGTCACTGGAGAGGCCTGGAGGCCACTCAGCTCCATCTTTCCACCTTACTCTTCCAACCATTCCCCAAAGAAAACTCATCCGTAGACCATCTACCAGTGATCCTCCTAGTGAACACAGGAATTACTGTGTGCTAATATGTTATTATGTTTAAAAAGGATACTGAAGTTAGAATACTACAGTGGTACAGACATACTCATGTTTAGAGCATAATAGCCAAATTATGGAACCAACATCAGTGACGGTCAAAAGATGAATGAATAAAGAAAATGTGGTATATGCACACAATGGAATTTTAAGTAGCCATCACGAACAATAAAATTTTGTCGTTTGCAGCAAAATGGATGAAATGGAGGAATAGACCGTGCTAACAGGGATCAGCCAGTCATAAAAGTCAATGGTCATATCTTTTTTCTCATATGTGGAAGCTAGAGAGAAAATAAGAAATAAAAGGGACTTTAGTCAATTAAGGAGAGAGACCAGGTAGAAGAGTGGAAGGGGGTTGCGGGAGGAAAAACCCAGGTGAAAACAGGATTGATGGCAATAACAGTTCCAATAAAGTTCTGTCCATAAAAGAAGGTTTCACTACCAACCTCACTAATATGTATGGGGAGGGAAGAAACAGGGACAGGGAAGGGGGGCTCTATGAAGAGAAATACACCAAGTGATGTGTACATGCATGCTTGTATCATTTTGAATCTCAAATAATATTGTACCAATAAAAGTCTACAAAATAAAGAGAAGAGTCTTGTAGACATGTCCAAAAACAAAGACGTCATTAATATAATGAGACCATAATGGAAACTTAAAACACTGTTGACCAACTGTAAGAAATTACTTAACTTACAGGAAACTCCTCAATTCCAAAGTACTAAAGGTCCCACGCTCCATCACACACGATTAACACAGCAGCATGAGGAGCCTTTGTCCTCTGTGGCAGGGGTCAGAAAACTATTATTCCAGAGCCAAATCCTGCCAGCTGCTTGTTTTTGTAGATGGCATTTTACAGGAACACAGTCATTTCCATTTTTTAGTGCACTGACTGCGTTTGTGCTACAATAGCAGAGTTAAGTATTTGCAACAAAGGCTAGCTGGTTTCACAGAGCTTAAAATATTTACTATCTGGGCTTTTATAGAAAAAGTTTGCTAACTTATGCTCTGTGAGAATAAAGACAATGAAAAAGCAGTACAAATCTTCTCTCTTATTTCTGTTTCTTTCTCTATACCTTTTTAGCCCAGCTTTATTTTTCTACAGTTATAGAACAGAGCGATTCAAACTTTGAATACTCAGCAACCACACCTCACTTGAAAAAAAAGAAATGAATCACGATTATCATGAGGCCTCTTCAGTTTCTGCTGCCTTTACACAGCAGATATAATTGAATGAGAATTTCTAGTGATGCTCTTGCTTTGGTTATGTAATCCCAAATCAATTCCAATTTGACTCCCTGTTAAAAAATGATAGCTGATTTGTCATCCTGGGAATTGACCCCAATACAGTACAGATAAATGCATATTTTTCTCCTTATCATACACCACTAATGCATTATACATAAATGAGAGGCATGGATGTTTAGAAATGATAAACATTTTCACGATGACATACAGAATGCAACAAAGAACCAGGCCATCACTATCTTACTGAACGCTAAGGTTACGAAGTGGCCAACATTTTTAAAATACACATTTTTCTAGTGCATTAGGAGAACATCTTTACATTTTGCTTATCTCAAAGCGTGCTTCCCAGAAACAGTTTTGTATAAGTAGGTTCAAAGAGAAAATGATGAAGAGGTCAAGTAAGGTTAAGGAAGGGAAAGTGAAATGAACATCCCTCCTGTAGGATCCCTCAGGGCATTCCCTGTAAAAATAGTTATTGTTAATTGCCAACATCTAAGAGTATGATTTTTTTTTACCAGACTTTATTCACTCATTCGGTAAACATTGTTTGAATGCTTAACTGTATGCCAATTACTTTTCTAGGTCCTCTGAATAGAGTCTTTCAAAAGGCTGTGGAGAAGTGGGGCGTGATAGCACACATGCCTGTAATACAAGTACTTGGGAGGCCGATTCAGGAGGCTCATAGGTTTCAGTCTAGCCTCAGCAATTTAACGAGGCCTTGTTTCAAAATTAAAAATAAAAAGGGCTGAGGGGGCTGGGCATGATGGTGCATGTTCGTAATCCCAGTACTGGAGAGGCTGAGACAGGAGGATTGCAAATCTATAGCCAGTCAGGTATTTAGTGAGGGCCTCTGCAACTTAGTGAGACTCTGATTCAAAATAAAAAATAAAAAATAGGGCTGGGAATGTAGCTTGCAGGTAGAATGCCCCTATGTCTAATCTCTGGTGCTTCGAAAAGTTGGGGGGAGGGTGCATGGGTATAGCTTGGAGGTAGGATGTTCCTGGATTCGATTCTCACTACCAAAGAAAAAATTGGGGAGAGTTGGAGGATATCATGCACACTTAGAAAGTTTTGAAAACAATTCATGAAAAGGAAGGACTTAAAGAATAAATTGAATTATAATATGCGGAATTACCTAGGGAATCAATGTTCTAATAATTAAAAATATATAACTACAGATATCTATGTGAGTCGATACACATTTATTGAACTAATTAAACATAGAATGGGACCATTGCAGTAGCAGGGTGAAGCCTCTGCTTTGCGAGCAGTATCTGGCACAGGTGTGTGTGTGTGTGTGTGTGTGTATACAATTTGTGTTAAGTATATGCAATTTCACCTGTGCACAAAAGTGCAAAATACTAAAACAGATTTATGCTGTTAGCATATTATTAACCTGATGAGTGTTATCCAAACTTTTACCTGAGATTTATTGTGTTGGTTGCCTTTTCAAATTTTTGCTGGGTTTAAAGGCTTTTCTCAGCATTTGGTTGACTTGTCAGTGTCTTAATCTGTTATTCTGGAGTTGTAACCTGTAGTACCTTTTTTTACTTATTCCAAGCATCAAGCAATCAAACATAAAACATAATCGTATTCTCAAATACTGGATTAATTTAATACCTAAATGGTGAGGCCAAGGTGTTTTGTGAATTTTCTGTTATTTCTGTTATTTCTATTGTTATTCCCCAGTCAGTTTGGATAAACAAAGTGATACGTTAAATTTACTGTTTTATTTTAGGAAGAAATCCTTCCTATGCCATACATCAGTCTGACTTGATGAACAACTTCCATAGGATTAAAAAGAAAGATGTCCAGTATTTAACTATACTTAATACAATTATGTCTCTATTGGGACCTCCCCAAACACATAAACCACTAAGCCAAATCAATGCACTTCCTTGGCTTTTGAATGGGCATCTGAAACTAAATATGTTCCAAACTATGATGTTGATCTGCCTCCAAAACTGTTCTTCTCAGTTTTATTCTCTTGTATTCCACATCAATCCATTGGTAAGTTTTGTGAACACTAATTTCTGTGTTTTCAATTATGTGCCTCCCTCCCTCCCTATGAGCCTTTCCACTGCCTCCTCTGTCATCAAACGGAACTAAGACCCCCGGTCACCCTTCTCCTGGCTGATTTATTGCACAGTTCTCTCGCATAGTCTTTTCTTGTCAAAAGAAAAATGACAGGAGGAAGCTGTCACACAGGCAACGTATCCCAAGGGAGGAAGAAGGGGGTGTCCCTATCACAGAGGTTGGACCACTCTGCCCTATCTGTGCTTTTTCTTTTTTTGCCTATAATAATGACTTTATGTCTGTGTGCTGGTAACATGGATTTGAAGATAAGTACTGTCTTAAGATGTTTAAACTACACTAAGTCTCACCAAATAGACAAGTAGTGTGAGCTTCCTGTAACAAAGCTGCAGGTTGAAGATAATACTAGTAAGGAAAGCAAAAGCTCAAAAGTCGAACAGGGCAGAGAAAGCACTTCCTGTTTGCTGCACACACGCATTCCCGGCCTCACTCTGAGGAACAGTGGTACCCAATGAGAGGCATCCAGGAGTCAGCAAAAGTTGAGAGCATCAAGAAGACTGTTGAAAGAGGAATTTTTATCCTCCATTATTCATGAAAAAAATCTCTAAGTGAACGCATTGTCTTTTACATCAGTTAATGACTCTAAGTGGACAATTTAATTACTAAACATTTTAAACCGGAGCATCCAGAAGAAATTTTTCATGACAAGCAAAATATTTTTTTAAGATACAATTTTAGCTAAAATGCATAATTACAGTAGTGTCATCTCATTCTTTAGTAATTTTTATATTTATAGATGATTATAATATATAAGACAATCTCTAGAGTGGGACATGTCTGTAATTTGGAAATAAATTTCGAAATTCTCCATTTCTAGGGTACATGCTAAAACCATGTTTAAAGATAGTAAATTTGGAAAGCACCACTTTGTAAGCAGAAATTTTAAGTAAGTCATAGATAAATTGTAGATATGTCTCATTTATTTATTTATTTATTTATTTATTTATTTATTTATTCCGGGTGACACTCCCAGACCTATTTTACATATATTTTTAATTTGGAAAGAGAGTCTCTTAAGCCAGCACCGCTGGCTTCATACCTGCGTGGTCCTCCTGTCTCCTCCTCCCAAGCGCAGGGATTACAAGCGTGTGCCACCATGCCCAGCTTCCTTTTTTTATTATTAATAATGATTTGAAATGATGAAATGATGGTTTCTTTGGCATGATATTTTTCTGGGTTTTTCTAAGTTTTTCCAGATTCTTGGAATATAGCTAGCCTATTTAAAATTTGTTGCAGTTATCTTTTTTTTTTTTTTTTTTTTTGCAGGTCTGGGGATGGAACCCAGGGGCATTTGACCTCCGAGCTACAACACCTGCCCTATTTTTTATTCTTTTATTTTGAAACCAGATCTTATTGAGTTGCAGAGGGTCTCACTAAGTAGCTGAGGCTGTCCGCGAACAGCTATCCTCTGGTCTCAGCCTCCAGAATGCTGGGATTATAAGCGTGCGCCACCAAGCTTAAGTCTTTTTACCCCATTATGATGTATAAATAAAATGCACCAATAAAAAAATACAGTACACTTACTTGTCAAATTAAATTAATTCATAATGATGTGATATTGAAATGCACCAATAAAAGTACTAAAAATTTAAAAAAATTGTTGCATTTAATTCTCTCTCTCTCTCTCTCTCTCTCTCTCTCTCTCTCTTCATTAGCATCCTTATAATCACTGAATTTGCAAAAAGACTTTTTTGTTCCTTTAAATATGTAAAGTGTAATTGTAGACTTTTTCAAATTAAAGGCATGAAAGTGCTTTAGCAGCTGGGGTTTCCAGTGGCTCCTTTCAGATTCTCTCTGTGCTGCAAAGAAATCTTAAGTTTCTTTGAGCAAGAATGGTTTATCACTAATCAGCAATTCTAGTGACAGCAAAGATGTGTTCATATGCTCTAAAATAACTTAATTATACTGTACTCTAAAATTTGCTATACAACCCAAGATAATAAGATTGTTTTGAAATGAGTTGTACTACTAAAACTTATTTTTTGCAAATTAGTTAGCCAGTCATGGTGGTGCACACTTGTAATCCCAGCATTTGGGAGGCAGAAACAGAAGGATCACAGTTCGCAGCCAGTCTTAACTACTTAGTGAGACTCTTTCCAACTCAGTCAAACCCTGTTTCAAAATAGAGAATAAGCTGGGAGTGGTGGTGCACGCTTGTAATCCCAGCATTTGGGAGGCTGAGACTGGAGGATCACGGTTCCTGTACAGCCTCAGCTACTTAGTGAGGCCCTCTGCAACTCAGTGAGACCAGGTTTCAAAATAAAAAGAATAAAAAATAGGGCAGGGGGTGTAGCTCGGAGGTCAAATGCCCCTGGGTTCCATCCCCAGGCCTGAAAAAAAAAAAAGTACAGAATAAAACAAAATAGGCTTGGGGGAGTAGCTCAGAGGTAGAATGCCCTTTGGGCTCCATCTCCAGTACTGAAAAAAAGGAACAACTTATATTATAGGATGGATAATCAGTATTTAGCAAAGCTCCTGGAAGAATTTCCTTCTGCCTTGGCCATTGCAGAGATCAAGACAGGGCAAAGTATATATTGAAAAAATTGCATTTAATATTGATAACACATCTTAAAAAATAAAACCCCCAGTAGTGGTGGTTGTGTCTGCAGTTGCTGTGGCAAATGCCCTTTCCTTCCTTCTACATGAGTCTCAGGGCCATTTGGAGCATGGTCTGAGAAGTCTAGGAGATCAAGGTTATTTGCTCTGTCAACTTGTCTAAATTACTCAGCCTGCCACTCTTCTGGTTCCTCATCTTTGAGATGGAGACGATAAGAATATATTTCTCATGAGATCATTGTAACGATTATCAATTGAAATAATGCAACTAAATTTCTGATCAAGCCGTGTGTGGTGGCGCACGCTTGTAATCCCCATGCTTGGGAGGGGGAGACAGGAGGATCACGCAGGTTCGAAGCTAGTCTCACTAGCTTAAGAAACCCTGTTTCCAAATAAAATTAAAATAGGTCTGGGAGTGTAGCCGGGAGGTAGATGGGTTCCATCCCCAGTACCACCAAAAAAAAAAAAAAAAAAAAAAAAAGAAAGAAAAAAATATCTGGTCCAGCAAAGATTTAAACATGTGCATTTCTATTCAATAAGTATAGGTTATTATAACTGTAATTATTTTTGTGATGGACATAACCAAGACAAAGTATTCTATCCCTGTCTTGCTGAGTTTCAGCTTTCGTTGCAAAACATCAGAGATCCAGAAACTTCTAGATGTGGTGACATCAATGTGAACACATGCCTTTTACCCTCTAACGGGAACATTAGTATAAAAGGTAGAAAATATTTTCAACATACAATTTCTTGGAAATTAATGTAACATTTCCCCTAAAAGTCTCCTAAATGCTGAGGACAATGTTGTAAGAACAAAACAACTCTCTTTTTAAGAGAAGAAATGTTAAGATAACTGATGTGGAGTTTCAAAATTAAAATTGCCTTCAGGGCCAGCTGTGATGTATCACTACTTCATTTTTATTTGTGCGTTTTAACCAATGTTACAATAAAAGTAATAAAAAATTAAAAAGAATGTCATAAGCTGAGAGTGTAGCTCAGTGATATATACTTGCCCATAATGTACAAGGCCCTGAGTTTGATCACCACTACTGACAATTTTAAAAAGAAATAAACAAGAAGAAAGAGAGAAAGAGAGTGGGGGGGCATGGTAGCTCGTATTTGTTATCCTGGTACTTGGGAGGCTGAGATGGGAGGATCTCAGTTCACTGACAGCCTTAGCTACTTGCGAGGCCCTCCACAACTCATTGAGACCTTGTTTCAAAATACAGAACAAAAAATAGGGCTGGGGGTGTAGCTTGGAGGTAGAATGCTCCTGAGTTCCTTCCCCAATTCTTAGAGACAGAGAGAGAGAGAGAGAGAGAGAGAGAGAGAGAGAGAGAGAGAGAGAGAGAGAGAGACAAAGGGAGAGAATATCAGGATATAGATAGTGAGTTTAGTTCTAGTTGTTTAAATAATGTATCTGTTCTTGATTAATAAAAAGATTTACTGATAAAAATTAATAATGAACTTCAAAGTTTCCTTTGTATATGTGTTCAGTTAATATTTTCTAATATTTCTCATTTTCATAGGTTGAAAATGGAAGTCGGTGCATTGAAGGGCTAAGTTTCTGGTAAGAGCCATACTTACTTACTAATCAGAGAGAAAGTTCTCACCTTGAAAGATCTCATGCACGAAGGACAAAAAGAACAAAGTTCTGCACATGCCTTTCTTGTTGACTTTTATTTGCATATTATCTTCATTGATACCTGATTAAGAAGTCTGTAATTTTAAAGGCTCAGGTATAATAATTTCCCAGGAATACTACTAACAAAAAAAAATGCTAACATTGATCTTTCTTTCTCCTTGTAGTTTGATTCTATTAAAGGAAAGTGGGGCCAACTCAATGGTACCAGGGTCAAGAGAAGCTGAAACAAGCCTTTTGGGACGGGTCCTTGCTTGTTTTGCTCTTAATTCAGCCTCATGATGATTTCCTAGCCCGGATCCCGGCCACCAGTCTTCCCCTTCTTTAGTGTATCCTAGGTAAAGCCAACTCTGATGAATAGTTTCCATTGCCTGTAATGGGCATGATAACTGAGTTTATGACTGCCCGACAGTTGAATCCATCCTGTTTTGGGAGAAACTCATGTTACATGAGTTCAAGGAGGAGTCGGGATGCTATCTGTCTCCCTAGGGAGCACATGGAAAGATAATCTCTCTTCTGTCCCTCCCACAGCTATGTAACAGGTGTGAGACCTACCAGCCAGATATTCCTACTCAGTGCCTTGAACACTGGCCAAGTGACAGAAGTAGAAGCAGAGAACATTTAGAAACTACACCCCAGGGCAGGGCAGTTCAGGGTCCAATGTTGAATGACCAACAGAAGCAATTTTGGACTGCCAACCTTTTCCTAATGACACGTTTGTATGTTTCTTTTGGTAGTTCCTTGTTGATTCCTTTTGTACAGCTCTTCTTGGTTCCAGACCGTTTTTTTTTTTTTTTTTTTTTTTTTTTTTTTTTTTTTTTTTTAACGCTGCTACCCATTCTATGAGGATCCATGAATCCATTTTCCCAATTGATTCCTTTGTGGTTTGTGACCTACGGGAACTTGGCCTTTGTTTGTGTTTCTAGACTTATCTCTAATGACACCCTCAACCAAAACATGTCATAGTCGATCTGGTTGCCATTATTTCAAAACATTTTGACAAGTGGCTTGTTATTTCTTCTTCAGCCAAGCCTCTTCCCAACACATCTTTGATTCTTCAGGTCTTTGTGTATCTGCCCTTCTCCAATTTGGACTAATTCCTTCCCTTACTGGTGGAAAGGCAGCAGCGTACCGTGGAATACAGCCATTTACTGAGAACCAGCTCAATGCCTCCCTACTGCATTATTATTTGGACCTCACAGTCCATTTATCTTTAAAAGTAATATTTCAATTTATTTAAGGTGGAGCAATTCAGAAGTTACCAAAACAGTATATGCATTCATAAAATTGATACTATTCCCTAAGATTCTAGAATTAAATTACTATTTCCTAAGATTCTAGAATTAAATTTATATGGACTTTAATGTTTCCCTTTTCTTTTCTATTATTTTTTAAATTTTTTATTTTCGCAGAGCTGGGGATCAAAAGTTAGGACTTTGCACATGCTCGACAAGCCCTCCACCACTGAAATATATCTTTAACCTGAGAAAGAATTCTTGAAACAATAATGTCAACTGTATTAACATTTAATTTTATATAGAAAAAGTAATTCATGGTGAGCATTCATTAAGTACCTAAGGTTTGTTGGGAAATGTGGTAAAAGAGATGAGACTTTAAATTTTTTTTTA
The DNA here is from genome assembly GCF_963383645.1 of Muscardinus avellanarius. Taxonomy (NCBI): domain Eukaryota; kingdom Metazoa; phylum Chordata; class Mammalia; order Rodentia; family Gliridae; genus Muscardinus; species Muscardinus avellanarius. Next base: position 117,870,987 of record NC_137790.1, read on the forward strand.
TTGGTACACTGTAGTCATACATCTTAATGGGATGCAAGATGTCGGAGACATATATGCACATATCTCCCAATTAGCTCTTACCCAATTCCCACCCCATTCCCTCCCTCTCCCACCTTCTCATGTTTGGCTTGGTGATTGAAATTGATATGTTTGTTAAAGTACATCATGTGCATTAGAGAATTTTCCTCTTCCCCCTCCTATTCCCTCAGTTAACAAATAAGGGGACCTAATTGAGATGAGACTTTTTCACCAGTAGTTTTCTGTTGTTTGCAACCAGAAACCCTGACCCAGGTTCTGCTTGATAACCTCCTCAAAAGCTACCAATCTTTGGATTGCATAAAGAATCAACAGAAACTAGTCTGACTGTTAAAATCACCATAAATGCCTGAAAAAAAAAGTCATTTAATATGGCATTGTAAAATTTGACAAGGCAATTAGAAATCCAAGGACTGTTGCTAATAATTAGCATTGTCAATCTTCTTTTATGGAACTTTTGTTATGATCTTGAGGCTAATTAATAGTAAGCCTAAAGAACCTTGGAAGGATGAGATAATATAAAGTAATAATAGAGCAAAAAATAAAATAAAAAGGAAGTGTGATCCAAATAGGCAGGCCCAGATATCATTTTAGAATCTGCTGTGTCTAAGATTCAAAATGTCCACTCTCCATTATAAGAGCTTCTTGACTGAAGAGTGGAATTCTGGCTTTGTGGTGGATATCAGCTCATTCTGTCAGCCACCCTCCCCATGCCACTGTGACCATTAGGTTGTATCCTGCAGAAGAAAGGCAGGATTACAGGCTTTCTTTATAGAACTCTTTATCAGATAGTACCTAGGACTGTAGTGATTGGTTTCACAGATTAAAAGAAATATCCTTTCTTTAAATCCCTGCTTTATCATTCTTCTCTGACAAATTCATAAAATTTAATTTCTGTGCCAGGCGTGGTGGCGCAAGCTTGTAATTTCCGAGCTTGGGAGGGGGAGACATAAGGATCATGCAGGTTCGAAGCCAGCCTCTCTGGCTTAAGAGACCCTGTTTCCAAATAAAGATATAATTTATTATATATATTACATATATAATTTATTATATCTTTATTTGGGAGAGTAGCCTGGGGGTAGAAGGGTTTCCAGGAACCCCAGTACCACCAATAAATAAATAAATAAATAAATAAATAAATAAATAAAATTTAATTCCTGAAGCTAAGAGATGTCCGTCGGTTATGTGAAGGGTAAGAAGAGATGATAAGTGTGTAAACATAGATTACAAGATTGAGTTTCATTTTTATTGTGGTATTTTTTTTATTTTTCTTAGAAATTTGTTATTTAAATATTTGAGTTTGGAGAGGATGGGATTATATCATTCATGTTTGCACTTATAGAAGGCAAGTTATTTTTTATTTAACTACTGAAGATCAAAATCTCTCTCTCCATGTGTATAAACTAGCTGCAATGTAATGGCCCCTGATTGGATTTAGTTATAGAACTCTTTGTTTATATGGGCTTTAATGCTTAATATTTATATATAAAATATAAAAGTGGAAGTCTTTGAGGAAAACACTGTTATTCGTTCTTAATCTGATGTTTTCTATTTTCCCATTTTAACTTCTACACAGTGAACTCCATGAAACTTTGGCAGGGAGGGTTAAAAGCTGAGAGCGCTTCAGATATCTATCTTTGAACTAAAATATTTGAATATATATGTATTATTCATTAATTACATTTTATGATTATATGATACAACATAGCAACATGGGTGTTTTAGCAGTGCACTATAATATAAAGCATATTTTTGAGTGTGGTACTAAGGATTGAACCCAGGGGCATTCTATAACTGAACTACACTTCTACATCTTTTAATATTTTTTATTTTGAAACAGGATGTTGCTAAGTTACTGTGCACTAGCTTTGAACTTCAGATCCTCCTGCATTAGCCTCCCAAGAACTGAGATTAGAGGCAAGTACCACCATACCTCCTGGCTAAAATTTTTTGTTTGTTTGGGGGATGGTGCTAAAGATTGAATCCAGGGCCTTGCATGTGCTAGGCAAATGTTCTACCACTGAACTACACTTCAAGTCCTAAAACATGTTTTACTATAGATTATTGTCATTAAAATATCTATAGAATTTCTATTATTGGTTCTATGTATTCTTTATTGTTTGTGTTATCTCTTTGTTGAAACCATTTGAAACTTCTACTGAGACCATAATGGAAAGACATTAAGAAGTAAGGAGAAAGAAAAGAATCATGATAAACACTGCAGTGGGAGTCTCACATCTGGGCCAACTTACTAGACACTAATTTTTGGATACTTTTCCTCCTGTCTGAAGAAAAGGAACTGGGCTCAAAGTTTCCATGTTTCCTAAATTTTCTAATGACAAGGATCACCTGTGGTACTTCCATTTGCTAAAAGTACAAATTCCCAGACTCATTTAAATCCCACTAAATCAGAATTTTCTGGAAGGGCCTAGAAAGCTAAGGGGGTGACAGACCTACAGGTGATTTGCATCAGTGAAAAGTTCAGGAACCAATGAACTGAACATCTGTACCATTCTAATGTAGACTTTGGTCCTCCTTCTTCACAGTAAATGTTTTTACAGAGGTTATAGAGTATGAATAGGGATGGTAGAAAGAAAAACAGTCATTTCTTTAAAATGAAAATAATGTTGAAAGAGCCTTTTTCCGTTAGCTTTTAAAATAATTTGCAAGATTGAATCCTTAGGAGTTAGATTCTGTCTCTGAAAAAATAGTCACTTTAGTCAAACTCTAATAAACAAAATAACAACAAATAAAACTGGGAGGTGATGGAGGGTTTCACATGTACATCTGCCTGATAACAAGAACTATCACAAGAAGCTCTGCAGAACCACATCATGCACAAAAACAACCCCAACCTTCCCCACAAAGTAAAGGATGTTGCCCACCAGCTGCCTCATTAACCTTGAATTAATTCCACTTTGTTACTGACTCTTGCAGTCAACAGATTTTGGTTTGAAATGACTTAATCTTTCTCTCTTTTCCTTCCTTCCTTCCTTCCTTCCTTCCTTCCTTCCTTCCTTCCTTCCTTCCTCCCTCCCTCCCTCCCTCCCTCCCTCCCTCCCTTCCTTCCTTCCTTCCTTCCTTCCTTCCTTCCTTCCTTCCTTCCTTCCTTGTGTTACTAGATATGGAGACCAGGGGCATTCTGAAACAGGATCTCACTCGGCCTTGCTAAGTTGCTGAGGCTGGTTTGAACTTGTGATCTTCCTGTCTCAGCCTCCCGAGTACTGGGATTACCGGTGTGTACCACCATGCTTGAATAGTCTTTCTTATTTGCCTCCAAAAACTTCTTGAATATTCATAGTTTATTATGTTTCCATTGTCATGTCCATTTCAAAATAAATTCATTTTCCTTGGAGAATTGTGATTCTGTTTAGGTTTTGACATATCTGATCTTCTTCATGCCTTTCTCTTTCTCACTTTTTTTTAAAAATTTTATTGTGAGTTGCTTTTGTCCTAATTTTGGCTTTTCTTTTTCATTTCTTTGTGTCATTGGTGGCAGACTTTTTTCCTTTCCTTTGTTTCTTTTTTTTCTTATGAATCTCTAAAAAGGTTGCCACAATATTTTTTCAAATACCATGTTACAGCGTTCATAGGAATTTTGCCAGAGTTAAACCCAGTCAACTAGAAGACCCACCTCTATTTTTCCTAGAGATTATTGTGTGAAGCGTGTTGTGAGAACTAAGGAGTAGATAGATAATCCTCTGGCTCCAAGAAGCATTTCTTGAAATTAGCATCTCAGCAGATAGATTGAAGAAGATGCTGGTTATTCTTGGTTTTAGGGCTCTCCTAGGGATGGATGCTATTTTTCTTATTTTTCCCTTGCCACTCCTGGGAGTATATTATTCTACAGCTCATGGGGGCTGGAAAATTTCTGAACTGTTTAAGATCCCATGTGACTAGATATAACCTAGTTATTTTCTGATTGAATTTTCTCACTCTGATTGGACATGTACCCCAGAAGTAATGCTCAGATCCCTTTAGTTATGGGATTCCAGAAAATCACCTTAAACTTTTACTAAAAAGGCTATCTGAGGATGTTCTTTTGCATTCACTCAGTTTTAAAACCAACCTGGTTAAAATATAGATGCAATGCCTTACACTAGTGCTTATTTGTAATACATAATAGACATAAGTACATATATTTTTATCTAAGTCTTATTCCAAAAACTAAGTACTTTTCTCAAATAAGCGTAATTAAATATATATTCCCACATTAGCATGAATTGCTAATTTGCTAAATAGAATCATTAAAACTTCTTATAAAAACTTAGAAAATTTCATCATATACTAGTTGTGCTGTGATCCCACCTACGTGGGAGACTGAGGCAAAAGATAAAAAGTTTAAGGCTATCCTGGGCAACTTAGGGAATCTTGTTCACAAATAAAAATGACTGGGATGTTAACTTAGTGAGAGAAAGCCCCTGGGTTCAAATACCCAGTACCACAAAATAAAATAAATAAAATAAAATAAAAAAGGAAATTTCATCATAATTAAAATATAACAAAAACCTATAATATATGCTGATTGTGTAGTAATCTTAATCAGTTGGTTTCTCTCAAAGAACTTTTTTGAAATGACTTCAGGATAGAGAAATTAATTTTACCCATAATTCCAATATGCAAGTGTCTATTTAAAAACTATGTAAATATTATCATTGTCTACCTATAAAAATGTCAGTAGCATTTTGAAAAATTAAAAATATTGCATCATTTGTTCCATTAAACTTATGACTACTCTTGCTATTTTTCTTCTTATGGGGATTTGTTTTGTTTTCTGTGACTTTGGAAATGATTACTTTAATCTGTTTTATTTCTTAGAGAAACTCCTCATGTTTTTTCTTGAAATGTTAACTTTTATTCATAGTGTACATATTGTTTGTGTTACTAGAGCCCTCACATATTTTTTTTCCCCTGGTGGTACTGGGTATGGAACGAACCCAGAGGCTTTCTACCTCCGGGGTATATTCCCAGACCTATTTTATATTTTATTTGGAAACAGGGTCTCACTAAGTAGCTGAGGATGGCTTAGAACCTGTGCGATCCTCCTGTCTCAGCCTCCTAAATGCAGGGATTACAAGCGTGTGCCACTACTGCTCGGTTGAGCCCTCACATTTTTAACTGAACTAAGCAACATTATGAGGACAACAAAAGGCCACAATGCATCAATCAATAATTTTCTTTCTCTACTTTCCCTTCAATTTTTCTCTACATGCTTAAATACATAATACAATGTCCAGATTTTTAATGTTATAATATAAACTTTACATATATATACATTTTAGCAGAAACTGAAGGGGATGGTTAAACTGGGGTGAAGGATATTAAAACTATTTATAGTTTAAGTCATCTTTAAGTGACTCAACAGTTAAAACAGCAATTCTGAAGTAAAACAATTTTAACACATAGTAATCAGAAGGATTCCAACAAATTTTATAGATGTAAAATGATGCTTCATTGCTTTAATTTTAGGCATTTGATAACTACTCATAAAAATAAACTAATAGTACTTGCTACTGTGTAAATTAACATTTCCCTTGTATACTTAGCACAGATGTTGCTATAAAAATTTGATATTAAAAAGGTCAACTTAAATGCACATTAAAAGAACCATGTAATAACAAATAAACAAGTATTTTACAATTATGTATATGGGTTTTCTTTGTTTTAGACTCAACTTTATATTTTAAGTTTTTTTTTCTTATGCAGTTTTCTAGTCAAACTTAAAAAGATGATATTTTTGGTATAAGTTGCTTCTGTTGAAAAACTACCCATGAAACATTCTATCCAAATACTGTTTTGTATGTAAGGATAAAAGTGAAGTGGTAGAACTAGGGAGATTAGAATGGTGATCACATGCTTTTGGGATTCAATACCTCAGTGTGGCTATTGACATTAAACATTAATATCATAGTTTTGCCTTTAGGTTTATTTTTTATTTAACTTCACAAGTTGCCTTCCAGAGAGTGAAGTTGTCAGAGTCAGAATTAGATTGGCTTGACCGTCTAATTAAATGCAGTTTCATTTGAAGAAGTGTTCTACTCTCACATTTCAATCTAATATTACATTCAGAATGACCCCTGCATGTTCTAAACTTTAGCACAAGGACAAGCAGGCCAAAATACCATGTTGCCTGTCCCCTGTTGCTGCTGAGTCAGTTTTTGACCTGGGAAGAGCAATGGCAACTTAGCACACATGGGAAGCCAAGTGAGGAGGAAGATGGTGCTCCCCAGGACCCCAAGACAGGAGAGTCCTCCAGGGACAGAACAAGAGGGAGTTGGAATGTGTCCACCTCTCACTTTCTCAATGGTCCCACTTTGTTTACAACTGTCACAATACACTGGGAAGGAGGATCAGGTGGTGACTACATTGTTCTCTAATGATATCATGCAGAAAGTGAGAGGCAGCTGGAGTGGAGAGAAAAGCCTACCAAAAGTGTGACTCACAAAAATAAAGAGAACTCCAGCTTCGACCCTGCTCCTCCGTCTCTACGTTGGTGTCCATGAGGCCATGCCACTCCTCTGGAACTCAGTGTCTCTCTTTGGGGAGGAAAGGAGTTGGGCTACATGAGCTGCAAGTTGCCTCTGGCCTCTATACTTTGGAGATGCTCAGATCACCAAGAAATGAGTATGGCAGTTCTTGAATGCTTAGCTTTTGATGGCAGAAATTGCAGCAAAGCTGATCTGAGTACCTGAGCCATATAAACCCTACAGGTTCTCACTTGGGTCATTGGAGAGAGGCAAGTGCGGTGTATATCATGGGCAAAGAGAAAAATCTCCTATCTATATCATGCATGTAATGAGAAAGGAGTGGGAGCCAGCCAAGAGATGAGAAATATATTTGGAATGGTATAAATAAAAGTTGCCCTGTAGAAAAGCTATCCACTCATGGCCCCACTTGTAAGACATCTGATTGTCCCACACAGGGCCAGGCTAATATAGTATCTGCTCATATCAGTCATGACTAGAGCCTGCTCCTTTTCTGGAAAACCATGAAAAGGGAGGGAAAGGGGCATCACACTCTGAGAAGGGGGTTCTACAATAGGTCTTCACCACTGGGATAACCAATTTGCTTCTCAAAGTCTAGCCAACTATTTTCAAGAGTTTTTGCATGTAGGTAAAAAAAAAAAGTTAGCCAAAAAGCCCAATATCTAGCTAAAAAGCATCCAGTTTCAATACTTTATTGAAAAGAATAAAGTGGAACCCACTGAAATATTTAATTTTATTCATTTTCAAGGATTTAGAGGAGGACTCAATAATCAATGTGTCTGACTTAGAGTAGTGATTAATCAAGGATAATATTATTGTAAGCTTTTATAATACTTGAGAAAAACAAGACATTTTTACATTGATGGATCTATTCAGTTTCCTCTAGATACAATGAATAAAGGTAAGTATTCTTATTTCTTACTTTTTCTCTTCTCTTTTTCCTTCTTTTATTTCTTTTTATGCTGAGAATGAATACAGGGGAGTTCTACTTCTAAGCTACATCCTCAGCCCTATTTTATTTTATTTTTAAATTTTGAAACAGGATATCACTAAGCTGAGGAGGGCCTCATTAAATTCCTGAGACTGGTTGTAAACCAGTGATCCTCCTGTCTCAGCATCTCAAGATATTTTTACATCTTAAGATGAGTAGACAATTGATATTTAGGATACATAGAATATATATCACATGGAGATTAGTAAATGGCAGGAAAATCTTGTACTATATTTTTCTTGTCCTAGTTTAGTAATTAATCTCTACTGGGCCTTTCTCCCCTCTATTAGGATCTATTTCAGTGAACCACAGAGTTTATTTTTTGAAGTAGAATAGCATAATAAACAAAGAAAAATGTCTCCTGAAGGCCAATTGACTACTGGCAGCAGGGTAATACTGAGACCCCACAGTTCAGGAAACACCTGGCATTCTACATTTCATATAGAACTATATGCTTACAGCTGTGTTCCACTGAAAGGCAGAATTGACACAAATGCTTACTACATACATGAATACATAACATTTAGTGTGTCTGGGCCTTGGTTTCTACTTTTATGGAACAAGAATCATAATATGATGTGTTACATACGTTTTTGAGGGGGGTAGATGAAATTGACATGGGAAATCTTATAACTAGCACAAAATTCAATTAACAGGGACTTTAAAATCTCACGAGAAGGAAGGTTCCATCATTTATCTATAGGATTCTAAATTCTTATTTGTTTTCTACCAGTATGAAGCTTGTGGACAAATTACTTTAGATCCCTGGCTATGATTTCCTCACCTCTAGATTGAGTTAAAATATCTAGTATGCAGTGCTGTTTCAAGCCTTCATGATATTATAAGTGTAACATTGGCTCAGTGTTAAATAAATGTGTTTAATAGGTGGCATCAAAATAATGTATGTACATATATGTATGTACAGATATTCAAAATACGCACAAATTCACCAAAGTAAATAGGTGCAATTATAAAAGGGTGTGTGAATATGGGTAATAGAATCTCCACCAAGCAGGGTTTCAGGACACATTGTTGGACAGTAGGGTCAGATCTATTAGCACAGAGAGAACGTGGAAACTGGAATTGAACTTAGGGCTTAATGAGATATCAAATGGAATGCACCTGGCAAAGTAGCAGGAATACTTTATACACACAAAATAAATAAAGGGGTTTTGCATTTTCATATTTTAAGATTTAGAAGCATTTTAAATATTAATGCATCATTTTAATACTATTTTGATAAGTTATCTTTAGTGATGAGGTAAACATTAAATAACCTCATTAAAATGGAATAATTCAGCTGGGTGTGGTGGTGCATGCTTGTAATCCCAGCATTTGGGAAGCTGAGGCAGGAGGATCACGGTTCGTGGACAGTCTCAGCTAGTACTACTTAGTGAAGTCCTTTGCAACTCATTGAGATCCTGTTTCAAAATAAAAAATATAAAATAGAGCTAGGGTGTAGCTTAGAGGTAGAAGCCCTCTGGGTTCCATCCTCAGGACACGCATACACACCAAATGGAATAATTCCGCATTTAAATAATTTCTTCAGTTGGATAGAAAATTGGTCAGAATCTTAATGATTTTTCTTCTATATATAGTTATAAGTCTTAAAAGACAAAGAGATAAAATCAAAGGAAAGAAAAGTCTAATGACATGTATTTGTTTGCATCGGTATCTTGCAACTTGCTTCCAAATGGGAGCTGTGGCTTTGGTGCTTGGTGGTTGAGAATTCATTCAGGGAGAGAGCATACCTCACCACACATGTTGCCTCCTAAATATTTGGCATCGTGCTTCAGGGCATGGTCTTTGGATTGCACTTGATGACATTACAAACTGCCAAAAAAATCCACTGTGCTATGGGGAATCTTGCTTTCTTCATCTTACCAAGAAACCACTCAGATCTGGTATTTTGAAAACAGATGCTAATAAGAAACATGATGTTCACACACCATTGTAATGTAGGGAACAAAACCAACCTAATTAATGAATTTCATGTCCGACTGATCTAGCCCAACAAATGGTACTTATAAATGATTCTGAGCTATTTTCTATAAAGGTGGCTTTCAATCATTTTCAGATCATGGAGCAAATCAGCAAGGGCAAATGACATTTTCAAAGTAGCAAGAGGAGAATATCCGTTCTTTTCGCATTTAGAATACATAAAGTATCCCTGCTACTTTGCCAGGTGCATTCCATTTGATATCTCATTAAGCCCTAAGTTCAATTCCAGTTTCCACGTTCTCTCTGTGCTAATAGATCTGACCCTACTGTCCAACAATGTGTCCTGAAACCCTGCTTGGTGGAGATTCTATTACCCATATTTCCAACTTACCCATGGTTTTTGTGTTGGCTCACAACATCTCTTCAGTCATCCGTTCTGCTTGTTTATGCATGCTTACCCAAATCCTGCATAGCGTTTTGGCTTTGGCTCCAATGGGAAGTTATACTAATCACCCCATCTGCATGTTACCTTCCTGGGTGAGTTCCTGCGATGTTCTCCTTCGTAAGAATCACTTTCTGTTGTTATATTATCTATTATTCTCTTCATCTGTATCCCCATTGTAAGCCTGTGGAGAATAGGACCAATGTCTTGTATGTTATTTTCCTTGTACAATCTCAGAATATACATGGCAATCAATATATGTGTTAAATTAGTGAAATCTCCCATCTGATATATTTCTTTGAGATTTGGTTTTCTCTTGATAAACTTGATTCTCCTAAAAGGATTTATCAACTATCCCCTGAGGACAGAAACATTTTCATATGCCCCTTGTCTATATCTTAAATTCTTCTATAATAACATCTGCAATACACTGCTTTCCACAGCCAATGGCCATTTATGACCCATAGGGAAATGCAGGTCAAATGACTGCTTTTGTATAACAGCTTTAGAAGAAATGAGTCTGGATGCAGCCAGGCAGGTTTATTATTATTATTATTATTATTATTATTATTAATCATTATCATTGTTATTATTTGGTACTAAGGACAGAACCCAGTCAGTCTACTTCTTAACTACACCTGGTCCTATTTTAATTTTTATTTTGAAACAGGGTCTTACTAAGTTGCTAAGAATTTCACTAAGTTGTTGAGGCTGGCTGCAAACTTGAGATCCTCCTATCTTAGCCTCCTAAGTACCATGATTGCAAGTGTTCACCACCTCATCCAGTACCCAGGGTTCTTTAGATAATGAATAAATTTATTTATAAATACTCCCTTCTTAAAGGGAGTATTTCACAATTTAGGAGTTTAACAAGGCTTTAAAACTTTATGTGTGCTGAATCGTGACACTGGGTTTAAAAGTATCTTTTAAATAGTAGTGTTGCTCCAACATGTTCATTTCCCAGAGCATATAATTAGTTTTCTATTATTAAATTAGAGAATTGTATGCCTTTCTTTCTTTCTTTCTTTCTTTCTTTCTTTCTTTCTTTCTTCCTTTCTTTCTTTCTTTCTTTCTTGTACTGGGGATGGAACCCAGGGGCATTCTACCTCTGAGCTACACTCCTAGCCCTATTTTGTATTTTTTATTTTTAAAACAGGGTCTCACGGAGTTTCAAAGGGCCTCACTAAGTAGCTGAGGTTGTCCACAAACCATGACCCTCCTGTCTCAGCTACCCAAATGCTGGGATTACAAGTGTGCGCCGCCACACTCAGCTCTTCCCTTTTTCAAATCATCTCCCTAGTTATCATTCACTTATTTGAGGCCAAATATGTTTCTCCATGTTATTTTGCTTAGCTTTCCAAGTCATGTTTTTAAGTAGCTATCTAGGAATGAGCAGGACAGGGAAAAGGACAGAGAAAAGTCTTCCCCAAAGGAGACACAGGGAATTTTCCACCCAGCGGTGGTCAGAGACTTCTAGCCTATTACACTGCCGCTTTAGATTCCCCATATGATGCACTCAGGTGCGGTCACACTAAGCGTTGGCAGAAAACCCAAAAGCAATTGCCCCAATTACTATGCCTGAGGAGGGGCAGAATTTCTGGACAGTATAAGAGTCTCACCTTGCAGTAGACTGGGGCCCTTCTCTCCTTTCCTCTGCTCCTGAACAATCCAGCTCTATGACCCTCCTGTGGAACCAGGCCAATAAAGCCTTTTATGCTTACCCTATCTGCATCCCCGAATGAAATCTTTCTTTTGGGGAAACAAGAACCAAGGGAAACTCACAGCTCTGTAACAGTGTTAAGAAAATTCGAATTTCTAACTCATTTTTTAGTCTTACTTTTTTTTTTTTTTTGGTGGGTACTGGGGATGGAACCCTTCTAACTCCGAGCTACTCTCCCAGAACTGTTTAATATATTTATTTGAAAACAGGGTCTATAAAGCCAGCGAGGCTGGCTTCGAACCTGCACGATCCTCCTGTCTTGCCAACCAAGAGTGAGGATTACAAGTCTGCCATCATGCCCCACAGTATTTGGATACATTTTGAAACCTGTCTATATTATCTGTATTTATTACTGTAATTGATGTAATTTAAGAACTCTTATGTGGGATGACTAATGTGAATAACAAAAATCAGATTATTGTTATTTCTTGAAAACTAACTGAAAGTCTTGAAATATTTGTCAAATATATTATTAAAAAGTTCTTAGCCGGGCGTGGTGGCGCACGCTTGTAATCCCTGCATTTGGGAGGCTGTGATGGGAGGATCGTGGTTCTTGAACAGCCTCAGCTACTTAGTGAGGCCCTTTGCAACTCAGTGAGGCCCTGTTTCAAAATAACGAATAAAAAATAGGGCTGGGGGTGTAGCTTTGAGGTAGACTGCCCCGGGGTTCCATCCCCGGTACCACACACACAAATAAAGTTCTTGAATCAGGTTTAGGTAAGATAATTGTAATGGACTAGGAAAGATTATATAATCCTGGAAATATTCTGTACAGGTATTGTCTTTATATCTCATTTCACTTCTTTTTTTAAAAAAATATGTTATTTAAAGAGCAATTTAAGTCTGTTCAATGGTATGTTTTTAATTGCTGGGAAGGTTGATACTACTTGGTATGCATGGGCTCCAGTCAAGACTCTCAGAATTGGCTGGGAAATATGTGTAAATCAGACATTTGAGATTCCACAGGAGCAGAAAGAAGCCTTCTAGAATGTCCCTCGTTTTACTAAAAGCACAAACTTTTCAGATGGAGGTTGCCATGGATCCCCTCTCTGGGGGAATTTTATGACCATACAAAAAAAGAAAAAAGAAGAAAAGAAGCCGAGAAGATGATTTGCACCTGCGAAAGCTTTGTCCCCTGTCAGTTCTTCTATGCGCCCCACCCATTTCCTCCTCACAGGGAAGCTTCTTCTCCCTTCCCCTCCCTCTGCCCACTCAGCTATGGGAGCCCTCTGACTTTGGCCATCTAGTGAGCCACTTCTTTTATGAATCCGAAGATGAATAAACTTTTTTTTTTCTCTTAGGAATCTATATGTTGTCAGTTAAATTCTCGGGCATCCCAGAATTGAATCTAAGAATAGAGAAACTTTTTCATAGGCAAAAGTTTATACTGAGTATTTGTAAAAGTAATAGCAAGACAACAATTTATGAGATTTGTCACCATAGTAATATATAATTAGTATTAATTAAGCCTGACAATTTGAAAATAGTGTCCTCCACTATTCTTAAAATTTTATGGTCGTCGGGCGTGGTGGCGCACGCTTGTAATCCCCGCGCTTGGGAGGCAGAGACAGGAGGATCACGCAGGCTCGAAGCCAGCTGCACTGGCTTAAGAGACCCTGTTTCCAAATAAAAATATAAAATAGGTCTGGGAGTGTAGCCCATAGGTAAAAGGGCTTCCAGGAACCCCAGTACCACAAAAAAAAAAAAAAATTATGGTTATTTCAAACTTGGCAGACTTCTTTTTTAAAGTATATTTTGAATAACATAATTATAGGCAGAAAGAGGAAAAAGTAGAAATAAAATTGTTGCTTAGTAAGAGTTAATTGAAGTAGGAAAAAGAAGCAGAATTTCACTCCTCCCTTAATAGGGCTTCTTTGTACGTGAGTGTACGTGAGTGTGTAGGGGAGGCGGTGTTCAAGGAGCGAATGTAGGACCATCCTACCTTTAATTTATATCCGTTCTTTTATATTTTTTTTATTTTTGGTAGTGTTGAGGATGGAACCCAGGGACCTTCTACCTCCGGGCTCTACTCCCAGATCTATTTTATACTTTATTTGGAAACAGGGTCTCACTAAGTTGCTGAGAGCCTCACTAAGTAGGCTTTGAACCTGCAAAATCCTCCTGTCTCAGCCTCCCCAATACTGGGATTACCAGCATGCACCACCACACCCAGCTTATTAAAATTTTTGAAGATGGTTGTTGTGGATCACCCTTGTAATCCCAGTACTTGAGAGGCTGAGGCAAGAGAATTGCAGGTTCGAAGTCAGCCTCAGCTCTCTGCAACTTAGTGAGACTCTGTTTCAAAAAATAAAGAATTAAAAAATAGGGTTGAAGGTAGAGCTCATAGGTAGAAATCCCCTGGTTTCAATCCCCAGTATTGCAAAATAAATAAATAGATAATAAATAAATAAATAAATAAATAAATAAATAAAAATGGAAACAAGGTCTTGCTAAATTGTGAGGGTCTTGCTAAGTTGCTGAGGCTAAGTTCAAAGCTGGGATCCTCCTGTATCAGCATCTCCAGTACTGAGATTATAGGAGTGCTTCACCATGCCTAACCAGTTGGAGATTTTATTTTATTATTTTATTTTATTTTATTTTATTTTATTTTATTTTATTTTATTTGTAGTGCTGGGGTAGAACCCAGAAGCATTATACTTCCAAGCTACACCTCCAGCTCTATTTTTTATTCTTTATTATGATATAAGCTCTCACTAAGTTGCAGAGAGCCTCACTAAGTAGCTGAGGCTGTCCACAAAACTGAGATCCTTCTGTTTTAACCTCCTGAATACTGGGATTACAAATGTGTGCCACCACACCCAGCCCAGTTGGAGTTTTTAAACCTACAAAGATTTGAGAAGTTAAGGCCTCCATTATAACATTAATTTTAACCATTAAATAATTAATTTGATTTCAATATAACAATACAGAAAAACAATACTAAAATGTTTTGTTTTAGAGTTCCATTTCTAAAAGACATTTAGTAAAAAGTTGTGGAACTTTTAGAGAATATTAAACATCAAAACAGAATTTATCCATATTATAAGCCATCATGAATATTGTGCCTTTGAGCAGAGATTTTGCAAAGGGATTCTGTTTGAATTTTCTGAGAAATGTATGGGGTTTTCCACACTAGCTATTTATTTATCGACCAATAACACCTTCACAACAATGTTTGGGTTCCTGAAGTTGTCAACAGTGATTACAGTAAAGAATCGTCCACACATATTTAATTCTTTACTTTCTGAAATAGATTGAATAAATATTGCCTTTTAATTCAACTGACTTTGAAATGGAAGGCACACGAAAATCTAATTTTTCACTGCTTATCTGTTAAGCACTTCTTTTCTTTCCTCTCCAATAGAGTTGACATAAACCATTGGCAATGTGGGCAATGGTCAGCAGTAACAGACCTACAAAAGCAGTTGAGTGTGAAGGGTCCTCAGCTGTCTCTTTCTTCGCCTGGCTCCTCACCAGTGCTGGAGACAATGGATTCCCCTGGTCCCTTCAGCTCCTCGCCTTCAGCACCAAGGGCTGGACCCTGGGCTGCCCTGTGAAGTTGTTTATATGAAGGAAAGGAGGTGGGACCAGGGCTCTGCTGAGGACTGTGATGAAGATCTTTTTATTGGGGGGGAATTAGTCACCCCTCCAAGTGTCATGAATAACTCTTATGTGATGACAACTTACAGTAAGAGGTTGGACTTTGTTTTCAATAACTGAAAACAACATTCATCTGGGAGAGAGTTAACTTGAGCTCTAATTATACTGATGAGAAAATTAACCTTCCAGGCAGATGTACTATAAAGAAATGGAAGATCGGATACCACAGTCCCTGTAAAAATCTGTCAGTGAAAACGGCAGGAAGGAGAGTTAGGCAAAATATAGAAATTACTCCATGATGAAGTATCAGAGAAGTAGATGAATTAAGGGAACACGTGTCTCTTCTAATAACCATTTGCAATATTTCAGTGGAAGCTGGAAATAAGTACATCCTCACTTATCACAGTTATGGACGATAGTGAAGGATGCATCTACTCACATCAGCTGGAAGTGGCTGCGCTGCTCAGTCTCGTTAAGAATAAATGTGCTACACTCAGTGTTCTGAAAAACGATATTTTACGTACAGCATCACTTAGTCTGGGGTCTCACAGTTCATAAGGACTGAAACCTTGTGTGACATCCCATTGCTCAGCCGTGGGACACATTTTTTAACAGAGGGAAAAAATAAATATCAATAGAATTTTTTAAACTGGCATTGAAAGATGTATTTATCTCAATTACCTCTGCCGATTATGCCAAGATCAAATAAACCGAGTGAGATATTATTGAATAGCAACTAAACTGTAGCATAACAAATACGATCATATTTCTCCAAACATGTTATTCACCACTGAACTATTCCATACAGTATACTAATAAATCTATTCTTAAAATTTATACATAAAGATGACATTTTTTGCGGTACTGGGGATAGAACCCACGGGCACCCTACCTTTGAGCTACACCCACAGCCCTATTTTTTATTCTTTATTCTTAAACAGGGTCTCACTGAGTTGTAAAGGGCCTCACTAAGTAGCTGAGGCTGTCTTTGAACTATGATCTTCCTGTCTCAGCTTCCCGAATGCTGGGATTGCAAGCCTGCACCACCATTCCTGATTTTAAAAATAACTAATGGGAAATGATACATACAACCAATGTCCATGGCAAACAAAAATTCCAAAGATAGAATAGATTCAGTGGCATTTTCAACAGGAAATATGAAAACATCATAATTGTCATTCATTAGACTATCTAGAGGTAATGCTTATTAGTTAATACATCAGAGAACATGAACACATGCTCATGAAATCCCCCAGGCTTGTGTGGAAAATAATTTATAAAGCATTAACCTACCAATCCAGTTTCATTAAAAGAATCCTCACTTTTTTTCCTAACAGACAGAACTTCCTTGAAAATAATGTAAACATAACTGAGAGATAATACTTAGTGATGATTAACTTTTATAACCTTTTAAGGTATAAAAGAAACTTTCAAAAGGAACTCTATCCAGGGCATAGAGATTTTCTCTTCTCCCAGGGCACCAGCTGCTCCATCTCCTTCTCCCAGGGTTAGCTGCTGAGGAGAATATGTATATCAAGTACTGGGGCCTTAGAGCCTGGATAACTGCTGCTTGTTAAAGACCTTAGGGAGCCGGGCAAGGAGGTGCACTCCTGAAATCCTAGTGCTCCAGAGACTGGGACAGAAACATCTCTGGTTCAAGGCCAGCCTTGGCACTTAAGTTACATCATATTTCAAAATAAAAATAAAATAGGGCTAGTGGTATAGATCAGAGGTAGCATGCATCTGGGTGGTTCAACCTGAAGTACCAAAATTAAAAAGTGGAGAGAGAGAGAGAGAGAGAGAGAGAGAGAGAGAGAGAGAGAGAGAGAGAGAGAGAGAAGAGAACCAAAAAATGTTTTGTCTCTGAAAAAGCTTTACAAAGCTGCCTAATATTAAACTTCCATTTTTAACATGCTCACTAACTAATTTAACACAGAACAGCGAGGTGGATACCTGTATGCTCCGTTTAGTCTTCCCCGGGGCCCCTCAGGACAGTTTGAATAGAGCTTGATACAAGCATCCTAAAACAACATGACTGCTTCATTGGTTCAACAGAACCTTTCTGCAGACACTGCGGTTTGAAGAGATTCTCCTAGGCCCAGGGGAATCGGCAATGGCACAAGAGAAAAGGCAATCCATTGTTCAGGTACTTGTCCTTATATCTTTTAGAAAATACTGCCTTTTATTCCTTGATTAAAAATACTTGATTTCTGAGTTGATCTCCCCTTTTTTTCCTTTACCAAAGGCAGTTTCCTGGTATATAAGTAAAGGGTGTGTGCTTATACGGCCCCATGGCAGAGATGGAGTCAATGCTTTTATCTGTTGACTCCTGGTATCTGGTGGGAGGTTCCATGTCCACTAAGTAAGAAAGACAGATGAGTCAGCCAGCAATTATATTACAGTGTGGTTAATACTGTGAGAGAGAAAGCATAGGCATTGCTATTATGGTGTACAGCTCCCTAGACACCACCCCAATAGACTGTAAGTACTGGAAGGGATTGTAAGTGGGTGCCACCACACCTAACTAAAAAATTTTTATTTTTTATTTTTACAGTACTGGAGATGGAACCCAGGGGCATTCTACCTCTGAGTGTCATCCCAGCCCTATTTTGTATTCTTTATTTTGAAACAGGGTCTCACTGAGTTGCAAAGGGTCTCAGTAAGTAGTAGCTGAGGCTGTCTGTGAACTGTGATCCTCCTGTCTCAGCCTCCCAAATGCTGGGATTACGAGCATTCACCACCACGCCTGGCAGAACAACAATTTTAAATAATATTTTTAATAATCTAGCCATATGTTATAAAACTGTTACTGAAGTTCCACATGTACAGGGATTTCTATTATGTTATATTGTCAATGCCACACTTTTAATTACTATAGTTTTAGAATCAACCTTGATATTAGATAGATTTCAAGATGTTGAATAAACCTTGATATTAGATAGATTTAGTAGAGTTTTCTGATAGATTCTTACCTCTGTTCCAAAATATATTAGTTATTCTTGGCTGTTGTTTATCCATGTCATTCCATGATTACCTCATTAGATTCCACAATTCCAACTAGAGGGTACACACTGAATTTATAGGTGAGCGTGAGTAGAACTATATAATTTATTTAATTAAAATTATCTAAAAATATGCATTTGAAAGAAAAGAAGTCTCTTATTTTACTAGACTTATTGACATAGGGGAAGGGGTAAATTCCTATTTATCTGTGTACCAATGTCACAGTAGCCAGCAGGTGTTAAATAAATGTTCTGAGACTGACAGAATAAATAAAGAAATGACTATGAGCACACTTCTGATCCTGTCAGTGGTAAGATAAAGTTATAAGTATAATAAATGATTTTTACAGACTAAAGATGGCTTATTTCCTTGACTCCATAATCCACTGTGGTAGACCCACCATTCCTTCAGAGAGTGACAAGAAAAGATTTGAAAACTCATGGATAGAAGATATTTGTTATTTCCTCATGAATAAATGTTTGACACGCAAGGCCTGAATCTCAGAAACCATTTTCATATTCATCTAGGCAGTGTCCTTGATTGAATGTCTCCTGATTACTCTTCCAGGTAGCAGAGCTGGAGCAGCGAGCCACGGAAACAGAAGTACCTGCTTTCACCACTTGCATCCAGAGGGCTGGAATTAAGAGCAGGTAGAATAGTGCCTCAGTTGCCTGGTGCTCAAGGTGCCCTATGCCCTGCAGCAAGCAAGGCACAGGTGGAGAGAGAGCTGGTCAAGAGAGAGCTGCAGTTTCATGAAGGATTGTAGTACCGGGATCAACGAGTGGGTAACAGGAACTTGAAGAGTGAGAGCAAGACAGGAGATGATTGGAGAAGGAGTGTTTCAAGTAGAGGGAGAAAGAAGGGCGACAGGAGCAACCAGGAATACAGTATAACTACGATAGGCTAATGAGGAAAGAATGGGGAGAAGGAAGGATGGGGCACATGGTGATCGTCTTTGTAGGCTATTGTGAGGATTTGGGTTTTCAGCTTCTGGGTTGCACAAACTTGCATCCCAATAGAAACTGTTTTTGTACGCTCATTGTTCTTCTAAACGAGGTTTCATAGTGTTTGCTACTGCATAATTTTTTGTTTCAAAAAAAGTTTTGCTCATTTTCTTTATAATTTTGAAAAGCTGTGAAGCATTAGAGTTGTTTTACGTTGACTTCTAAATCTTTCATAATTATTTTAAATTGAAAAGCTGTGACTTCTGGGATATTGTAAATTTTTAAAGACCAGCTATTATATCACTCTTTTGAATATAGTGGACTCCTAATGCCTTAGCAATTTGTGACATCATCATCTCTATAAATGATACATGAATAAGCTAACAGTTAAAATTTTACATGACTTCTTAATCTCCTGGAATGGATATACCATTCCACATTCCCTGAAATTTTTTATCTTTATGTAGTAAAGATGTGTGCTTTAAAATATTTTACTGATCATCTTAGCATATTTTACTATATTTATATATAAATTAAATATAGAATGTTATATATAAATTAAATATAGAATGTATTGTTTTATTATAATCATCATCATTATTACTATTATTATTACTGTTATCATAATTCTCCAAGTATTAAAACATCTATCCAAAATTAAATGGCACTTAGAAGAATGAAAATATAGAATTAATCAAAATAGCACAAATTCTTTCTATAAAAATTTATTTCCCATTTGATATAAATAGGTTGCTTCTTAAAAGTGAGGCATGATTGGAATAAATCGCATTCCTAGTTTTACTTTTTATTTTTTGAGGGAGAGAGCAAATTAAGAAGAAATTTTTCATATAATTAAGTACATGGGAATAAATAGATGTTGTTAGACCATATAATTCCTTCAGAATTATATGACACATCTCATAACGATAAGTCACAAACATTTCTCACGACCTGTCAGTGGGTTGTTTATTTGGATTCTCCTTCCGGTTTGTTTAAGGCAAATAGCTGCTGAAAACTCACATTTCAAAATCAGTCTTTCAGAGTAAGTCACTTTCACCACACACGTCCTTGAAATCAAAAGAACTTCATTTCAGAGAACTATTACAGAAAAGAATACACACTTTCAGTTGTTTAACTTACTTGGAAATCTTACCATTTAATGAAATTATGAAAGTAGAAAATATTCTCTTAGATCAAGTATATCCATCAGGATAAGAGCAATAAAGTATAAAAGGAAATAAGATTTTTTTCTATGAAAAGAAAATATTGGAGCAATTTTCTAGTACTCTAAAATAGAAACTGATTATATTGCAAATACAGACAATACTTTATTCTCTAGTTCTTCCTTAGCTAAAATAAATATGCTCTGTCAGTGCAGAAGCCTATGTATAACAGGCTTTGTGTATAGACTGTGTATAGCCTTTGATATTTCCAACTGATAAGTCATAACAACACACTGTAACTCTTATTTTCAATAAGCAAACTGAAATCATATGTATTTTTATCTTTCTTTAATACCTACAAAAAAGAAAAATAATTGTCTATGGCACTAACTCTGCATTCCCTGTTTAAAAATTTTACTTGCTCAGCTCACTAATTGAAGCTCTTTTACATGCAAATCCCAGGTATGAACATACCTTCTCCATTCTCATGCTGAAATCCCTGCTCCCAGTGATGTGCACCTGGTTAGCATGTATCTGCCATGTTCCTAAGAACTCCCAGACTCCATGGGCATCAAGTGGAAAGGTATGAAACTGTGTTTGTGCATCCAAGCTGAGGGGGTGGGGAATCATAGAGTCCATTATCTAAATATTTTGAGTTGTTAACAGGCTTCTGTTTTTTTTTTTTATGCCCCTGAGAGAAAGTATATTTTGAAAGCTGAGCCAATCTCCTTGTCTGTGCATCTTGATGGTGAATATGTGAAAGGATAGAGAAGACAGGAGCAGGAGATGGTGGTACCCATGGTCCCTCAGAATCCTACAGCTCTGTCAACTTCTCCCCTCCCCTTCTCCTCCTCTACCTGATCTATCTGAGACTGCCACCCAGGAATTCCGAATTCCAAAGTTCTCCTGAATCATTATTGTTCTTATAAACACTAATACTGATGTTTACATAGTAATTTCATTTTGTGTGTGTGTGTGTGTGTGTGTGTGTGTGTGTGTGTGTGTGTGTGTTACTGAGGATTGAACCCAGGGGCATTCTACCTCTGAGATATATCCTCCCTCTATTATTATTATCATTATTATTATTTTGGAACAGTCTCCTTAAGTTGCCGAGGCTGTCCTCAAACCTGTGATCCTCCTGTCTCAGCTTCTCAAGTGTTGGGATTACAAGAAGCATGGGCCCCTGTACCCAGCTAGTAATTTCATTTTTAAAGTTCTTAGATCAAGCAAATCTATTTTGTAATTATTTAATTTCGGAAGCAGTAAAATTAACTATATATTGTCAGGAAATACATCACACTGATTCCACAATATTCTTGCAATAAAATCATACCCTCTTGGCTTACATGACCTTTTTGCTTTTGAATTATGAATCCTTCTCTAATACTGTCTCTCACCCTTCTAACAGGATGAGGTTCCTGACAGGCTCACCTCTTTTTAATTCTTCATCCTTACCAAGCTTCTTTCCATCTCAGGACATCCCAACTTCCTGTCCAGGAATGATGCTTCATAGTTCTTCATTCTACCCCCTTTTACGTTGCAGCTCCAATATCAGTGCCATAATGTTAGAAACTTTTCCTGAACATCCTTTCAACAGAAACCCGCCCAACTCCTCCCTGTCTTTGTGTACTAAGTCTTTTCTTTGTAGACACGATCACAACTGGAATTAGTTCATTGATTTGTTAATATATTTTCTATCTTTAAGAGGACAACAACCTCATCTGTCTTCTCTGCCCTGTATGCTCAGCTTGTAAAATGCCTGACCCATGATGGACAGTCAAAACTATCTATGCACAACTGAATGAGAACAGAATGGTTAGACCAAAGTAACAGAGCAATAGTTGTCTCTAGTGATACAGACCAGGGAGGTTGTATGTTTCCAAAGCACTTACAAAGGTATTTTACCTTATTTGTCTCCTTTCTTATATGGAAGTATCTATCCATCTCCTAATTGCTGAGCTCATGCATCTCTGCAGATGGGATAGCCGCTACAGATTGGATGGTATTTTGAGAGTGGCTTAAGAAATATTTCCTGGTCCATCAGTTAAACAAAAATCTATTGGAGTGATCGACCCTGTCTCACTTTGTTTTTTCATCTATCATTTCTGCCTCAGTCATAAAAATATTTAACTACAGATGACCTTATAGGAAGAATGTTGATATCTTCAGGAATAATTTTTCCTGTCATCTGACTTATCTTCCCCCTCACCCTCAGTTTGGGTGAGGAACAATTGATTTCTAATTGTGCTGCTTGGCTGTTGCTGAATCACTTTTAAAAATGGAATGGGTTAAAATTAACCAAACATGTTTTCTGATTCAACCTTTTCATGCTATGAAGTAGACAAAATTCAGGACCACATACAGACTGGTGGTCCAACCTCCCGCGGCTGCTAATAACTAGAAGGGCATTGTTATGGAAGATGGATTATTTTTCTGGCCTGTTTTTCTTCTCTCTTAGATAACATAAATCCCTCTCCTACTGATGAAAAGAATTAATCTCTTTGTCTAAGACTCAGCATTTTCCCATACGAGTGACTTTCTTACAAAACCTGATCAAATAATTATAGACCTTAGGAATAACAAATTATTAAGTAAAATATTGTGCTTCTAAAATAAGTGTTACCAATGTAGGTATCATTAAACTTCCACCAGGGACTAATAACTTAATTCCAGCTTCTCTTTCTGTATATAATTTTGGGACACATTATCGGAAAATGCCAGCAAGTTGTTTTTGTTCCTATTTCTAAATTAAGGGTATTTGTTATTTTAGAGTGTCACATTTTTATTCATTAAAGGCTTAGGGCATGTTATAAAGTAACAAAAAGGTAGTATTTTGAGGCAATAATAGATGGATCTCTGAATGACATATTATTTTATTTTTTTAAGTCTCAGGTTTTGAAATTTAAGTAACTTTAGTATATTTTAGGATTATTAACCCAAAATTGGCCTTTACACAATTTTTTCCAGAAAAGGCTAAAAACCATACAAATATTAATAACAATTTTTTCTCATTATCCCCTTAAAGTTTTGTGTTGTATGCATTAGTTTCATAAAAAGTTGTTTTTCAAGATTTATTTGATAACTGAAATTATATTGAGTACTAGCATTGATGTTTTCCCTTTCACTTTTTTACTTATAGAGTCAAAATTAGTAGAGAGAGGAAAGACTACAGTAATTCAGTTCAAAGTTAACTTTTTAAGCATGGAATAGTCTAACTTTAATTATACAATGACTAGAATATTTCAATTTAAGATAAACAAAACATAGGCAATTGCTATTATGAACCCAAAGCCCTGGCTTTCTTTCTTTCTTTCTTTCTTTCTTTCTTTCTTTCTTTCTTTCTTTCTTTCTTTCTTTTTTTCTTTCTTTCTTTTTTTCTTTGAAATGCTCATTGGATGGATAATTTCTTCATGTGTGTGGATTAAACCCCAAACCAAAAGATAAATACAAATAGAAGAATCAGAGTTCAGAAGTCCTCAAAGTGTTACCCATATCAGCATCTGGCCTAAACTCCTGATTTCATCTGCCATGCTACTCATGAAGAGAGACCTTAGTAGTTCCTCATTCATAGCAAAAATTTCATTAATATCCCAAATTTAGAGTTTTTTCAGTTATTGAAACTTATTAAAAACAATTTTGATTATCTTATTAACGATTTATAAACTCTTTTAAATATATTTGACTACTTAAAATAGTGACCAGCTATATTTTGCTGAATTTATTTATTTGTTTATTTTTTGTACTGGGGATTTAACCCAGGTGCATTCTACTTCTGAGAGACACCTCCAGCCCCTTTTATATTTTTAATTTGAAACAAGGCTTCACTAAGTTGTGGAAGCTATCTTTAAATATATAATCCTCCTGTCTCAGCCTCCCAAGTAGTGTGATTACAAGGATATACCACCACACCAGGAGTTTTGCCCACATTTTCTTTTTTTTTTTTTTTTTTTTGGAGAGGTGGTACTGGGGATGGAACCCAGAGACATTTTACCTCTGAGCTACACGCCAGCCCTATTTTTTTTTTTTTTTTTTAATTTGAAACAGGGTCTTACTGAGTGGCAAAGGGCCTCACTAAGTAGCTGAGAACCGCAATCCTCCTGTCTCAGCCTTCCAAATGCTGGGATTACACGCATTGCCACCAGGCCCAGCTACTGCTGACATCTTGATAGAGCCCAGGAAAGGTGACGTCATGCTTCAAACCTCTGGAATATTAAGAGAATGCGTGTGTCTTCTTCTAATCACCAAGTTTGAGGTAATTTTTTTAAGGCAGCCATAGGTAAACTAATACCCACGGGCTTCAAGAATGGAACAAGAGCCCTTCTTCTAAGCGGGTCCGTGTATCCCATTCTTTGATCACAATTGTGGGCAGTTAGGAAATGGTCTGCATGGCAGAAAGAGAGGAGAAAGAATGTAGTCACCAGGAATCCTGAGAGGAGGTAAGAATTCTCCCCCTAGGCTGAACCTTACCTGGTGTGGGATCTGGAAAGCTGAAGGCATTTACTGTTTGCAAAGGGAACACCTGTGTGTGGAGGAAGCCACAGATCTTGGTCTGATGTAAAAGGGGGAGATCTAAAGAGTGAAAGCAGGAAAGAGGAGGAGAGGTAGGGGAGGGGGCGACGGTGCCTCTGTCCTTTGATATCTCATGGGCTTTAAGTTGCATCTGAAGCCGCCCTTCGCTCTGACTTTTAATAACAAGAATTTACTAAGTAAACATAATTACAGACCATAACATCCACCACACCTCATACATTCAAGGGATATGATTATTAGCAATAAATATTAGGGATGGCCAAATAATCACTAGAGACAGAACTGGGAAGATAAATCAGAAGGAAGTGGATTAATCTACATGAACAGAATTTAAGCCCTAATTCGTTTACAGACCTTTTGCCAAACTTTGTTATGGATTTCTAATAACCCACATATATAGACACATTATTCAGCCCTAAACTATGTTTTCTTATGAAGGAAATAATGCTTTAACTGGTCTCTTTTTCTGATATGAAACAACAATTGTTTAGGAATTTTGGTAATGCTTAGCTATCACTATCTTGAAATCCCAGAGTAAATAAAGACGATTTTCTTCCTCCAGCTAGCCCCACATCTGCCATTTACCACCAGCAGAGAGCATTTTGTTATCTGTGAAAGAACTGATATCACATTAGAGCATTAAGTCCACAGTTTGCTGTAGGCTTCAGTATCTGTAAAGTTGTTACGGCGAAGTGAATGTGTGAATATCACATATGTTCCACATCGGCAAAGAGGCAGGAGCAATTCACAGATGGCACCTGCTGTTTTTGTAGGACACAGTCTTATTAGAAATTATTTCCTCATTATTTCCAAGAGATGATTGTTCCGAGTGGAAACAGTGAACATGGAATGGCGGAAATGTCCAAGATACAAATGTGATCATCTTCAAGTTTGCTTGGAAATAAGGATATTATATAAACCAGTACCACACAGTGAGCACTTAATTTCCCCAGATAATTTTATTTTCCATGCTATAGCTGCTCTGCAGAACGTATTCAATAGGTATCAGTAAATATCAACACCTATTCTTCCCAATTAAGTTTTTTGTCCTAAATCTTCCATTTCATGCTGTTTGTGTTGCTAAAAAGTTAACAGTATGACAGTTCCTTTTTTTCCCTTCAAAATATGACTGCATATTAGCCTGATATAATATCTAAAGACCTCGTTGAGTCCTTGGAATGTTATCTGAAGAAATGAAGGGGCTGAGAAATGAAGGAGCCTATACCTTGGCCAATCAAGGACTCAGCCAGAAATGATTGGTGTAATTGAATGGGTTTCTCCTCCCTTGTGAAGGTAGAAGCCTATGTTTGTACTGATATGCAATTTCTCTGGCAGGAAAGATGAGACCTGAAGTAGTGAGGCATTGCTGGTCAACTCAGAATTTTGTGTCCTTAAAAAGTTAACTAAGTTCAGTTTGATTTTGCCTCTGTATGCTTTGGTGAATTGTTATTCTCGTTAGCTGATTAATCTTATTGCTTTCATTAGACACTGATACATAATGCTCAGAAATAATACTACCAGGCCATTAAATAGAAGAGGTACAACTTACCAGTTCCATTATCAAGTGTTTTCTTGAAATGTTAACTTTCCCATTCCTAAAGACCTCTCTTAAGTTTCATGAATTTTTTTTTCACTTGAGATTTAGAAATACGGTTTCATTAATTTCTATATGATTAAAGATGAAAGTTTATATAAGTAAAAACTTAAAAAATAAATTAAAACTCAATAAATCAGCAGGGAAATCAGCAAACATAGTCTGCAAAACTTAATCCCCCCCTTGATTTACAACAAAATATAAAACTGTATTAAGCTGTGTATTCAATGTAGTAAAAGTGGCATATGGCTTGCAGTTGTAAACACTACATGCATAGTTGATAATAAGATATATTATAATGATTCATAATAATGAAAATTATTCTAGCTTTAAGAAATATCAAAACGAGTCTCTTTTAACTTAGATTTTCCATCAATAATTAATTAAAATATTTTTTCAGAAACCTATTTTTCTGTAATGTGAGAATATAAAAGTAGATGAATAACTTAGAAAAGAAAATATGAGGTTTTTTCTTACATATGTCCTATATTAGATACAGATCTATTACACTCTCTTACACAGTTTTTATTTATATAACTAAAGTTGACATTCATGATGACTGACCCTTGAGTCACTGTTGAATATTAAATCATCAGATATAAAATTACTTTCTCCACACTGTGTAATAACATTGCTTTAAAAAATCCACTAGAGGCTTAAATTAAAAAAGAAAACCTATTTTTTTTTTTTTTTTTTTTTTTTTTAGCCAGAGCCACTCATTCAAGCAAGTACATAAAAAACATATTGCTAAAAAACTGGGAGTCAAAATAGCAGCCCCTTGTTTAAATCTTTCTACCTGAGAGGTGGAGTGGACTTTCAGTCTTTCAAAGTTCTTTTAGTATTATTTTAATATTTAGTAATGGTTATAGAACTTGTTATTTAGGATAAAGGAATATCCATTTATAGGTTTCTTTTTTCAGAATTTTATAGTTTTCCTCATAGAATTCTTGCATATATTTTGTTAGATTTATACTTAATATCATTTTAAGGAGGTGCTAACTAAGACAAAAATATTTTCTACTTGTTCATTTCTAGTGTATTAGAAAGCCCTTGGATTTTGCATGTTAACTTTGTATCCTCTAACCTTGACATAATTGCTGATTAGTTCCAAGATTTTTTTCCTACATGGATGATCATGTCATCTCTGAACAAAGACAGTTTTATTATTGCTTCCCTAATGCAATTAGCCAAGGAAAGGAAATAATAAAAAGGTTTATAGGTTGGGAAAGAAGAAATGAAATAGTCTTTGTTCAAAGGTAAACAAAATAATTCCTAGTTTTAAACTCCATTTTGCATCTGTTGATATAACCATGTGTTTTTCTTCTTTAGGCGGCCATGGATTATATTTGTTTTATATATTTGTTTGTTTTATATATTTGGATTATATTAGCCTGCCATGGATTATATTTGTTAATTTTTGTATGCTAAACAATTTTTAATGTTTTGACAAACCTCATTTATTGTGTTGTATAATTAGACTTTATTGAATTTTATTTGCTAATAGTTTGTTGAGGATTTTTTGATATTTATCTGTCTTTTCCTTATAATGTCTTTTTTCTGATTTTCATACTTATGTCATTCTCTTAGAATGAGTTAGGAAGAATCCCTTCTGTTTCTATCTTCTGGAGATTATGGAGAGTTAACCACCATATTTTTATCTTAGTTAGCACCTCCTTAAAATGATATTAAGTATAAATCTAACAAAATATATGCAAGAATTCTATGAGGAAAACTATATGTCTTTCTTAAATGTTAAGAATAGTTCACTGGTAAATCTGTCTAGGCTTGGTGCTTTGTCTATTGGAAGATGTTTTATTGTTAATTTAACTTCTTTGGTAGCTAGATTTGCTCACAATATTTTTCTGAATACATTATTACTTATGATTCTTCTCACTGTCATTACCATGTGCTTTTCTTCTACTTATTTAAAAATAAGTTTCTGAAGATTTTATTTTCATTTAAAATGGACATTAGTATTTCAGTTAAAATTTAATTATTTTAAGTTCATTAGAGTTCAGAAAAAATATATAGCCTTTAACTTTTCACATATTACTGTTTTCCATAAATACCTATTGGATAAATAATGTATTTTCTCACAAAACAAAATAAAATATATGTTAAATACAATATACATCTTATTTTGAACTCTTTCATTATAATTTTTTACTGCCACAATAGTCTTGAAAACTCCACAGATGCCTGGCATGGTGGTGCATGTTTGTAACTCCAGTACTTGGGAGGCGGGAGGATCACAGGTTCATGGCCAGCTTCAGCTACTTAGTGAGGCCCTCTTCAACTCAGTGACACCCTATTTCAAAGTAAAGAATTAAAAAAAATAGAGCTGGGGTTGTAGCTCAGAGGTAGAATGCCTCTGTGTTCAACTCCCAGTGCCAAAACCAAAACAAAACCAACTCTATAGATTATAGGGAAAAAAAAGTAGAATTATTCCATGAAAAAAACTGCAATTCCACTATCAAAAACTTATTTTCACTTTTCATCAGGACAATGAATAAAATTTGAAGAGTCATTTAGTATTCAAAATACTACAAATTAGAAAACAGCAGATAAATTATACTAGGCATACTAATTATAAAGCAGAAGCTTCACATCAGACAAATGGGGGGAGAGTTTAGGCACATAAAAATATCTCATGATTATCAAAGCTTTTTATGTTATAGGAAAGTTCAAAAGTATACAAATGAACAAATATAAATATTAATATTTACATATTTGTACAAATATAAATCATAACATATAAACAAATATATGCATATATATATTCTTTCATTGTGTCAGAATTTTCAGTTTAAATGATGAATACATTTGAAAAGACAGAGAAGTTAATGAAGATGGTAAATATCATGAGGAAAGATCGAAGTCAGCATGTTATACAATATTTGGGTAATAAATTATATTACCTTGAGAGAAGGGCTTCGAAAGAAAGACTTGGAGCTATTATATATATTACATATAATATGATTTATTATATATAATTTATATATACTATATAATATAAATATATAATTTATATATATAATATATAAAGAAACTTGAGAAAATCTTAATGAAGTAGGGAGAAAAGTATTAAGTTCTTTGAGCACAGAAAACATGATGAAAGTCATATTTTAAGAAAAAGAAAAGATTGAAAACCGTGTTTGTTGTATACAGGTTTATATTATCTATTTTTCTGTTGCTTTATATTACAAGAAGTAGCCTATAATAAGATAACTCAGATTCCATGCTATTAAGTATTTATATAGTAAATAATAAAATCAAGTACTTAGGTACTACTTTTATCTTTAGATGCTATATAAAAGGTTCATAATTGACTGGCCATACAGTTTCTACTACCTAACCAGCTTTGTTGCAAAGAACAAAGTTTTAAAACAACTCGTATTTAAATTTGTGTGGCATCGGTTCTTTCAAAGAGATCAAAGTGGAGGTGGAGGTCCATCATACATTTCTTTTTACGTTTTTTTTTTTTTTTTTTTTTTTTTTTTTTTTTTTTGTGTGTGTGTGTGTGTGTGTGTGTGTGTGTGTGTGTGTGTGTGTGGTGCTGGGGGTGGGACCCAGGGGCTACATTCCCAGATCTATTTTATATCTCAAGAGATGAGTAGATCTAGAAATGAATACTCCCAATTTACATACAAAGAAACTGCATGAAGAAGCTAAGAGCTCATGGCCAGCAGTGGGAGAACTATGCTAGAACCCAGTACTGGTTCTGTTCTTTACAGCCTTGTTGATGTTTGTATATCAAGGGCTTTGTTTTTAGACAACGTTCATTGTATCATTCCTGTAAGTCATCTAAACTTGTAGTTAAATACCTTATTTTTAACTATATTTAAAATAATAATTTCATAGGAGAAGAGGCAGACAAGTTAGCAGACAAGTTATGAACTACACTGGGAATTTAAACTGCTAATTTTAGAGAAGCAAAGTTAAGGGTCACTGGGTAAAACTGGAGAGTTCTTAGGTCACTGTTGGCACACTCTCTCTTATGAGGAGAAAAGAGAAACTTCCATTATTTTCTCAGAGTTTTACACTAACTGTGAAGTCCTGGTGTCTTTAACAGCTATGAAGCACACACTCAAAAAGCATAATAATATTGGGATTCCATTATTGAGAAAGAGTGAGTATCATGATGGTGAAGAACACTGAGGGTCTTCTACTTGGCAAGAATGAGAGAAACCATTCCATCTTAGGTGGCTTCATGCCCCAGGAGAAAAGACCAGAGAGGACCAACTGTGTGCATCTTACACATCTTCTCTGCTTCCTACGATTGCAGGAAAGCATTGGAACAACACTGACACCTTTACAACCTTGAGCCTAATGGAACTCATTCGCTTATAAAATCTAGAATTTAGCAAATGGAAGTGTATTTGTGTCTTCATGCTCGTTTTTTCATATGCAATATTTTATTATTCTATATTTACTGCTGAAGACGGTACTTGAAAGTGCTATGTACACATGCATCTTCTACTCTGCCTTTAACCAACAGTTTGCAGGGCTTTAAAATAAATCAGTTTTGCTGGGCGTGGTGGCGCACGCTTGTAATCCCCGTGCTTGGGAGGAGGAGACAGGAGGATCGCACAGGTTCAAAGTCAGCCGCGCTGGCTTGAGACCCTGTTTCCAAATAAAAGATATAAGGCCTCTGAGGCCGGGATCAGAACCTGCCGAGGGGTGAGGCCGGTGCTGGGGCCAGCAAGGCCAGGATCAGAGCCTGCCATGAGGAAAGGTCTGTGCAGGGGCCTCCAGGGCTGGGATAGGAGCCTGCCAAGGGGTGAGGCCAGGGCTGGGGCCAGCGAGGCCGGGATCAGAGCCTGCTGAGTGGTGAAGCTGGTGCTGGGGCCAGCGAGGGCGGGATCAAATAAAAGATATAACATAGGTTTGGGAGTGTAGCCTGGAGGTAGAAGGGCGCTTCCAGGAACCACAGTACCACACACACAAAAAAATCAACTTCCTATGTTTACTTTCTCTTTCACTCTTCCTGCCTCCTCTTCCTTCTCTGTCTTGTGTTTTTCCCACTTGGCACATCTTCCTGTCTGCACTGCTCATTTTTAGGCTCTCCCAGAAGGACTTTACCCCATGACTAGAACTTTTGGGTCTTTTTTATCCTCTTAATAATACCCAATTGATTTTTATTTAAATCTCCATCTTGCCTGCTTCTCCCAGCTCCTGTCTTGGGACTCTTCCAGTTAATCTCAGCCATCTGGATCCCAAATCCTTTCGAAGATGCATTCATCAATCCATCATTAGGAATCTCTTTATCCTTGTGTACTTATTTTTTTTTTTTTAAGAGAAATGCCATGTTTGCCAATGTTGTCTTTAATTAGCAGTTTGTGGATTCTTATAAAGTTGTCTGCCTGGCCTCTTAACTCTGCTGTAGTTTTATTTCCCATAGCCTCTTGATGTGATTTTTATTTTATTTTTTTTTGTATTTATTCTCATCAAACTTAGAAGGTTCTAGTGTGAGAATATTAAATTACTTTGACATCTCCTTGTATTTAACTCACTTTATTTTTCTCTTGACGTTTATGATTTTTGCCTCTGTCTCAACACCTTTATCTTTCCTTATATTCTTTTTCATTTCCATAAAACCCTGGCTCTCAAGGAGAAAATTGATCTTTTTCTTGTTGTTAAAGATTAAATTAGAAAAAAAATGTCAAGTTCTGTGGACTTGACACAGTACATATAAACTAAATATTTGCCTTTATTTTTTACAACTATCGTAGTAATAGCCATAAATAACGATTACACCCTAAACCACTTATCTTAACTTGCCCTTCTTGAAAGAACAACTAGGTATAAGTTCTCAGTGTTTACTTGTCTATTTCAAGTTTGTCTTTATGTCTTCCTTATATTATAAAAAATCAATAAGTATTTTTTACTCTCCTTTTTGGTTTAATATTCTTAGTTTCTTCCACAGATTATGAGTAAATTTTAAACACTTATTCCTTGTGTTTATTGTCTTGATTATTTCATCATTCTATTTTATTTCCTTTCACATGTTATCACAGCATTGTAACTGGATATGACAATGAGATTCAGAGCAATTCATTCCTACATACAAATAACATTATTTGGTTTCCTTTCTTCTCATTATTTTCTTGTTAGTGAATTCAGAATAAAAATCTCTTTAGCTTTTATAGCTTATATGCTAATTATTTTATGTTTATTTTTTCTAAATTTAACTTAGTACCACATTAAAATATGACACACTCATGCCATTGGCCATGTTGAATATTTTCTGATAACTTCTGAGCAGGGAATGTTGCAGGGTAAAGATTTGGCAGCAACTTAAGGGATAAACTTGAATTATCTTCGTATTGAAAGGAAAATCAGGTTTTATCTGTTTCAAACTCATAAGCTAAACTTCCCTGAAACACCATGATTATCTCTAATGGAAATCAAGAGCCAGTTATTTCTTTTTTACTCTTTTTCTGTATTTTCATATCAAACTGTTTATTGTTTTGTCAGTCTTTCCTATAGAGCAATACCAATAGACTTATGTTTTTCTTTTCTCTTTCAGTGATATTGTTCATATATCTTATATCATTAAGAAAATAAGACATATTGTATATACTACAGAAAGTCCGGATGAGACCATATATCAGCCCAATTTATGATATACATACAAATATGTATTCACATGCATATAACTGAAGGAAAATAATCTGGAAAAATAGATGTCAGTTTTGGTTAGTCCAAGGCTAGGCTCATGCTTTTGTTTTTCTTTAGTCCTGTGTGTGTGTGCATGAAATGTTGACTTATCCACAGCGATTATTATCTTTCCACAATAGTCCTGATCCTGAATGTTTAGCTGAGTCATCATTAGAAATGAGATACATTTTTAACAGATGGCCCATTTATTCATTGTGTCATATTTTTATAGGAGTTTCCCAGAAAGAATACATTACAGCTGGGTTTATGAAAGGAATGTAGATAATACCAATACCATTCAGTAGGAAGACTTTCCTATCTCAAAATGCCATCACATCTTTAGCTCCCTGAATAATGAACTCTGATAAAAATTAAGACCTTTCTTTCTTTGGGGTTGTGATTTTGTAACTCTCAGCTTTTCTAATTATAATTTATATGTTTCACACTATAATCAATAGGCCTCCAATTCCTCTTATTGAAGAACCACAAGTTCCCTTTTCTTCAATTTTTTTGGGGGGGATGATGGATACTGGGAATTGAACCTAGGGCCCTTCTACCTCTGAGCTACATCCCCAGCTATATTTTAATTTTAATTTTTAATTTTGAAATAGGATCTCTCTAGGTTGCTGAGAGTCTTGACAAATTACTGAGGTTGGCTTTGAAATTGCAATCCTCCTGTCTTGGCCTTCGCGTACTGGGATAACAGATGTGTGCCACTATACCTGGTTC
The DNA here is from genome assembly GCF_963383645.1 of Muscardinus avellanarius. Taxonomy (NCBI): domain Eukaryota; kingdom Metazoa; phylum Chordata; class Mammalia; order Rodentia; family Gliridae; genus Muscardinus; species Muscardinus avellanarius. The sequence continues at coordinate 117,904,825 of NC_137790.1, forward strand.
CTTCATTTTTGATCCTGCTTCTTGGTATAAACACACACACACACACACACACACACACACACACACCACCACCACCACCACCACCACCACCACCACCACCACCACCACCACCACCACCACACACTGCATTATGTTTATGCATTTTGTTTCAGGAACGCTATAATCTGCCTCTGAGGTTTGAATCATTCTTATCATATTGTAGCTTTAAGTTCTGTTCCATCCATATTTGAAGGACTTTATCAGTCCTTAAAGGTTTCTTTACTAGTCAGTTCTTCTTTTACCATTGACTCCACCCCCCATTTGTTATATGGCTTTCCTCATTGTTCAAAGATTTATATCTGGTTTCTTCATATATACCTCTTCATATATCAATGTCTAATATAGAGTTTTTATACCATGTTCTTAGAACAATTTCCTTATATGACTTTTTTTTTTTTTTTTGCAGTACTGGGGATGGAACCCAGGGTCATTTTACCTCCGAGCTACACCCTTAGCCCTATTTTTTATTCTTTATTTGGAAACAGGGTCTCATTGAGTTGCAAAGGGCCTCACTAAGTAGCTGAGGCTTTCTGGGAACCGAGATCCTCCTGTCTCAGCCTCCCAAATGCTAGGATTACAAGCATGTGCCATCACACCCAGCATCATATGACCTTTTCACACTTAATATATTAAGTACTATATACTTAAATCTCCAGGATGCCATGCCTCTAAAGGATAAAAGGAAATAGGTTTCCTTCTCTTCCCCATAGGACTACCTTCACTACTTCTAGCCAGAATGGTCTTTTTGAGGTAAGGAGGCTCCTTTTTCCTTTTGCCTTTTCTCCTCCATGGCATGAGCTAGACCTGCTTTTTTCCCCCATCTACTCTCAAGATGCCTATTCTGTGTCATTCCCTACTCTTGGATCCCTACCTCCTTTTTCTACATTCATCTGGAGCAGAGGTTACCAGCTCAGTTTTTTAATTTCCTTCTTTATTAATTATAACTTAGTTTTGGGTGAGTATTACAATGGTGGCTTCTCTCCTCAGCACAACTCTATATAATTTCTCTTTTTGGTAATGAGTTTGTCTTTAGCACCTCCTGAGTGCCACCATGTTGGTACAAATCTTTGTTCTTCTGGAAATAAAAATAACTGGGCCAGTAGTAAGGATAAGCTTTCCCTGGCACACCTACCCTTCACACATACATTTTTCAAAAGCAAACCCTCACTAGTTTGTAGTGCTTGTTAGTGATGCTAATCTTGTTAAAGCCAGTCTCTCATAGCCATGATTTTATGACTGAGCAGACTATACAGAGATTTTAACTGTGCCTGGTTAATCAATCCCTGAAAGGTTTTTCCAGTCTTGTTTCTCACCTCCTGAGGCACTCATTCCCTAAATTCAATTTCTCTGCTGACCTAAAACTCATGTCAAACTCCTTATTTCCAGGGATTCAAATTACTATCAATCTGCCCCTAGGGTTCCTCCTAACTAAATTAATAATTAAGGTCTCAGTAGTAATTGCATGCCTTGGACTGTTTTCTATGAAGAAAGCAGAACCTCATAGTTTGTTTATTTATTTATTTATTTATTTATTTATTTATTTATTTATTTATTTTTGGGTACCAGGGATTGAACCCAGAGAAATTCCACCTCTCAGCTGAAACACAAAGCCTGTGATTTTTTTTTTTTTTTAGTTTTATTTTTGAAAAAGGGTCTTGCTTAGTTGCTGAGGCTGGCTTTGAACCTACCAATCATCCTGCTTCAGCCTCCTAGTTACAGGTTTGTGGCACCTCGTCTGGCTAAAACTTATCTTTGATGGAAGGAAACCTTGCATCTTTCTGATCCGGCAGGAATACAAAGATTTTTTTTTTTTATTCTTCTTTTCTGTCATGATTTCCACCTCTTATCCTTAGCAGAGACAAAGCAGATGAGACAGTGTGGTTTGCTCACATTTTCTCTTCTGGGTTCATTTATTTCCTTCAGTTCTTCCAGTTTTCTCTGTAAATCTCCATTTGCATTCATTGGTAGTAGTATCTATCAGTATTCTTTTAATAACAACATACTGACCCGGTAACTTAGGGGAAAGAAGATTTATTCTCTAACAGTTTTGAGTTCAGTACATGTGAGGCCTGGGACCGTGGATCTCAGTGCATGGAGACAGGAAACGAAGTAAGAGAGAACACATAAACTGTGCTTACATCACGAGGGTTGGAGTCAAGAGAGAGCCAGCCAGGGAGGAGGAACCAATTATAAAATCTCCAAGACTGTACCTCCAGCCACATCCTCCTGACCTACTGGGTACCACCCAGGTAAAGCCACTTTAATACATGTTTTCACTTCTGGGATTATAACCTTCATGCCTCAATATTATGACCTTCAATGACCCTGAATATTAATAAATGAGCTCTTTAGGTGACCTTTTATATATAACTATAAGAGTTATGATTCCTCACCCGCCTCACCACCATAGCCAGGCAGCGGGCTCTCTGGAGTTGACCCATCTCTCTGGGAGCTCTTCTTAAACCAGATCTGTAGGGCTGCAGGCACCATCCTGCATCTCCAGGACTTTTGGGTTTGTCTGTCATACTGACATTCCTGAGACTCTTCTTTTTCTCCTTCTTTTCAATCACATACAATTTCTATTCACAGAATACAATGCCCCTGCCTCAATGCCCCCTTCTCAGAGAAGTAGCACACTCTTCTTTCTTCTTGGAGTCTGTCTCTGGGTCTTGGAGAAAGTCTAAATTGCTTGGCCTATTCCCTTCTCTTTCGGGCCAAAGTGAACTGGACTGTGCCCTTCAGAGTTTTTCCTTGGGGATTTATCATAGGGAATAATGCCAGGCTGTGAGCGGGCATGTTGAGTTGTATCCATGCAGACAGAGAGGAAACTGATAAGCAGAGAGAGGAAAAGGGAGGGGAGGAGAAAGAAAGGAAGGCAAGGAAGGAGAGACAGGTGAGTAGTTGAATAGAGAAGGCTGAGAACAAAGATCCTTTGTCTACAGAGAAGTAGAGAAAGTAGGCAAAACCCCTGATTTTCAAGTTTCTCTGCCCACTTTCTTGTGAAACTCATACTCCTGTGGCCCTTCCAGTGAACTCACTTCATTTGCACAAGCTAGTGTTGATGGATTTTATTTCTTAAATCTAAACGTTGCCTTATTGGAATACATTTATGAAAGCAAAAAGCAAGCATATTAGAAATATTAATATTATCCATATTAATAATAGTCATCATTTTTTGCATTTACTTTGTGCCAGGCACAGTCTAAACACTTAGTATACAGATATCCACATTCTCACAGTTATCTTGAGATATGGGAGTTACTTGATAGCAACACTGACACAGAACAGATTTGGCATGTATCTAGTTACAGAGCTTGCAAGTGGCCCTAGCTGACATTTAAACCCAGTTCTGTCTTCTTGTTCAAGCTCTTGTGCTTAACCACATGCCATGAGCTAGTAAATGTAAAGCATTTCTGAGCAGTTCATGTCACAAGATTCTTAAATCCTCAAGGTATATTAGTTTTGGACAGGGGGAGCTACAGCATTTTTCAACTGATATAACACAATGATTCTCAGCAGGATCAGGGTAGTGGTTGGGTTGGGAGCTGGGACACCAAAGGGGATCCGATACAAATGCAGAGTCCTAGGCCACGATGTTCCCTGTGCCTATGACTGAATTTTAGGGAGATTCCAACAGGTATCATTATGAGTATTGGACTTTGAGGATCTATACAAATAGATTCAAAACAGACATTGCAGAATGAAATACTGTTTTACCTTTTCATTTATTATCAGTATCATATAGTCTCTAAGCTAAATACTTACGTTCAGTATCAGATGTCTAAAAGTATGGCTGAACCATGAAGAAAAGCAAAACTAAGACTGTGAAGTTCTGGTAAACCCCATTATTGAAAACTGTAAGATTGTACCAATGGTTATTACTCTACCTGAAATATTGCTTAGTTTCTATTTTTGTTCTTTTACAACTAAAAGTAGCTATTTCAAGATGGTGGTAGGCACAGCCGCAGTGGCCAAATAGGACATGTATTCCTCTGAGAAACCCTGGACAATAGATTTTGGTTTAATATCTGATTGGGACAACATACAGAGACATTTCCAGTCATGGCTTCCAATCTAAAATTAAGAGAAAAGAGACAGAACAAGATGGCAGTAGTGGTGTCGGCAGCTGCAGTGGTGGCAGCAGCCAGTATTTGGGAGAGGCAGACAGATACAGTTCAATCCACCTTGAACTGTTGAAGAAATCTCCCTGAAAGTAGACTGCTCCTGCCCCACATGCTTAGGAATTCTGGACAACATACTATATAAGAAAAATGTTCAGGGTGCAATGGAGGTGCCCCACATGGCCAGGCCGCGTGTCCCATGAGATCTCGGTGCTCATGTAGATGAGCACTATGTAGCTCATCTACATAGTGCTGGGGACCTTGGTGTGCTTGGAGCAGCAGATCCCACTTTCCGTGGTGAAGCTGTGGGCCTCTGCTTTTGGAGGGGAGGTAAAGTCCAGTGTTGCTACATATTCAGGCTCCCAGCTTTTGCAAAGGACATGTACTGCTTTCTCCAAAAAAAATATATATATATATATGACATCCTGCTCATGGGGATGGGACTGGAGCCTGCCACTCAGAGAGGCTGGGACTGGAGCCATCTAGGATGGGACCGGGGCTTGCCTCTCGGCCTGGCCTGGAGCCAGTGAGGCTGGGACCCGGGCCTGCCGCAGTGAGGCTGAGACTGGGGCCTGCCCCCACAGCAAAGGGGCAGAGGGTTCCTGCAACCGTGCAGTCAGGCAGCACTTTTTAGCTGCTGCTGTGTCACCTCATCTCTCAGCAGACTCCCAGATCCAAGTGAATTTTATTAAAAAATAATGGGTTGTGAGTGGATCATCTGGTCAAAGTTACTCACCTTCTGGCTTTCAGAATTTTAGTAAGCAGGAATCAGTATGGAAAATAAAAGGACTTCCAAGGGAGGAAGAAACTGAATTGATCGGATGTGGAGAAGTAGAAACTCCAATACATTTTTGGTGGGATTGTAAATTAGTGCATCCACTTTGGAAAACAGTAGTGAAGATCCTCAGAAGAACGTGAATGAACTTACTATATGATCCAGCAGTAGCACTTCTGGGTATCTACCCAAAAGAATGAAAATCAAACTACCAAACTATTGCATGAGTATCTATGGTCATAGCTGTACAATTCATCATTGCCAAACTATAGAACCAGCCAAGATTGCCATCAATAGATGAGTGGATTAAAAATCTATGTACACAATGGAATTTTACCCAGCCATCAAAAAGAACAAAATTATGGCATTTACAGGGAAATTTCACAGAAAAAATAAAAAATCAGATGCTTTCCCTAATATACAAGAACTGGGGAGAGATGGGTGACAGGAGGAACTCTAGATGAAAAAGGGATCCTATGGAGGAGTAATCAAGGGGATCTAAGGGGATGGGGGAGAAGTGAAACTCTTTAAAGCATGTGATGTACTTAAACAAACATCAAAATCAATCCCGAGACCAAACATGGAAAGGAGGGAGGGGAAGGAAAGGGATAGGGATTGGGTAAGGGCTAAGTGGATGACGTGTGCATGTATATCTCCATAAGTTTTATACCCCAATGAGATGTATGACTACAATGCACTAATAAAAATTTATAAATTAAAAAATAAATCTTATTCTTTGACAGGAAAAAAAAATAAAAGTAGCTATTTCTATCTTTATTTTTATTATATTTTATGTTACTTTTATCGACAAGTGATGAGACTATTGCTTTTTACAGACTGACACATTGGGTACTTTCTGTGGCTACCCAAATTTTGTCTTGTTGTGGGAAGACTGTCTGGGAGGAGCTTATTCTTCTAAACACTCTAAACTATTCTAAACTATTCTTCTAAACTAAAAGGAGCACCAAAATCATTGATAACAAATAATACCATATTCATCTCTTAAAGTTGGTTCACAATTTTGGTGCTCTTGGTGAAAACGTTACCAGGTCTTCAGAGAGCCAAAATTCCCAAATGTGAAGTGTGACAGACACTGCTATTAACTTCAACCTTGAGAAGTGTCAAACAGGACATCACTGAGATTAACAGGGAGTAAGCTGATGGAAAATGGACTACACAAGAAAGACAGGAATATTTAGTTTTACGCATTAGTGTTATTTATGTGGAATTTAGTTCATGTATTAAAAATGTAAATGTATCAAAAGGCACTAAATTGTTATGGATATGATAGCGATGACAGATAACTCTCAAATAATACCATGTTCTTATTCTTTGTGGTACCATGGAAACCCTCCACTGGTTCATGATTATAGGCCAAGATCTCAGATTTGGGTAACTGTCTTTAAATATATATTGCACACCCCAGGGCATTATGAATATTTTTTCTGTCTTAAGTAAAGCCTATAAAGAAATCATAGAAGTCCTGGAATGTGATATAGAATTTCTAATCTTTCCATCACAAATGTTCTAAGACATGCCCTTGTATAAACAGGAGGTCAGAGACAAAGAGAGCAAAGGGGATATTTATAAAGTTGATTAGACAAAGACTGAAGCTACAAGTCAGGACTGGAGTCTCATGTTCTCAATTTAATAAAAATGCTTTTGAAAGTACTATAAAATGCCCAGGTCTATGGAGATTTGGCTGCATGTCGACAAAGAAAAGGAAAGTAAATATTCACAATTTAAGAAGGTGGTTCCCTTTGAATATTGTTTCTTGACTTCTGGGAGCAAAGGTAAAAGAAGGATTAGTTAGCTTGGGGTTTTATATGTTTTTGCATGTGACAGGGCATAGTTATAAAACCTGGCTCCATGTCATCTGTCAAGTAGCCCTGTCATCTCACCACCACCAAGACCCGCCTCCCTTCACAGCATCTAGACCTAGATAAATATGGGAAAAGCTGTGCTCAGCAAGGTTTGCAAAAGTCCCTTCTCATTTCTGCACAAGTACCTTACTTCTCTTCCTCTCTACCCTAGTATGGTTTCCTTTCACCTCTTCCTTTCTTCCTTTCTCTCCCCTTCCCTCTACTTCATCTCTCTTTTTCTGGTTTTTCTCTCCTCTCTCTTCCACCAGGCCTGCCTTATCTCCTCTTCTTCCTTCTCTTCTCTTCCTCCTCCTCTTCCTCTTATTCCCCCTTCCTTCTTCCTCCCCTCCTCCCTCTTCCTTCCCTCCTCCCTCCTCCTCCTCCTCCTCTCCCCTCCTCATTCTCCTTCCCTCCTCCTCCACCTCCTTTTCTCTCCTCCCTTCTCTCCAACCTTGGGCCAACCCTGCTGTCTGTATTCTGTGTCCTATATCCACCCCTGCTGTAATTCTTAATGAAATACGTTCCGGGAAGCCTATGGCTGGATGCATAACGAGTGTGTAATTTACAGGAGCAGCTGGGCCCTCCAGGCAGGACAGCCCTCTCATCCTTCTCCATAGGCTCCTTTCTTTTTCCCAGTTATCATAGCATCTCTTCTCCTTCACTGGATGATACTGCAGGGAACTTCCTAGACAACTTTATTCTCTTCTTTTTTCTTGGGGAAGGGAAGAAATTCACTTTTTATGGTTTATCTTGGAAGTTGTCATATCTCAGTTATTATACATAGAAGGACCCTACTTTATAAATCAGGGTCTCTTTGTCTCTCACCTGTAAGATCTTAATGGCTGTCCTTCCCAATGGCCCTCCCTTTTTTCATGTTACCACCAGGACTAGGTTTGACATCTCTAGATGATATATTTTAGGCAAATCTTGTGTCTGTTGCTTTCTACTTTAAAATTAGGACATTTTATGCTTATCAGAAGTTTTTTTTTTTATTTCCTTTTTCTGCTTGTGGCTTTTGGTTATAAATGTTGTCAACGATCTCATCCTCAATGATTGTCTGACTTTCTGTGACTTTAAACAAGAAATAAGAAGCGATTTTCTAGAGGTGGTGATGGGAATTTGTATAAGTGGGAAAAGGGCAGCCTTTCTGTTTATGAGCCTAAGGCTGAACAGACCTGGCTTCCAATAATTATCTTTTTCAGATTTTATGTAAATTGTTGTCTATCTTTATAGACCCTATACAAAGAAGTAAAATATTTGGGAAGCTTCTGAAATACTCTTTGATTATTAAACCTTCAAGATCTGGCTCAAACCTTTCTATCTTTTTTGAGGACTTCTAGGAATTAGCCTTTCGATATGCAATCTTTACTAGCCACTGAAAGTTAAACTTCCTGTTAGTGTCCTTTAAATGTTTGTATTTCATCCTGGGACAGTGTATAAGTGTGTGGGCGTTAGAGGTAGCCTACATTTAAATCCGTTTCTAGTGTATGACTACGCATAAGCTACTTAAGTTCTCTGTACCTGAGTTTCATTACTTACCAAATAGGAACATAATTGTCAACTGCTGTCATAGGCTATTTTCAAGAAGTAAAGCAGACAATGTTCCTTAAGTACGCCCAGCAGTGATTATAAAGGAAAGGGATTATTGTTGTTGTTGTTGTTGTTGTTGTTGTTGCTGTGTTATATGTTATTATGATGATTAGCTATGTACAATCTTTGCATTCCCAACTAAATTATAAATATCTTGAATGCTGACAACTTTCATCAGCAGAGATGTAACGGTTCATGATAAATTTTCTCATCTATCCTAAGGATGATGGCCAATCTGTTTGTCACAAAAGACAGTTAAGTGTGAGAAAAACAACTTGATTTAACCAAAGTTCTATATGACATGCAAAACTTCAGGAATAAAGATCCAATGACTCAGGGAAAATGGTGTGTTTTTGTGCTTAGGCTTTATGAAGAGTTGCATGTAGCCATGTGATTAGATAAAAAGGATTATCAGTTAAGGGTAACATATTGATGGGAAAACCCAGGGAGTCCTGTCTGCTTCAATTCTTCTTGGCCTCTGCATACTATTTCTAAGAACCAGTCATGGGGCAGGACTCTCTGGAATAAAGGTCTTCAATGGAGAAAAGAGAGAGTAACCTTTATAGGCCTTATGGCTAGCTCTAGTTTCTATGACCTGCCTTGGGGAAGATGAATTCTGGTTTCTATGGCTCACTTTGGGGGAGGAGAAAAGGAAGAGGCAGGAGAGAGGGGAAGGTGAGAGAGAGCCTTCTCTCTGGAGGTTTTCCAGTCTCCTTCAGTTTAGGCAGCACACCAAAAAGTCACACTTCAGGGTATCTGAGCCTCAGCATATCACTACTCAAATACAAAACAAAACAACACATAATGTTTGAGGAAAACATTAAAGATATGCAATATATTATTTTATACTTTTAAGACACCTCTAATTGGAATCCAAATATGAACATGTATAAAAATAGGTCTTAGATTACATTTTTCCTTCATTAAATCTCATTTAATGTTTTGTAAATAGAAAGGTATCAACATATGATTATTAAGTACATGGAACTTATTCTCACAAGGCATAATTTTGATTTAAAATAGAGGTTAAATACATTATAAAACACATAAATAGGTAGTTAAGTATGCTGAATGTAAAGCAGTGTTTAAAAAAATTCTACTCTTTTTTTTGCAGTTCTGGGGATAGAACCGAGAGGCATTCTACCTCAGAGCTATACACCCAGCTCTATTTTTTTCCTTCCTTCCTTCCTTCCTTCTTTTCTTCCTTCCTTCCTTCATTCTTTCCAGTATTGGAAATGGAACCCAGGGGCATTCTACTTCCAAGCTACACCCTCAGCCAGTCCGATATTTTATTTTTTATTTTGAAACAGGGTCTCACTGAGTTGCAAAGGGCCTCACTAAGTACCTGAGGCTGGCCACGAATGATAATCTTCCTGTCTCAGTCTTCCAAATGCTGGGATTACAAGCATGAGCTACCATGCCTGGCTTAAAGATCTACTCTTTTTAACATAATTTTTAGAAACTTTATGATATAGTTAATATAACTCTCTACCCTAAATTCTTACAGTGTAAGTTTTGTGAAATTACTTAATGGTATTTGGATGTGGTACATTTCAAAACACATCATCCATTAATATATTTGCAACAGAGTTTTGAGAGTGAGTATAGATTTCTTATGTTACAAATGAAAAATGCAAAGGAGTGAGGAGTTAGGACTCATTGGCCACCCTTGACACTCTTAATGATTTTTTCCACTTCCTTTTCTTTCTTTTGCCCGACTGGGGATTGAACTCAGGGTCTTGTACATGGTAGACAGGTACTTTAGCACTGAACCACCCCCCCCCCCCCCGTACTAGGGATAGAACCCAGGGGCATTCTACTTCTGAGCTACAACCCTCAGCCCTATTTGAAACAGGGTCTCACTGAGTTGCAAAGGGCCTCATTAAGTAGCTGAGGCTACCAGGCGAACCAGGATCCTCCTGTCTCAAATACTGAGATTACAAGTGTGTATGCGCCACCACGCCCAGCTCATCCCCAGCCCTTTTAATTTTTATTTTATTTTTGTTGTACTGGGTATTTTACCAGGAGCATTTTACCTCTCAACCATACCCCATTTTTTTTTTTTTTTTTTTGGTGGTGGTAATGGGATGGGCTACACTCCCAGACCTATTTTATATTTTATTTGGAAACAGAGTCTCTTAAACCAGTGAGGCTGGCGTCGAACCTGTGCGATCCTCCTGTCTTCGCCTCCCGAGAGCGGGGATTACAAGCATGCGCCACCATGCCCAGCCACCCCAATCTTTTACAGTTTTTAAATTTTGAAACAGGGTCTCACTAAGTTGCTGTGGAGTCTCACTAAGCTACCCAGGCTGGTCTGTATCGTGTAATCCTTCTACCTCATCCTCCCGAATAGCTAGCTAGGCGTATCCTTTATTTCTCTTAATAGACTATCCATCCCAGTTAGTACCATCTTAACCAAATAATATAAAACTATTTCATGTGAAGGCACAAATTATAAAGTCATTCAACTTGAAGACTGAAAAACCACATAAAAGATACTCAAGAATGCAAAACAGCCACATTTTTACCCTTTGCCTGAGTTATTTACTCTAGTTTTATCATTGGCATTTATGATATTTAGTTCATTACAACTCATAACACTAATGTATAAGACTGTGTGTTTGGATATGGCCCTTCCTATGTAATTCTCTCTAAAGGACCATCTGTGTCTTGTGGGGTGCTTTCCTTTCTGGTATCAATGCCAGGAGTTTGTGGTTTTCCTTTTAGAATTTTTTTTTTTTTTTTGGTGGTACTGGGGTTCCTGGAAACCCTTCTACCTCCAGGTTACACTCCCGGACCTTTATATATTTTATTTGGAAACAGGGTCTCTTCAACCAGTGCTGCTGGCTTTGAACCTGCGCCATCCTCCTGTCTCTGCCTCCCAAGCACGGGGATTACAAGCGTGCGCCACCACGCCCGGCTTCCTTTGAGAATTTTTAAGGAAACACTATGATGAAATATTTAGGACCAGAAAAATCATATATATATATATATAATATATATTTTACTTTTGTCCTCTTAGGGAATAGCCTTTGATAATATTCCACATAAAATAAATTGTTAACTAGTAAACTGTCAAGAAGTGTTTCATTCCTGTGTGGTCCAATTTAATATGTTCCAGTACAGCAAACAATTGATTTAGTTTTAATTAAATGTACACTTTTTATGGTAAAAGGAACCCAGGGGTGTTTTTTATCACCAAGATACACACACACACCTCAGCCCTATTTTATTTTTTATTTTGAAATGGGGTCTAAGTTGCTGAAGGCCTTGCCAAGCTGCTGAAGCTGGCCTCCAAGCTGCCATTTTCCTGCCTCAGCCTCCCAAGTACTGGGATTACACGTGCCTGTCACCAAACTTGGCTTAAATGACTCTTAATACAATTTAAAAATGCATTGTCTAGCCGGGCGTGGTGGCGCACGCTTGTAATCCCAGTACTTGGGAGGCTGAGACAGGAGGATCGCACAGGTTCAAAGCCAGCTTCAGTTACTTAGTGAGGCTGTCAGCAACTTAGTGAGACCCTGTTTCCAAATAAAATATGAAATAGGTCTGGGAGTATAGCCCGGAGGTAGAAAGCCCTCGAGTTCCACCCCCCAGTACCGCCAAATAAATAAATAAATTCATTGTCTAAAATTTTGATACCTTCAAGGTAAATAAATAAGCCCTAGTTTTTCAATGAATGTAGTAATTAAGGAAATCCTCAGTCTGTACTTTAAAGATACTTACTAGGGGTCATTGTAACTAGTCACTTATAATAAATATGACTGGTAAGTACACACACACACACACACACACAACCCTTTAATCACTTTTTTTCTCTATATCAATATAAAGTTGTATCTAATATTCAAGTTACTCCTAAAAGGTTTGATTTCGAATGATGTTTTCAATGCTGTCTGTGATGTTTACCTACACGTACTTTAAGGGCAGGATGTGAGGAGTGTGCCTTGCCCAGTGGGCGTACTAGGTATCTATCAATTCAAATTGTCCTGAAGCAACTTGTCGAATTAACGAATGGCATTCTATAGGGGGCTCTTTTAGACATCCTCGCGCTGGTTTTACGAATGACTTAGGTTCATCAGCATCTGCTTTGCTTAACTCAAGTAAAAACAGTATCAGAATAAACAGGCTAAGAGAGAAGGGCCTCCCCCTGCTCCCCCGCCCTGGGACGCGCGCTTCTGGAGCCTCAGGTTCCTGGCTGCAGGCGCTGGGCAGCCAGCGCTCCGCGGCGGCCGGCGGGGCGTTCCCAGCTGGGACTGCCGGCTGCGCACAGCCTGCCAGCACCCAGCGCGGCTCTGGGGGGCCCTGGGGACTTCTGCGTCTGATCGGTCGGCCCTAGAGTTACAGACCTCGGGCTCCGGGCGGTCGGAAGGGTTTCCTGTGTGTCAGCAACTTCACTTTGCAGAGATAACCGGCGGAAGACGAGCTGCGCTCGCTGGCCAATCGCTCGCCAGCAGCCACCCTGACCCAGCGCACCCTCGGCCCCTGTCCCCTACTCCAGTAGCAGGGCGGAGGCTGAGCGCACCCGGGGACCTGGAAGACCCTCTGCCCAGTGTTCTCCCCGGCCGGCGGCGCCCTGGAGAGCAGGCGGGCAGGGCGCAGGCACGCCCCTCGCCTCCCGCGGACGCGCCCGGGTGCCCAAACCCCGCCCCGTCGCTGGGAGCCCGGCCCCGCCTGCCCCGCGCTCGGAGCCCGGCCTCGGCGAGCGCCCTCGACCTGCATGGACGGCGCGCGGGACTCCAGCTAGGAGCGCGAGGGTCTGCAGCCACGCGCGCCCCGATGGCCCCCAGGGGCTGAGCTCAGGGCTGGAGGGTCCTGAGCGAGCGGCGTCGCACCCCGAAACCGCACTCCGGGTGCCCGAGGTAGGAGGAGGACGATGCCCCCGCGAAGTTGATCTTGGGGAGCGGGAGGTGGGGTTGCGCCCTGTTCACTCCACGCTGGACCGCGGCCGAGCGCTTTTGCCTGGACCTCACCGCGCACCGGGCGTGCTCCGCAGCGCGGACCCGCGGACCTCGGTAAAAGCGCAGTTGGAAAGTTGTCGATGCCCTGTGCGCCCTGTTGTGTAACCGCGGCGCCGCCGGACTGACCGGGAAGTTGCCGGCCCGCCCTCCAGCCGGCCGAGCCGCTGCCCCGGGAGGATTTCATGGCCCTAGGAGACCGCGCGGCGTGGCGAGCCCCGGCGCTCCGCCCGGACCCCCCGCGACCCGCCCGCTGCACTCGCTGGCTTTGCCGAGGCTCGCTGCGCCCTTGGGCCTCGCCGCCCTCTAGCCGCTCGCGCCTCGGAGCTGCCGCCTGAGACTCCTCTAAGAGAATGACAGACGTGCTGTGGCCAGCTGTCCCCAACGGGACGGACGCCTCTTTCCTGGCGAACCCGGGCTCGCCTTGGGGAAACAGCACGGTGGCCGCCACCGCCGCCGTGGCCACTCCGTTTAAATGCTCCCTGACCAAGACCGGCTTCCAGTTCTACTACCTGCCGGCCGTCTACATCTTGGTGTTCATCATCGGCTTCCTGGGCAACAGCGTGGCCATCTGGATGTTCGTTTTCCACATGAAGCCGTGGAGCGGCATCTCGGTGTACATGTTCAACTTGGCGCTGGCTGACTTTCTGTACGTGCTGACTTTGCCAGCCCTCATCTTCTACTACTTCAACAAGACCAACTGGATCTTCGGGGATGGCATGTGCAAGCTGCAGAGGTTCATCTTCCACGTGAACCTTTACGGCAGCATCTTGTTCCTGACCTGCATCAGCGCGCACAGGTACAGCGGCGTGGTGTACCCGCTCAAGTCCCTGGGCCGCCTCAAGAAGAAGAACGCTGTCTACATCAGCGTGCTCGTGTGGGTCATCGTGGTGGTGGCAATCTCTCCCATCCTCTTCTACTCGGGCACCGGGATCCGGCAAAACAAAACCACCTGCTACGACACCACCTCGGACGAGTACCTGCGAAGTTACTTCATTTACAGCTTGTGCACGACCGTGGCCATGTTCTGCATCCCCTTGGTGCTCATCTTGGGCTGTTATGGATTAATTGTGAGAGCTCTGATTTACAATGACCTGGACAACTCGCCCCTGAGGAGAAAATCCATTTACCTGGTGATTATTGTACTCACTGTTTTTGCTGTGTCTTACATCCCCTTCCATGTCATGAAGACCATGAACTTGAGGGCCCGCGTGGATTTTCAGAGCCCAGAAATGTGTGCTTTCAATGACAGGGTTTATGCTACCTATCAAGTGACCAGAGGACTAGCAAGTCTCAACAGTTGCGTGGACCCCATTCTCTATTTCTTGGCGGGAGATACTTTCCGGAGAAGGCTCTCCCGAGCCACCAGGAAAGCTTCTAGAAGAAGCGAGGCGAATTTGCAGTCCAAAAGTGAAGACATGACCCTCAATATTTTATCCGAATTCAAGCAGAATGGAGATACCAGCCTGTGAAGGCAGGAGAATATGAAACACCTCACTTTTGTAACATGGTAGGATGCTTAATGGAAATGCTTTCTTCCTCTTTAAGTTCCCACTTAAGTTTAGAGAAAATTCAAACCAAGAAAGTAATGAGTTTAAAGGGGAGGGGGGGGTAGAAATGCTCACATCCGCTTTTAGTTTCTTTGGGTTTGTTTTCAGTCTTCCTTCTTACTAACTGCAAGTATGTGTAATAAAACAATATCACCTAGTTAAACATTTACTTTCTCATTTAAAATAAATCTACAGCCCTTTTCTACCCGAAGTGTGTGTGTGTGTGTGTGTGTGTGTTTGTGTGTGTGCACATGAATATCGGAGCTATTCTAATGTTAGTAGCTTCTCTAAGAAAACTAGCCACCTGAAGCTTGAGGAGTTTGGGATTTATCCAGGCTTTGTTATTTTTAAATAACTCCTGGTATGAGCAAACTGAAAATCCATATTCTCAAAAATATTTAACATAATATAATAAAATACTGAACTTGGTTCATTCAATAAAGAAATGAACAGATATATCTCTATGCTGGGTGTCTTCTCCAGTTCCCTCTAGGCATAGATGGTAGTCAAGTGAATTTTGGGGGGAATTTGATAGACAAGTCAAGTCAATGAGCATAAGAGCCTGAAATATGACTGTTGTCCCGTTATTTCTGAAAAACTGCCCACTACACCGTGGTTACTGAATGTCTGAGCAACGTACACATATTCTCTTGGTGGAGGACTGTGTGCAGAATCATCCAAACTGCATTTGTTGTCCCTGTAAATACCCTGAGCTCTGTTAGCCTTTGTGTGCTAGAGTGCTTACTTGTACCACCACTGTGCAATGCCTCAGGACACTGTCTGTATTCCAGGACAAGTGCTCATTCCCATCTGTAAAAACAGTTCTACAGAATCGCAGTTAAGTTGCGGGCTGAAGTTTGAGTGAAGTTGAGTAACTGCTGGCAAATGGAGAGATGCCAGGCAGGAGGAGAGTATTTCTCCGAAGAGGAGTCATTGAAAGTCATTCACAATGCATAACCTTAACCATAGGCAGCAACTGGAGGTGGGAGAAGAAGTGTTAGAATGACTTTAAATTACAATCAGTGCAATATTAAAAAAGGAGTAGGCAGAATTTGTATAGGTTTGTTGATAGAATGGGAGTATATGATCTTTCCATGAATGTCATACCCTAACATTTAAATGAAGAAGATAGATAATCATGGCAAGAGAAGTGTGGAAGATTATTTTTCCTAAGGTATCATAGTACTGAAAATCAGCTGTAGAAAGTTTACCAAACCAAAAGCAACCTGTACCAAGTACCACACTATTATCAAAGTATTAGGAGAGAGGAGAGGACTGTTTTTGATTTGTTGTCTGTCAGAAATTAATGAAAGAATGTAATATTTCAGCAGCTTTCATTTTCAATGAGGACTGAATTGCTGTGTTTTTTGCCCTTGAAATGTTCATGTTATGTAATGAGAATCATGAGGAAACACAGTTAATAATTGCAAATAAGTCAATCTAATATCTAGTGAATGTTTAGTTATAAAAGCTAGTCCCCATGAAGCCGGCATCAGACTTTGCAACCACTTGTATGGAAGCACGTTATAAGTAAAGCAACATGGGTTGATATGTTAAGTTAGGAAAGAGCCTGGGGACAGAAGGACCTGGGATTCAGATATTGATATCAGTTCTCGCTGTGTCCCAGTGGGTGGACATTATGAGACTTTCAGAGTTGCTTTGGTTTATCCAAACTCCAGACACTAAGAACCCTGAGGAAAAGCTGTATTTAGCCTTCCTATATAGTGGCCCTTTTTACAGGTTCATTCTTAATGTACAGGATTATGGAAATAATAAGTCAAGAAATAGCCTATTTTACACTGTCGCATTCCTAGGGAAGAAAGATTGCAAAGCTTTCATATGATGAGGCTCATACAACATTGTCCACTCTAGTATCCTAAAAGACAAACCCTAAAATACATCTTTATTTTACTGACCTTTTCAAACAAGGTCAATATTATAAAACAGATTAAAATTCCATAGCCTGGACCATACTTGAGCTCACAGCCTGATGGCACTCATTTCTGTAACATCCCCTTACTGTTTGTTTAATTATGTTTTCTTGCTTTTAGGGCTCAGGGTGCAAGCTTGACTTTGAATATGTGTTAAATACCTGCTTTCATCTCCTAGAGAACTTTGTGTGGGGTTGCGCATCCATCAATGTGGTAGACAGTGACTAGTAGTTCCCTGCTACTATTTGGCATATTTGATCTAAAGTGGTTTTCTTTTTCTTCTTGCATTACATAGCAAACAATGGGATGGGATTGCATGCCAAATAGTAATAAAAATGATTTTGCCACCTTCTTCCAGGCCAAAAAGAAGTCTCTGGAAAGACCTGTCTTAATGGTGAACCTACAAAGAGGGGCGGGACGAAGCAGCGCTCTACTAAATAAAAATCCGAAGCCTGCCAAATGAGGATTTGAGTGAGTATTTTAAAGCAGGGATCTGTTGTCATTTGGATGAAAGCACCTCTGAAACTATAGAATTAACCAGTTAACTAAATTTTCCACCACAAAAATATCTTAATGTAAAGTTCAACATTTTATTGGTTCCCAATTGGCATCTTTGACTCCTTGAACATCAGTTTGCATTGACACTGAAAGAAAAAGATAAACTAAGAAGAAATACAGCCTGAAACTCAGAATTCAGAGGCAAAATCTTGAGGTTGCCATGAAGTCGGTTGTGAAACTCTTGACTCTTTGAAGACCATTGGATTGAAAATGATTGGATGACATCCCTTTTATTGCAGTCATAAAGGACGTAGTAAAAGTAAATGCACAGCCAGGAGTACATAGAAATATCTATTTTCTATAATTCTTCAATTTAGTTCTTGGCTAAAAAGTCTCAACAAGGTTCAGCAATTATAATGTGGATGGGCCATGATCTCCATCTTCTCTGTCTTCTTAGGACACTCACAGTCTTTGGGTTACAGCTGGAATTCAACTGAAAGATGTGATACTAATTAGGGTCTATTAAAGCCTTAGCTTTGCTGGTCAGATTGTAACTATTGTAATAGTATTTATTGATGAAGCTCACAGTCCTTCAGTTGTACAGATTGAAAAACTTTCTTGAAAGACCCAACACACTGATGTAAATAATATTTATTACAATGTATAATAGTAATATGTCACATTGCTGTATTCACAAAATATATGAAGATGCATAGATGAGAGTTGTATATCATTATGCTTTTTAAAATATCAGTATCTTAAAAATGTTTGTGTCCAGATTTATTTTAGTCTAAAATATGAAAATCTGTTTCAGTACAAGTAATTGATTTTCCCTCGAAATACATTTGCATGTTTGCTTTTCTTGTTTAGGATTCTTTCTATGTAGGCACAACTTGGTGTCCAATTATTATAAGATCAATAGTGAGTATAAAATATCTTAGCCAGACTGGGTCTGTATTGTCTACATTTTATATATACTATAGAAAATTTATGTTATCTTTCTAAGAGATTTAAAATTTTCTGCCAACTACGGTCAGAGCTTCCTCTCCAAAAAGCAAAAAGCATTTTAGTTTTCATTCAGGTGATCTCCTATGTTTTATAAGTCTACTGGGATGGGCATTATAGACATATTAGAAATTAGTAACAAAGCTAAGGGAGTAGGGGATAGAAAAAGGCAGCTGATCCAATCACTTACTGCTCAGTTCTGAAATTTGTGCAATGTGTTTCTCCTTAAGATGAAATAGTATAATCTTATTTTTTTGTGATGGAGTTTTTCAGTAACACACTACCAGCAAGTTCAACATTGCTATAGATTTTAATATGCTTCCTTTGTTTAGCTGATAACTGTAGTTTCAAGTTTTTTAGTGATGACCCTAGTATTTTGGCTGCTGGGTTCTGTTACAGTTTTTCTTCTGTTGTACATTGTATTATATGCATCACAAATTAATATGAAGGTGAATATATGTTACATATCAAAATTTGTGAATTTGAATTATATTGTGTTTTAGTGTTTTTGCAAAAAAAATGTTTATTTTTATATTATCTGTGATTTTAATAGAGATAATTGAACTAGATTTATTTGTGACTGATAGTGCCATTGGACGAGTGGTTTGAAACAGTGTTACTTGACATTTTGAGCCTTCTCAGGTTTATCTAAATAGGTGGTAGCTTAACAAAATATAATTGTGCATACTTGTGTTAGTAATAAAAGTATATTTCCTGTAATAGCATAGTAAGTAGTGTTTGCATGCAGGAGTATGCAAAACCCTGTACGTGTGTGTGTACGTGTGTGTGCGTGAGTGTGTGTCTCAGGCATGACAGCCAACTTTGTATCTGCTATTTATAGTAGCAGCAGAGCTTCATAATTGTAGTCACTAGAATTGTACTTACCACAGACAATTACAATGGGAAAAAGACTCAATAAAACTATGAAACATGGTTTGATGGGTTGTGTTATTACATTGTTAGTACTGACAAGTTTCCCCAAATTTTAATGCATCATAAGGTCATAAAGACTGGCAAGTACTGAAGGGCATGTTGAACTAACTCAGGTATTTATTAAAATGAAAACTGAACCTTAAAAAGTGTAACATGAAAGAAATAATCCCAGTACAAGATAATTCCTAAGATTATCATTATTTGACATTATCAGTGGGAATGAGATTTAATTATTTAAAGCAAAGTACTAATATACTTTCTGTACTTCTCATACTGTGTTTAAAAAGACTCCAATCTTTTCTCATCTATTTTTTAATTTTACTAGTGTTCATGCTGGTAATCTTTGGTTTCTGTTTACTTGCTTGCACTGCTTTTCACAGATGTGATCACTAGGTACTTACAGTGAAAAAAGTGTATAATGGGATGGAGTCATGCATAAAGCATCGCCTCTTTTCATCTCAGAGGAAAAGGTAAGTGTGTAATGCTCCTGGATAGGTTTCCTGGTATTTGCCAAAACGGGTCCCCTGTAACAAAAGGCTGTATATAGATTCACGTCAATTCGTATTAGCTCCTTCAACAGATGTATATCCACATCCCACTGTTTGGGAATCCTCACTTTTTAACACCAGCTTTATTAGAGCTTTGTGATATGAATATGTGTGGGTATAGGTGTGTGGTGTGTGTGTGTGTGTGTGTGTGTGTGTGTGTGTGTGTGTGTGTTGCATACACAGAAATTATTTAGAAAGTTATCTTTCTGATTGAAGAAAAATTTACCCGAAAGCTTTGAACATCTTCTGATTTTGTAAATCACTTAGGGTTAGTTATCGAACCTGACCTCTTTAGAAGTCAATATGCATTTTCATTCCCGCTCTTGCCTTAATGGACTGGAATGTTTAGAATTTTGCCCCCGAATATGCTCAGAGCTTCCATTGCCAAATATAAAAAGGTTTTCCTAAATTCAAAGTAGATCTGTTATGGTTTAGAGATCTGATGGAATGGAGCATTATAGACAAAACAGATGTCACTAGAAATCCATGTTGCTATCAGCCCTGTGCTTGCTTGATTGGCCTTGCTAGGCTGTCATGCTCTGGGCTGAACCTTGGGGCTGCCATCCACAGCCAGCATGGCTACTGGGATGGACAGTCCAAAGGAGCAGCTAGGGATGGAGTCTAGCCCTGGGCTAAAGCTGACATTCTCCCCCTAGGGATTAAACTGAGTTGGAGGTTGAGAGGCAAGTTGGAGCTGTTTCTACCACAAAGAAGGAAAGAACACACTACCTTTCTTGACTGATGGGGAGAGATATCCCATGTGATAACAGAAAATCCTTGAGGATGAACTGAAACAGAAAGAGACCTTGGAAATGATCCAATTAATCCTGTCACCTTGCTTTGCAGTTGAGAACAAAATTTTCATCCCAAGGCAGATCTAGCTAAGAATGCAGATCACTATAATGGGTTATGATCAACACTGCAACAAAATGAAATAGAATAGCAGAGTCTAACTAGGTTAAGCCTTGGGATTTTCATTGCAGACACACACAGGCTCACACAACATAATACACATACTTATAACACATATGTACTTGTGTCCTAGGATGCAGGGACTTTTTATTATTTTGGACATGGTCAATAATCATTTGAAAATTTTCCATCTCTCTACTTAGTAAAAGGTGGCATAGAGTTAAAGGAATAGGAAATGAGAGGTTGTTTGTTTAAAAGTATTTTATTTGTTTCCTTTTTTTGTGTGGGTTAGGGGATGGAACCCAGGGAAATTCAACCTCTGAGCTACAACCCCTCCCCAGTTTTTATTCTTTATTTTGAAACAGGGTCTCACTAAGTTGTGGAGGGCCTCACTAAGTAGCTGAGGCTGTCTGTGAACTGTGATCCTCCTGTCTCAGCCTCCCAAATGCTGGGAGTACAAGTATGTGCCACCACGCCCAGCTAAATTATTTTAAATCAATGTAAAGTTATTTAGTTTTAATTTTGCTTTATGCAATTGTTCTTTTTTTGTGGAACTGGACATTGAACCGAGGGGCATTCTACCTCTGAGCTACACTGCCAGCCCTATTTTTTTATTCAACTTGAAAAAGAGTTTCACTAAGTTGCAGAGAACCTCTCTAAGTAGCTGAGACTGGCTGAGAACCCACAATCCTCTTGTCTCAGCTTCCCAAGTACTAGGATTACAAGCGTGCATCACCATGCCTGCTTCAATATGATTGTTCTTTATTCTTTTAATGTCATTATCTTCTGAAGATTCTGTTCAGAATTCCCAAAGAAACTATTACAGCAACATTTATCCTATATCTCAAGATGCCTATTCACAGTTAAAGAGAGTGTAATTCTAACTCAGATTCATGAAAATGCTGGTGGCTTTTCATGCTATTTCTTAGGATTGAACACTTAACAGTAAAGCCACACACCCCACACTTGTGTTTAAGAACATCAGCTCTATGGTTGAAAATCCGTAGGCTCGACTCCACCATCCCCCTTTTTCACCTACTACTACCTGTGTATCCTGAACAAAGTATTTAAACTCTCTTGGGTATGTGTTTCTCAACTACAAAATCTCATAATAATCTACAACTCAGAAGATACTGGGAGAATTCAATGAATAAAATATTCAAAGCACACCACGAGGCACACAGTTAACGGCAGGGGTGCCATTTTCAAGGGCACTAAGGGTACCCCCTCTCCATGTGTCCTTGGTCACTGATTTAGATTTCTACTGTATTCTTTCCTGCCAAGGAGGCTTTGTGAAATTCATGTAGAAATTCATGCTACAGGACCGATAAATTTTGGGTGGGGGTACATTTAGTTATTGTTTTTTCCCTTTGGGATGCTCCCTCGAGGGGCTGAGGTCAGACAGCAAGTATCTGCTTTGTGATGCTTGACACTAAGACTTTCGCCAAAGGGAAGCAAAATAGAAGAAGAGTCTGCCGACCTCCTTTGCTGGTCGCTGCCTCCCTGGCTCATGGTTTATTTTAGTCATCAAAGTTTAGAGCCTGGTCTTCAGTTTTACAGATCCAAAAACTCGATCTGGACGGTTCATCTAGAGTTCATCAACACTGAAGGACTGACTCACACCACGCAAACAGACAAGAGAATCATTTAGCAGCCAGATTGTCAGTGTTAAGTATACAACGACTGGATCCGAGTCACAGGAACAGACGTCTGCCTTTTTGTTCAAGGGGGATCTAATTATGTATTAGAAAGATGCTTGCAGAGCTTTAAAAAAAAGAACAAAGATTGGAGATATTCTTAAAAAGCATTTCCACCAAGATAGAGCAGTTGAAAGAATGACCTTTCCCTAGAGATGTTGGTCTTGCTAATCGGCCTTTATCTTTTGCTTGCTAATCAGCATCTATCCTGCACTCTGCCTGCCTAGGACAGCTTAACAGCACCAAGGGGGAAGATTTCCCATTTGCTTCTATCTTTTTTCAAATCCAAGGTCTAACGCAAGTTAGGCAAGCGCTCTACCACTGAGTCACAACCCCAGCACCTTGCCTATTTTCTTTTAAAATTAGCCAGTGCTATCATTACTACTTTGCATGCAAGTTGTACTTTAGAAACATCTCCTAGCTAGCGAGTATGGGAGGAGGATGGTGGTAGGAAGGGCTTCAGGGTTGCTAACTTGGAGATACATGCAAAGACATCCAGTTGCAAAGGTGCAGTATGTCACTGCAGATGCCATTCCAGAGTTTATGGCAAACTTGTAGCTGGAGATAGAAGTCTGAACATTGTCCATGTGAAAAATGACAGCTATAACCATGAAAGTAAGTACATACACCCAGGAAGTATATTCAGACAGACAGGAGAGGGCGGTAGGGGAGGAGCATGTGTGAGTCATAGCAAGTCCAACGATAGAGATGGGCATTGAAGGATCCTGAAAGGGAAGAACTGAAGCTGGAGAGGATTCAGGACAGCTCCCTGAGGAAACCCATCCTCAGAAGAGAATTTTAGGGAAGAGGTAATTCTGTGTAAATCCCTACAAAAAGTACCACAGAGAGTCTACTAGACTTAAAGATTATAAAGACTTGGAATTATTGATGGTGCATTTAATCCATAAAACAGCCATTATCAGCCAGGCGTGGTAGTGAACGCTTGTAATCTCAGCATTTGGGAGGCTGAGACAGGAGGATCACAGTTTGTGGACAGCCTCAGCTACATAGTGAGGCCCTTTGAAACTCAGTGAGATCCTGTTTCAAAATAGAGAATAAAAAATAGGGCTGGGGATGTAGCTCAGAGGTAGGATGCCCTGAGTTCCATCCCAGTACAGCAAAAAAAGCAGTTATTAATAACTGATATGTCTGTTGGTGAAGAGGATTGCCAGTGAAGAGAAAAAGACATTATAAATAGAAAATGGATTAAAATAGAAGTAATTTTGGTTTATTTGTGTGTGTGTGTGTGTGTGTGTGTGTGTGTGTGTGTGGTACTAGGGATTAAGTCCAGGGGCATTCTAACTCTGAGTTATACCCCTAGCCCTATTTACTTTTTATTTTGAAACAGAGTCTCACTAAGTTGCTGAGGCTGGCCTCAAAGCTGTGATCCTCCTATTTCAGCCTCTCAAATCCTGGGATTAGATTTGTGAGCCCCATATCCCACTGAGAGGTAATTCTTGAAGACATGGGGAGAAGCAAGCTCCCTGGGGAAGTTGGGGTGGATGGAGGATGTCCCCAGAACAAAGCGGAAGGAAGGGGTAGTCCAGGAAGGAGGCAGCTGTGGTAACTGAGGATAAATGCAGCAAAGTCCATCAAAGCAGAGGAGGGCAGCCATCGTGAGCTTAGAACACGGGATAGATCTTGAGTGACCAGAAGACTGTAGACGTGGTGTGAGCAAAATATTAGCAGTTTGGTGGATGAGAACACCGAGTAAGGGCACAGCTATCAAGAATTTGTTGGCATTATTTTCAAAAGAATGATTCACATGGCAGTTGAAAAATAATGTCAAGAAGCAGTGGGAGTAGAGCAGGGCTTTCTGTCCCTCTTCACCTGTGTACAAAGGCAGAAAGAGAGCAGAATTGTGTCCAGTGAAAAAAGAGACGCATTTTACTGGAGCAGGTTTTGGTAAGAATAAAAAAAATCCCAGAAAATAGACACTTCCTTTGGGAAGAGACACAATTCTCTAGCATTCATACAAAGAACGGGTAAGAAGTAGAGTCAGGAGAGGAATACAAATCTTTAAGTGAAAATAGAAGAAATGAACTGAATAGAGAAGAAAAGGCAATGGTTTGGCTACAAGAAAACTAACACCAAGGATATCTCACTAATTCATGGGAATAAAAGGGGCAATTTAGAAAGATTCCAAGGTGGAAATGAGTGACATTTCCATAAGGAAGTTTGGCAAAAATTTTTCCCATAACCCAGACAAAAGTGTCCTCAGATGGATAGAGTTGGAAAAAGGAAAATAGATGGGCTCTGGGCAGTGGTTGCGAGCATTTAAATCCATTGGCTTTCTCCCCAGAGACAGTTGGAGTCTGTGCTACCTCCTCGTGGACTGGAAAACAGTCACCTCGTGGTGACTATTTTGACCAAGAGAGTATAAGAAAAGTGATGGATTGCACTTTTGAGACTAGGTCAGAGAGGACTATGTTGACTGAGCTCTGAGCAGTCATAGAAGAAGCTAGGTCAGAGAGGACTATGTTGACTGAGCTCTGAGCAGTCATAGAAGAAGCTGATGACCCCGAAACTTCTTAAGTTGGAAAAGCCACAGGGAGAGATGAATTATGTGATAATGACCTTAAAAAGTGTGTGTGTGCTTGTGTGTGTGAGAGAGAGAGAGAGCGAAGAGAGAGAGAGAGAGAGAGAGAGAGAGAGAGAGAGAGAGAGAGAGAGAGAACCAAGAGCATCCAGCCATTCAAATCTTAACAGCTAGATATCTGAGTTAAGAGAACTGACCCATATACGACACCTGCAGCTGAGTGATTCTCCTCAGCTGAGGCCTTAGAAATCTCAGAACAGGGAAAACTTTCCTTGGTGAGATATGTATGAATTTCTAGCCCACACAATCTATGAGGAAAATAATATTGTGGCTCTTTTATGCTACCCAGTGTGGGGTAGTGTGTTACAGAGTAAGAGACAATTGGAAGAGCCCAAGGCAGACTTTAATTAGGGCTGAAGACTTGGTGCTATCTCTCAATGTTCCTGTTTGTTCCTGTCCTCATGCAGTTGTGATCAGGGTAAAGGAGGAGGTTCAGGTAGGTTTGACTTAGGAATTCATGCTCTATCCCCAACCAGGGCTGAGATTCAACTGTCTGCACTGGCACAGAATACTTGATGATTGGTCACACATCTATTTGGAATGGTTAAAGTTAGCATCTGACCATGAAAAAAGACTAGCAGTTTGGTGAACCCCTGCCTTTAAAAGGGTGGCAGACAACAACGAATCCACAATGAAAGAAACAAAAACAACAATTCCATTCACTATAACCTCAAAACCAATAAAATACCTAGGAATAAACCTAACCCAAGATGTAAAAGAACTCTACAACAAAAACTATAAAACATTAAAGAAAGAAATTGAAGAAGACCTTGGAAGATGGAAAGATCTCCCATGCTCATAAATAGGCAGAATAAATATCATCAAAATGGCCATTCTGCCAAAACTGATCTATAGGTTCAATGCAATTCCCATTAAAATACCAGTGACATTCTTCAGAGACCTAGAAAAATCAATCATGAACTTCATATGGAGAAAGAAAAGACCTAGAATAGCCAAAGCAATTCTCAATAACAAGAAACACGCAGGAGGCATTACAATCCCAGACTTCAAACTATACTATAGAGCAATAGTAGTAAAAACAGCAGGGTACTAGCACAAAAACAGATATACTGAACAGTGGATTAGAATAGAAGATACAGAAACAAACCCACACATCTTTAATCAATTAATCTTTGACAAAGGGGCCAAACACACACGCTGGAGAAAAGACAGCCTTTTCAACAAGTGGTGCTGGGAGAACTGGCTAACCATTTGTAAAAAGATGAATCTAAACCCCTATATCTCACCAAACAGAGGAATCAACTCAAGATGGATCAAAGACTTAGAAATTAGACCTGAGACTGTGAAGTTAGTAGAGGAGAGCATAGGTTCAACACTACAACATATTGGCACAGGCGGTAACTTTCTCAACAAAACCTCCAAAGCTCAGGAAATTAAAGCAAGAATAAACAAGTGGGATAACATCAAACTAAAAAGTTTCTTCTCATCAAAGGAAACTATCAATAACCTAAAGAGGAAGCCTACAGAATGGGAAAGGATCTTTACCAGCCACCATTCTGATAGGGGGCTAATATCCAGAGTATACAAAGAGCTCAAAAGACTCTACACTAGCAAAACAAACAACCCAATCGAGAAATGGGCAAATGAACTAAATAGACACTTCACAAAAGAAGAGATACAAAGGGCTAATAGATATATGAAAAGATGTTCTTCATTACTGGCCATCAGGGAGATGCAAATCAAAACTACACTGAGATTCCATCTAACCCCAGTCAGAGTAGCAAGCATAAAGAAATCAAACAACAACAAATACTGGCGAGGATGTGGGGAAAGAGGAACTCTTTTACACTGTTGGTGGGAATGCAAACTAGTTCAACCACTATGGAGATCTGTGTGGAGATTCCTAAGAAAGGTGGGAATAGATCCACCATATGATCCAGCTATACCACTCCTGGGTATCTTTCCAAAGGGGTTGAATTCAGAGAACTACAGCAACATATGCATACCTATGTTCATAGCAGCACAATTTGTAATAGCCAAAATATGGAACCAACCCAAATCACCATCAACAGATGAATGGATAGCAAAACTGTGGGAAATACACACAATGGAATTCTATTCAGCCATAAAGAAGAACAAAATTATATCATTTGCAAGAAGATGGAAAGCCCTGGAGAACATTATGTTAAGTGAGATCAGCCAAGCACAGAAGGAGAAGATACATATGTTTCCTCTAATATGCCCAAACTAGGAAACACAAAGGATACCGGTGGGACTCCAGATATTGAAGGGGAAATACTAGCTAAGTTTGGATGGTAAGATAGGAGAGGAGGAAGGCCGATCTTGATTAATGAGGGTCTACACCTGAACATGTGTAAAATTATGAATAAGACATGGTTAACCTGGACAACCATTGGTGGGAGGGGGGAAGGGAAAACGGGGGCAGGAGGGGGAGAGGGCACCAAATATAGTGTAAATGTATACTATTTATGTTCAATAAAAAATTGTTAAAAAATAAAAAAATAAAACTGTTTTCCCCCAAAAAACAAAACAAAACAAAAATAAATAAAATAAATAAAAGGGTGCCAGATCTGGGCATGATGACGTATGCTTGTAATTACAGGACTTGGGAGTCTGAGACAGGAGGATCACAGCGTTGAGGATAGGTTGTTCAACTGAATTGTGCCTATATGCTGTGGTTGTAAAAGGATTTCACAGAGGGGAGGATTTTAGTGGAACTTAAATAGATTGAGATAATATATTTATGGAGGGAATGTATTAACTAGAGTTTAAAGGTGGGCTAAAATTTAATGTTTGGAGATAAGAAAGGAAGGCATTGCAGGCAAGTATGGTGATAAGAAAAAAATAAGAAAATTTACTGAAAAAGGAATAAGGAACATAATAGATTTACTCTTGCTTAGTGTATGATGGAAGTTAAGTTTGGGTAGAATAAAACCACACTCTAAATGAATAAGCAAAGAGGTATGTGTTTATTGTAATAAACAATAAAAATCCATGAAAAGTTTTAAATCCGATAATGAATTTATAGGTGATTTGGCCAGGAGTGGTAATTTCTAAGATATTGGCAAATTCTAAGGCATTGTATGTGAAGAATAATGGTGCTAGTAGAAAAATATCACAGTGAATCTTCAAAGTAAAAGTCTTGAATATTGAGGTCAGTAGGGCAAAGGATACAAGATAAATATACAAATATCAGTTGCATTTTTACATCCTAACAATGAAAACATGGATATCAAACTTAAAAATGGAGTATCATTTGTATGAGCTGTAAAAATAAAATATAATATTTAAGTTTAACTCTACCAAAACATGTGCATGACTAATATTTTTAGATTACACAGTAATGGTGACATAAACAAATGGGGTAGGCACACCATGTTTTATGACTTAGAAGACTCAATAAAGATGTCAGTGCTCTTCAAATTGAAATTCAGGCCTATGACAATCTATCAAAATCCCAGTAAGAACACATATAGTGCAATATGCCTGTAATCTCAGTACTTGGGAGGCTGAGACGGGAAGATTTTAGCTTTGAGGCCAGCCTCAGCTACTTACAAAATAAAATAGAGTTGAGGGTGTAGCTCAGAGGTAGAATGCCCCCGAGATCAATCCCCAGCACCAAAAGAACAACAACAAAAATCCCAGTAAGAGTATTTTGTAGCTATAAACAAGATTATTTTAAAGTTTGAAAATATGATAAAGGAACAAGAACAAGAAAAAATTTAAGAAGAATAAAATGAAATTAATTGAAATTTCTGATTATATAATTTGATAATCAAGACTACTGTGTGATACCAACAGGGAGATAAACATATAAATAAATGTAGCATATCAGAGAACCCTGAAATAGACCTACAGAAAAAGTTCAAATAAGTTTTTTTTTTTTAATTTTTGGTGGTACTGGGGCTCCTGGAAACCCTACAACATCTGTGCTACACTCCCAGACCTATTTTTTATATTTTTTTATTTGGAAACAGGGTCTCTTAAGCCAGTGAGGCTACACTCCCAGACCTATTTTTTATATTTTTTTTATTTGGAAACAGGGTCTTTTAAGCCAGCGAGGCTGGCTTTGGACGCACACAATCTTCCTGTCTCTGTCTCCCAAGCGCAGGGATTACAAGCCTGCGCCACCATGCCCAGCAGTAAATTTTGATAAAGGTGAAAAAGAAAGTATTTATTTATTTATTGTGTGTAAGGTATTGGGATTGAGCCCAGAGACATTCTGCCTCTGAATTATACCCCCTAGCCCTTTTTATGATTTTGCTTTGAAACAGGGTCTCCATAAAGTGCTGAGAGCCTCACTATGTTGCTGAGGCTGTTCTTGAACCTGCAATTTTCCTATCTCAGCCTCCCAAGCACTGAGATTATGGGCATATTCTCTTATGCTTGGCTTGAAAGAAATTAAATAGAAGAAAAAAAACAGTTTTCAACAAATGGTACTTAAGCAATTAGATATCCTTAGACAAAACCACGAGATAAAATTCAAAATCATTGATCCAAACCTCATACTTCATAAAAATTAACTAAAACTAGAGTATAAACTTAAATATAAACATTAAACTATTTACATAGGAAAATCACAGGTGATACTGAGAATTTAGGACCAGGAAAACTTCCAGGCAACACCACATCATGTCACAAAAATGATATTTTAAATTCACTAATCTTTAAATAGCTTCTTTGTGGGGTCATGTTAGGAGGATGAAAATACTCTTGTTTGGAAGGAAATATTCACAAATTTTATATCTGACAAAGAACAGGTATTTAGAACATATTAAAACTATCAAAATTCAATAGAAAAAATTCAAATAACCCAAGTAGATATTAGGGCAAAGACATAAGGGTATATAGATGGCAAATAAACACAGAGATGTTCAAAATCATTAGCCACTAGGGATATAAAATTCCCAGTGAGATTATCAGTACACATCCATCAAAATGACTAAAATAAAACAAAAAAGTAACAATATCAAATAATAATGAGGGTGTGCTGAACCTGAATCACTCATACACTGATGGTGGGATTGTAAAATAGTGTAGCCACTTTGGAAAACAGTTTTACAGGCTTTTGAAAAAACTATATATATATATGCTAAATATTCAATTATATGAACCACAAAATATCCTCTGGATGTTTATTTCAGAGAAATAAAAATCTACATTCACCTGAAAGCTATGCAAAAATGCTTCTGTAGTTCTTATTTGTAATGGGCAAAAGTTGGAAATAAACCAGATATCTTCCTGTAACAGACTGGTTAAATAAATTGTGGTATGACTAGTTGATAGAATAATACTCAACAATTAAAAAAAATACTGATATACCCAATAACCTGGATGAATTTCCAGAGAATTGTGCTGAGGGGAAAATAATCCTAAAAGGATACATACTGTGTTATTCTGCCTACAAAATATTTTTGAGGTGAGAAAGTTATAAAGATGAAGAAGAGATCAATGGTTGCTAAGAATCAGGAAAGGAATGAGAGGGGAGGAAGTGGCTCTCACTACACAATGACAATGTGACGGAATTGTGTGGTCCTGGAAGTGGGAATGTGTCCCTGGACCAATGTGGCACCCTGCTTACCATGTTGTATTACAGCGCTGAGCTATTTTTAGGAGAAAATGAACACTAGGTCATGCGAGGCGTCCAAGAGAAGGGAGTTGAAAAAAACAATCCATGGTGCCACACCCATCACAAAGTTCAGTGGTGACACTTGTTCTGAGCCTGAACTGGTGTTCTTGAGTGTCCAGCATCAACCTGTCCCCAGCTTGGCCAGGAGCCTCATAGCAGGGTGTCTGCCCACCTCATTGGTTGGCTTGTGAGCTGTCTGTTTATAATGGAGTCTCTAGACTATAGATATTCATTGTGGGATAAGAATCAACATCAAAGACCTGTAAGGTGCAAAGAAACGTAGCACTTTGCCTGTCCCTCCCTTTGAGCCACTGCAGGTCTTCTAATGCTGCAAAATAGAGGACGAGGAGCAATTACAGTGCTGAAACTCAGACAGATATGGAAGAAACAGATGGGAAACCAAGTCTAAGTAGAAACAAATAGCTATAAAGAGCAGGTCTTGTCACAGGAGGGCTTAACCCAGTACATTCTGAAGAGTTTGAGACTCAGAAAGATTGGTGAGAATTTTAACCTTTTTAAGCCTCAGTTTTCTCATTAAAAAAAAAAAAAGAGATTTGTAGTAGCTATCTCACTGGTTCTGGAGAAGTGTGAGTGAGATCATTTGTGTGAAACTCTTTGTAAAGCTGCCCAGCGCTTAGAAAGTGCTCATTGAACGGCTTGTGGATGGTGAAATCCAGGAGGGATAAGAGGCTGGAGAGTTAAAATATGGTGTTGGGTGGCTGCTTGGGGGGGGGGTCAGTGGAATGAGAGTGGCAGGAGCAAGACATTTAAGAGTTTGGAAATATAATTTAAGAAGACTCAGCTGAGAAAAACCAGGATAGAATGGCCAGAAGAAGGCAGAAGGAAAGGATGCAGTGTCAGAAACCCAGAAGGAAGTACTGGCCGGTTGCCACAGAGTTAAAAGAGGAAAGAGAATGAGCAGGAAGAGAGACAAGAGAGGTGGACAGAGAAGTGAGATCACAGTGGAGGAGAAGGAGCCAGAGGGCAGAGGGTCAAGCAGCAAGTGTTAAGGAACATCATGTTCTCAGGGACGGATTGAGAGAACCGGTTGTTCTGAGCGGCTAAGTGACAGTAGGCATAGATTCTCAAGTATGATGATCCTGAGTGTGTGTCTTTGTTTCTATTGTTATTGTTGTTGTTCCAGTGCCTTAAAAGAACAAGCAGCCCCTGGTTGCCAGGATGTGTTACTCCGGCTGCGTCCAGATCCGATTCTGGCAGGCTCCTCCATTCCCCACGGTATTCCCGTTAGCCTTCACACAGTACTCATTAGGACTCACGATCGTTTCAGCCTTGTCAAGTTCCATTATATGGCGCAACAAATCTTAACTTGTAGATTACAGTGTGCCTTATCAACTTGGTCTTAAAAGGCAACTGCTGAAAATACTGAACTTTTTCTGCTCTTGTACAAAAGGTTTCCTCCATAACCAAAATTGTCACTTGATTGGGTGTTGAGCAACCTAAAAATTCTTATGTGTTTTATAAATAATTAAAATAATAATGGATGGCTCAACTCACTTGCAAGTAAATTTATGAAATATTTCAACTAACTCAGCCATGCCTATATATTCATATAATATCAGAAATATCAAACCATTTTTTTTGGATCTGCCCAAAGCACAGTTAAATATAAGAAATGATCATTTTTAATTCTGCAAATGCTTAGATATTACAATTGCATTCTTTGCATGAAAACAAACAATTTGGGGTGAAACTAGAATTGTTCACAATTATATGAAAGCAATAATGCTACTAAAATACCTAATTATATCATTTGAATAATGTGAATTCCCATAATTTACTTAATTTCAAATTACTATGACTGTGTTTTTTTGATGTTACTTAAAATTTAGCCTGCTCTTGCTATGAAAATGCACACTCAAGTAATTTTCTCTTTTCAATTGTTTTATAAGAAAATTTTCAAAATTATTCTTAAAATACTGTATTGCTACCCAACAGTAGCAAAATAATTTTCTTCAGTACAAAGTATATCAGTCAGCTAAAATAACTTCAGTTTCCAAATCTGTAACAAATATAAAAAGTTTAAATTGTATTTTTAATTTTATTGCAGTTATGTTTGGTGCCAGAGAAAATTTGATCAGTAGTTTGAACACTAATGTATTCCAGGAATCTCTTTAACCTTTCGGTCCCCCGAAAGGTAAAATATATTGTACTGGATCTGGGTCTGGTGGCACATGTCTGTAATCCCAGTACTTGGGACTGAGACAGGAGGATCACAGGTTTTCAGCCAGTCTCAGAAACATAAGGAGGCCATCTCTACAACTTAGTAAGATTCCGTTAAAAAAAAATAGGATTGGGGGTGTAGCACAGAGATAGAATGTCTCTGGGTTCAATCTCCAGTACCCCCCCAAAAAAATTGTCCTTGACATCCATTTGCCTAAAGAGCTGTGCATTTTAGCATAATTCTTCCTTTTAAGATATTCCAAAAAGAGGAGAAATTTAACTACATTTTTGTTTTTAAAGAAAAAATGGGGAATATTCCAAATCTAACAAAATATTTTATGTGTATGTTAGTTGAAACAAAGTGGAATATAATAGAATGAAAATTCGCGTTAGCACCATCATGAATGTCAAGAGAAGTTACTTAGGAGATACCATTAACTGGATTCACTGGATGATAGGGGGTGAGATAGAGTGAGAATTCTAGCCTGAGGCAATTTCCAAATTTTTTGTTCAAGCAATGAATGAGGTGGAGCCATTTGTTAGGTCTGGGACAGAAAATGGAAGAATTAATGACTTTCTCTTTGGGTTAAGTGGCCCCAAATTGGAGACTATTAAATATAATTTCTCATTTGCTTTTATGTAGAAGTGTCTAAATATAAGTAGAGACACATTTAAATATACTGTAAATATGTTGTTTTTAGAGGGCAAATGAAATTGTCTGATTTTGAAGTCATCAGGTATATAGCTGGGTGACATAACTAAATTTGTCAAGGAAAAGAAATCATACTTGATGCAGTAGACACTTGCACCAGAAATATGATAAGAGTCAAGAGCTGGGATATTGTTTGGGTCCAGACAGACCCAATTCCTGTTCTCAAAATGTTTACAACCTACAGTGTAATTTGAATGATGAATAGAATGTAAACGGCGAAGATCAACTCATCTCAGATGGTGAGACCTTTTCCTACCGCAGGGGCTGGCATTCCACCTGAGTCGTGCACAATGAGGAACCCTTGTGTGGAGATGTGGGGGAAGACCATCAGACAGTGGACCTCAGACACCCTATGCAGGACAGCAATCTGGCAGGAAAATGTTCGAGGGGACTTTATTCGATGCAATGCATACATAGAACATTCTGTTGACTTCTAGAGCATATTCATTGGAGGTAAGAAAAGCTGATAAAAATTAACAGGTGTGTGAGTACATCCTCTGGACAAACACCAAGCTACATTTTGGACCACTGGTGGCTTCAGGCATATAGAATAAGAATAGGAAAGGCACAGAGGCAGGACTTGGCTCCTGCCTGGGCAGAAAGAAGGCCTGCCTGGCTGAAGCATGAAGAAACATAGGAGAAACTAGCAGAAGATGAGCTCAGAGAGCCTGGGTGCACACCAAGGCCCGGCTAGCAGTCTGTAGGGAAATTGAGGGTCCTAAACGGAGAACTGATGGGAAAGAAGTTCTGTTTTACATATTAAGTCCTGAAATCATCAGCCAGTGCAATTACTATTAGTAGTCAATGATAAAAAAAAAGTACACTGAGATAGAAAAAAGAGGAAATTTGTTGCTATGCTTTCAATGTTTTATGCAAAATCCTCACCATCAGGCTGTCTCTAAATCAGAGATGCTGTGCTTCTACATGTTATTAGCAACATGGGTTAAGAGCTAGCCTGCAGAAGGAAATATATAACTGATGCCAGATGCGATATTTTAATTCATCTTCTGAAGAGACATTTTACTTGCCACCTACTTAACAATATACTTAAGATTTGTTGAGCTGGGCAGGGTAGCACACAACTGTAATCTCAGTACTTGGGAGGCTGAGACAGGTTTGGGGACAGCCTCAGCAACTTAGACTCAACAACTCAGCAAGACCCTGTTTCAAAACAATAATTTTAAGTGCTGGAGATGTGACTTGAAGGTAGAACATCCCTGGGTTTAATCCCCAGTATCATAAAAAAAGAAAAGACTTATTGAAGTCCTAATTAAGGAGAGTTGGGGGAAAAGGCAGAAAAACAGATAAGTGTCATGATTGCTGAAGTTATGCATTTGCCTCAAGACATCAGTAATGCTATTCCTTCC
The DNA here is from genome assembly GCF_963383645.1 of Muscardinus avellanarius. NCBI lineage: Eukaryota > Metazoa > Chordata > Mammalia > Rodentia > Gliridae > Muscardinus > Muscardinus avellanarius. The sequence continues at coordinate 117,939,714 of NC_137790.1, forward strand.
CAATAATGCTGCAAATTTCTGATGATGATGAAGTGTTTTCTTTGGGGCAGGGGAGGGATATTAGATTTTAACATTATTCCTTGACTTTTACAAATAAGGAACAATCTTTCATCTGCTCTGGAAATTTCCAGGATGTGAAAACAGAGGGCTCAGTTGTCTAAAATGCTAAGATGGTTTTCTTACATCAAACCGTAAATAGGGGAGATTCTGTTTAAGTTACAGGATCATCACAAATAAAAATGTGATCATTAAAAACAAGGGCTTTTTCTTGCCTAAAAAACTCAATCACCAGGGATTTTAGGATTGAAAAAAAAAATGTTGTGAGTACAATTAATGCCAGGGTCTTGAGTGAACTGTTTGCTTTGTTGGCTGAATGATCAATTGATTGATTCATTCTGTAATTACATTCCTACCTCTGTTCTGAAAGGTATGCAGAAGAAAACATCAAAATGGCCATTGGGTGGATGGTCCGTTAAATGTGTATGATTGAATTGTTTACAGTCCAGCTAATGAAGCAAAGTAGAGCAATATAACGGTTTTGACCTATAAGCGATATCTGTGGAAGAGACGGCACAACGCAAAGGGAGTGTGTGAATGCCAGACAGGCATGTTATTTGGAGAAGCTGGGGCTGAAGAAGCTTCCTTGTTCATTTCTTTAGGCCTCCTCCTGTCTGCTCATTTTCAGAGGTTATGCAGACAAGTTTCTTCAGCAGCCTGTACCTCACTGGGGTCAGACTAGAGTTAAAGTGTACATTCTAAGAGGAGACTAGGCAGAGGTCCCAAGTCAGCTCTACCATTATGGTTCTATAGCCTTAAAAGGAAATGTTTTTTTTTCCCACCATAATCAAAAGAACTTTGATTTTTTCCATACGCTATTATTTTATCTTTAGTGAGCAGACATTTTAAATTGCATACTTGTAAAGCCTCTGAAAGAATCCTTTCAGAAATCCGTCATTCGCTTTCTCTCCTCTAGCACGACTCCATCCTCCCTCGGAGTTCTTTGAGGCAGGCTCCAGAGGCACGCTTACACAGGCACGAATGCAATTTGTGTTTTTAAAACTTGAAAGCAACTTCTGACCAGTATGCCCAAACCAATTACGAATTGCATAAGAATGTCTCGGTGGTTTTCTTAAATGAAATTGAGAAATGTGAGAGAAAATTTGACTCTAAGTTGCAGAAATTCATAGATGCAAATTTATGGTCACCTTGTTTTTCTCTTCTCTTTCCATTCCTCTTTTCCTTTCCCTTGTTTCTCTTTTGTCCCATTTATTCTACTCTCCATTCTTTCATTTAGTCCCTAAAGTATTAGGTAGAGCAGATCCAGGTGAACATTTGTGGCAATCTGGGGGAGCTGCATGGCCTAGATTGGGGTGTCAGGGCCCAGGTGAGCTGAGAGGGCATCTTCCTGAGGATGCCTGGCATGTACTTTCTGAGTTTCACAAGGCTGGAAAGGGCATCCACAGGGGTAGTGTACCTGCACAGCACAGTCAGGAACAATATTGACCTGAAAAGAAATAATAGTATCCAGGCATGGTGGCGCACACTTTTAACCCCAGCATTTGGGAGGCTGAGACAGGAGGATCATGGTTCGTGGACAGCCTCAACTACTACTTAGTGAGGCCCTGTGCAACTCAAGTGAGACTCTATTTCAAAATAAAGAATAAAAATAGGGCTGGAAGTATAGCTTGGAGGTAGAATGCTCCTGGGTTCTATCCCCAGTACCTCAAAAAATAATAATAGTAACTATGAAAAGCTACAGCCCATTTAATAATATAGGAAACCGCAAGTCTATTTAAATACAAATAAATAAATGAATGAATAAATCAAAGCTTTGATGAGAAATGGGATAATAACATACTTTCAAGGTATGGGCCCGCAACATTCTCATTGAGAAGAGGAAGGGAAACCTGCCTGATGGCGGAGAAGTTATGCAGTCTTTGCCTTCATGCACTGACCAACGTGAGCTTACTTTGTCATGGAACTAGACACTATTGGGGGCTGAGGGTATAACCACGAGGAAACATTAGACAGACATAAACTGGGAACAGTCTACAAAACAGCCTTTAAATTTCAGAAACGCTAAGGTCATGACAGCACTTCATTCTCAAGACCAAAGAGATTGCTGCTGTCCAAGGAGACTAAAGAAACCTGACAAGTATATGCATCCCGTGATTGTAAGCTGGATACTCCCGGCAAAGGTCAGTATTAGGACAATTGAGGAAATGTAAAAATGGGCTCTTACAATTAAATATAAGCGATAGATTTGTTGTAATTTGTTGATTTCAACACACACCTTAGTATCCTGGAATAATGCAGCACCAGTTTAGCAACTTGTTCTCAAATGGTTCGTGCAAAAAAAAAACAAAGACAGTTTATAGCACAATAACTTCCTAATTTTTTGTTTGTGATTGCTTTACAAATTGTAATTTTGAATCTTCTTTTACAATGAGTGACAATCTCACAGCATTGATTATGCACATAAATGTCATTTTGGTATTTACACAGTCAAATTAGATAGTTTGGTCATCTGACAAATGTTGACAGCACAAGCTACCATTGGGAGTCTCAATGGTATTCCTTCTCCATTTAAGAAAAGGGGAAAATGTCAGTGATTAAGTGCTTTGTTAAGTGTTAAGTGTTAAGAAAAGATGGTTTATTTTAGTATTATGAATTTATTTTCAGTACTGAAATCCAAATCATGTGATTTTTTATTTTTTGCTGTACTGGGATGAAACCTAGGGGCAATGTACCTCCGAGCTACATCCCCAGCTTTATTTTTTATTCTTTACTTTGAAACAGGGCCTCACTAAGTAACTGAGGTTGTCTGTGAACCATGATCCTCCTGTCTCAGCCTCCCGAATGCTGTGATTACAAGCGTGCACCACCACGCCTGGCATGACTGTTTTTCAGATAACAGCAGAACAATAGATGCAGTCTCATGGTTGAAAATAATCATTTTTATTCAGGAAGGAAGTCAGCGTCAGAGAAGTCATATATATGCACACATATATCAGCCTTGACTAATGTGCCATCTAATTCAATTTTATTAGTTAATTTAAAAATTTCTGCTAAAACTTCAAATGATTTTTCCTTTAAGACTACATACAAATTTAACTAAATTGAGCTACTGATGAAAATACCTACACAACTATATTTAAGAAAGAATTTTTGTGTGTGTGTGTGGTACTGGGGATGGGACCCAGGGGCACTGTACCACTGTAACCCAGGAGCTATACCCCCGCCCTATTTTTTTTTTTTTTGAAACAGGGTCTCACTGAGTTGCTAAGGGCCTCGCTAAGTAGCTGAGGCTGTCCAAGAACGACGATCCTCCAGTCTCAGCCTCCCTAATGCTGGGATTACAAATATGCACCACCACACCCAGCTTTAAGCAGGAATTTTAACACTCAAATCAGAAGTAATAACAATAACTAACATGTATTAAGTAGTCATATATAAGCCGATATATTTCTGTAAGTATAGAAAGAGAGATGCAGATACATATGGAACTACTATAATACCCCTTCTACAAATAAGTAAACTGAAATGTAGTTAGTTACATAAATTACATAAGATATTAAGTGAACGGCATACAATATTTGGTGGAAATGTGCCCTGACTGCCCAGGCTCCTAAATGTCTTTTCTGACAAGCCTTTGAGCTAGGTAATGCAGTCTTTAGAATTCCACAGGGCTTCACAACCAAATTTTTCTAAGAAATCCAGTTAAAAACCCTGTCTGAGAAACGTCAGAGTGGGAAGAAGTAACACGGCACAGCATCATGCCTCTTAAAGTATCCTTTAAGACGTGTGGGGTGACTCATTTAAGGAGTGCTGGGATTTAGGGATTGGTGGAACCCAGATGAATCTTATATCTTTTTAAAAGCACCAACGCACATTCATTTTTTCCACTCAGTCTCCATGTTGGTTTCAAGCCCTACACCAACTATATAAATGCCTCAAAGTAGAGGTTTCAAGAAAATCTTTGTCTCTCCTTACCATCACAATTGCCATAGATATTTGGATTCATATAGACCATGGAAAGAGGCAAAAGTTAGGAGGAAAGGTATCTTTTTTTTTTTTTTTTTTTTTGGTAGTACTGGGGTTCCTGGAAACCCTGCTATCTCTGGGCTACACTCCCAAACCTATTTTATATCATTTCTATTTGGAAACAGGGTCTCTTAAGCCAGCACAATTGGCTTCAACCTGTGGGATCCTCCTGTCTCCGCCTCCCAAGTGTGCCACCATGCCTGGCATGGAAAGGTATCTTCACAGTATCACTTCTAATCTGTCTTAGGAACTGTGATATCAATTTAACATGCATTAATAAGAGAAAATGCTAATAAATGTTATGATACGCATATGAAAATTTACATGTCTATTGTAAATTTTACATGTCCCTTGGCCTCTAATTCCTATTTTACGTATTAAGTTTTTTGTGATAAAATTATTCTTAGGTAGATTAAAATCCAAAAGAGCTTTATTTTACTAATCTAATCATGAGGAAAGGTGACCTTCAAATGACATAAATTTTATGTAATTACATTTAATTCATAGTGATTGCATTTAAATCTACTGAAATAATTATTTCTCTTATGAATCTCAGTATTTATATTCTGCTGCATAGAATGAAACTCACCCCCCGCCTTTGAAAAAGTTCCCATAGGGTCTTTCTAGGTTGTCGAAAGTCTTACTAAGTTGTTGAAGGTGGTTTTGAACCTGAGATCCTCGTGTTTCAAAAGAAACAAGCGGGACTGAACTGGGGTATATCTCAGATGTAGAATGCCCCTAGGTGTTCTCTTCTTTCTCTTTCTCTTTCTCTTTCTCTTTCTCTTTCTCTTTCTCTTTCTCTTTCTTTCTCTCTCTTTCTCTCTCTCTCTTTTTCTCTTTCTCTCTCTCTCTTACACACACACACACACACACACACACACACACACACACACACGAGTTTCCATAAAATTCTATTAGAATCATATCTAATGCAAAATATCTTCATAGTGCTGTGGATAAATCAAGGAGCTGTGCATTATTCCAGAAGGATGGTTTTTTAAGCTTACAAAACATGAGTTACATCTGATCTGGTTAGTGAATCAGCAAGATGCTAATGAGGTTACAGAGGGGATGTGAGTGGCCCACTTACATCTGAAGAGAGTTGGCTATGTTCCAATGCAGAACATCTTGGATGATGATTTTCAGATGTTGTGCAGAATTTGGAAGTAGGTCATCTCTTTAAGATCAAGTTAGTTTTCCAATTGGGTATTCATCACTCAAGTATGATGGGGGAGAAAGATACTAGATATTCAAATGACTCCAAAATTAAGCAATTGACAACACCTGTATGTTAATCGTGTAGACTTAGTGCAGAGATATTATTTAGGGGCATGTGCTCTGGAGCTAGAATGTCTGAGGCAGAATCTTAGCTCTGCCTTTTATTATGATTAACTCAAGGCAGCCTTTCTGAGCTACAGGTCCCTTACCTGCAAAATAGAGAGGATGAGTCTCTGCTGCTAAGCTTTATCTGACTATGCCCAAGTAAAGCCCTTGGAAAAGTCCCTTGCATGCAGTATGCAACAAATGATAGCTATGGAAATAGCGTGAGTTTTCATGGGGTGCTGCGGGTTTGGTAAGGGGTGCTGCGGGTTTGGTAAGGTGCACGGAACAAGTTTATTTTACAAGGGACTCCATCACTGACCTTTAAAGTTTATGTGCATGCAAGAAATTGTGCCTTTTATTTCTATGAAAAGCTTATTCCTGGACTTTACCTCAGCAGTTGGGAAAATAATATGATATTTGGAAAAAGGATGTTGGGATAAGATGCTGGACTGGCTCCTTTTGTTTTTCCAGATCTCTTCTCCCCTCTTCTGTGCCTCACTAAACCTCAAGACTTGTCCTCCACTCTCTTTGGCCCCCAGACTACTTTGCCCTCAGGTATCAGGAGAGTTTAGCCCCCTCCTACTCCTCCTTCTTTTCCTCCTCTTCCTCTTTCTCCTCCTCTTTTTCCTTCTCCTCCTCCTCCTTCTTCTTTTGCTATTTCCTTTCCTCAAGATCAAGGTTTGTAGAAATTTCTGTGTACTTCTGTACCTGCTTCTCCTTCTGATCTCAGTATCCAAACACTTTTCTGATTTCCATTGCTTATCTCAAACTATTTACATTCAAATCCTCGTCTCGAAACTACTTTCGGAAAAGCCCAATTTAATGTATACATCATGTGCAAATAATGCAAATAGAAAAATAAGCACTGTAATTTTTAAAGTTTGTTAAAATGATTCTTGGTGATGAATATAATTTTTGTAATTTTACCCATTTTAAAGTTTTTAAAAATTTTTCCAGTTATAACGAAAAAGTATAAATAAAAGTAAAGCAGAAGATACAAACTAAAGTAAAATATCAAAATAGATATTATCAGAGTAAAATATTAATCAGTTTCACGGGGGGGGGGCAGGAGGGAAGTTTACCAAGTACTGTGTGCATGCATGTCTTCATAACTCTGAACTACATTATGATATAATATTACCATGCACCAACAAACATATATTAAGAAAAATAGTAATTAGTGCCTATAACTAAGCAACACAATAAGTCACCAGTGCATTCTGGCCCATAAAATAATTTTCTTTGCACAAATATAAATTTTAGATGGTGAGTATGAAGCTCAAGGGCATCCTCCATTGTGCTCAGAATTGTATCTTCTTCACTGTTTTTCTCTCTTTTCCTGTCAATTGTCTTGATCTTGTTAATTGAAATTGTACTGCCACAGCATTGAGCTGTCGTATCTACTTCTGGATCTAGACAGTATACTCTGTATGTATTAGCAAAATCTACTTTCCAAAAATATATAACCAACCTACATAAACTCATCACATAGGAAACTAGTGAAACCTCTTAAATACCAAGAATTCCTGTTTAATAATTTTGCAAATTACATCTGGAATCACAATGAGAGTCTTTTGGTAGTCAAGGAGGTAGTTAAAAGCAATCAGAAATAGACCCAAACCAGGTCTCCTGAATTGTAACCCAATTATTTCCAGAATAATTCTTCAATGTAAAGCTTTCCCACACATTTTCCTCTCCAAATACCTGGTAGATAATGACATGAGTTTGATGGCAAGCTGGCAGCAAGCAAGGACGGGCGATCAGAGACAAAGCAATAGACAGAGCTGAGAAAGGTAATGCTTACAGCGGTTTAGTCATGATTCGCTATGATTCACTGATTTCTGTTAAAGAGAAATGGGTGGGTCTGGCGGACAGAATGGGAACACTTGTGCAATGCGGAGCGAGTCTGAACAGGGCTTAAACCCAGTTTATCCACCCGTGTCTGGCCAGTTTCTCTTCTGGGTTAAGGTTAAAGTCACAGTCTTTGCCACAATTTCTCTTCCTCTTTTGTTCCAAAAGTTCAGGGTTCTACAGTCAAGAAGAAAAAAAATATACCACTATGGCATTCAAATGATTAAAATGAGATATTTATTCCATGATTTCAGCATCATTCCAAGATTATACTCTCCAGAAATTATTGACTGTAAATTTAGGATGGCAAAGTAAAGTCACAGGTCTCCATTATCATTTCTGCAGGACAAAGATAAACTAAAAGATATCTCTAATTAATGAGCAACTGTATTTTGGATAGTGTGCTTTCTTCTTTTTTTCAGAATAGAAATAGGAAGAAATATAAAACAGTTACTTATTATATGATATTTAAAGTCAAACAAAGTCACAAGTGCCCACATATGGAGGAGTTCTACATAATGTTGGTGGCATATGATGACTTTTTATCTTTTGCTGCTTGTCACAACCTTCTATAGCTAACCTTTGAAGTTGAAGTTCTCATGTCCTGAGTTCTCTTCACAAATAGTAGGACTGCGTTGTGCACATTACACAGTCAGTATGGGCAATTCAGAGATGAATAAAATGCTATCCCTGTAGACATGGGCTTCAAACTCTATATTGAGTAATACTGTTGGCATAACAAAAACAGAAAGTAAATTATTTTACCTGGAATTGCCAAGTGTTGTAGAGGGAAGGATGAATAGGTAGATCAAAGATGATATTCAGGATGATAGATGAAAAATTCATAGATGAAAAATTCTATCTATGATACTATAATGGTTCATGTGTGTCTTTACACATTTGGCCAAAGTCCTAGGATGTACACATGTTTGAATCCTAACAAAAATGGTGAATGTTACATATTACAATATGTAATCCCCACAAAATAGGTTAATTTGTTGTACAAAGGCAATATTCTGATGAGATATGTTGATAAAGGAAGAGGCTATATCAGTGCAGGAGCTGATGGTATATAAAAAGTATCTGTAACCTTATCAGTTTTGCCCTTAACCTAAGCATGTTCTAAAAAATAAAGTCTTAATAAAGGAGGGATATGAATACATGTGTATTTACTTGATATAGATAGTGTGTACCTAAAAGTATACTTATTGCTTTTTATTTTTAAAATTTTATACAATGCAAATTTCTTGATAAACATAAAATTAATGACACGAGCTGAGTGTGGCTGTACAAGTTTGTAATCCCAGTACTTGAAAGGCTGAGACAGAGAGCCTCAGATACTTAGTGAGGCCCTCTGCAACTTAGTGAGACCCTGTTTCAAAATAAAAAATTGGGTTAGGTATGTAGCTCGGAGGTAGAATGTCTCTGGGTTCAATCCTCAGTACTACACACACACACACACACACAAACACACACACACACACACACATCCACAAAATTAGTAACATGAACTTTATTCATGAGCTAAAACTTTCATGCTAGAGTAAATCACATCTGATTTGCATACAAGGTAGTTTCCTCCTGTTTGGGTGTGTTTGACAGCTTTGGTTTTAAATCCAAGCCTTCAGTTTACTGTGTTACCAGAATTAGTAAAGAGTTAAACACTCAATCCTCAGACTGTGACGTTAAAGGGAGAGGATCACTCCGAAGTCCTCACACTCTCGATTATACCTATTATGAGACCCTTAGGGGAGGAAGACGAATGATTGCAAGTCAGACCACAGAACGGTGAAGCCCACATCTATATCCTATAGTGGAATTTTCCTTTCTTCACCTTAAGAAAGCTGGGTTTGTAATGAAGCAACTACAGATACTTCTATTTTTAGAAAAATGCTAGTGTGAGTCCAGAGGTGATTATTTCTAATTGGAGAGCAGAGGATGATTCATCAAAGGATTCGACTTTTACACTGCAGCTTGAAGGATTTCCACAACGCAAACTTGGAAGACCATCTAGGCAGCAGCAACAGCAGCAGCTGGTCACAGGGATGTCAGAAAGATCAACTCAAGAGACTTCAAAGGTTATCAAGCCCAGACCTGATGCTTTCATCCTAGGTACATTGGGCAATGGTGTACCAGTATCTATGAATGCAGCAATGATGATAAATTTTTGTCTGTGGTATGAGCTGTGATAAGTTCAGTGGTGTGCTGGAGTCAGCATGTATGATCTCCTTCCAGCTATGCATGTAGTCATGTTAAGTTGGTGGTGTGACTATACCTTAATGCTAATATTCACACCATGAAAACTTGCAAATGCTATGCATTACTTCTTTTTTTTAGCTTTGTATTAGCAATACATCATTGGTTGAGGTGATAGTGGGATATTAGTGAGAAGTTTGTCAATCATACCAGGGACTCAGGAGATGGTTCGGAACAAGGGCCTTCTAACCATTAATCAGAAGAAATATATCAAAATATTAGGAAGCTTAGATTAGGAGAGATTGCATTGAGAGAAACAGAATAGAAACCAGGTAGATCCTGAGGAATATTTATATCTTCTATGTTCATAAGGCATTGAGAAGCCTTATATAAAGAGAGAAAATAATTACAAAAGTAGAAGAAAGAGTAGAATAGTTAATTTACCAGTGATAGAATATAAAAGTGTGAGTGGAGAAAACCAGGAGCTATCATTATCAATATTAATGTCATTATTATCACCATCGACATCACTATCACTAACACCACTACCTCTATCATTACCATCACTCTCACCATCATCATCACCATACCATCACCACCAGTACCACGATCATCACTATCACCACCACCATCGCCACAACCACTACCACTACCATCTCTATCATCATCATCAACACCACTATCATCATCACCATCACTATCACCATGACCATAACCACCACCACTACCATCTCTATCAATATCATCATCATCATTACCACTACCATCATCATCATCCTTACCATCACCATCAATACCATCACCATCATTATCACTAGCACCATCACCATCAGCATCACTACCACCATCACCACCAATACCATCACTATCATTACCACCATCACCACCAATATATCACCATCACTATATCACTATCACTATTACCATCACCATCACCACTACCATTATCATCATTACCATCATCACCAATACCATCACCATCACTATATCACTATTACTGTCACCATCACCAATACCATTATCATCACCATTACCATCATCACCAAAACCATCACCATCACTATCACTATCACCATCACTATCATCACAGCTACCATCACCACCCTACCATGATCATTACTATTACCACCACCATCACCATGACCACTAGCACTACCACTATCATTACCAATTCTATCACTATCATCATCACCATTACCACCAATACCATCACCATCACTATCATTACCACTACTATCACTATCATTAGCACCACAAACACCACTATTATCATCACCATCACCACTATCATCATCATCATCACCCACCACAATCATCATTGTGGTTAAGACTACTATTATCTTCACTATGACTATCATTACCATCATTGCTACCACACCATGAGTGTCACCATAGCAGTCCACAGTTATTTTAAAAATATTATATGTCAAGGAACATACTCGATGCCTTTTATGGCTTATCTAAGTTAAACCTCAAAAATCATAAGAAAATAATATTATCTTTCTTAGACACTGTAGTAAATTGAGACATAAAGTATTTTACGAATCCAAAAAAAGCTAGATCATAGCATAGCTAAGACTTAAACTAAGGTGTATGTTTCTTCATACTTTATGTTCTCAAAAAACAACTTTAAATGATTTAGATATACAATTGGAGCAACCATTGAAAACACACAAAGTTTTACTTCCTGATTTTGGACATTTCTATGTGAACTAAAAAAAGGTTTAGTAGAAAATTACAAAACAGAGAAATAGTTGTGTCATATTTTTTCAGTCTTTAGTTCTAACCATGAATAAATTAAGAACTTGGAGACAGAAGAGAATTAAATAAAACAAGCCTTTAGAGTTTTCTGTGAACATTAATTATCCAGGGTACATTGTCCCAATTTTTACAGCTAATTAAAAGTTTGGATTTTATCCATAACTTTATTTACAGCAGACTTATACATTTTTCATTTGGCTGTCTTTGTAATGTCATAGAAGCTCCCAAGTGAGCCAACCATGGTGGTGCACACTTGTAATCCCAGTACTTGAGAGGCTGAGACAGGAGGATCACAGGCTTGTGGCCAGCCTCAGGAACTTGCTGAGGCTGTCCATCACTTAGTGAAACCCTGTTTCAAAATTTCAAATTAGGGCTGAAGGTGTAACTCTGAGGTAAAATATCACTGGGTTCAATCCCCAGGACCGACCGACCAACCAACCAACCAACCAACCAACCAAACTAACATCAAAAAAGAAGCTCCCATGTAAGCTGGCCTAACTTAGTCTGCATATATTTTAATTGCGAAAATCTTAAACTTTATACTGAGCAAGCTCTTAAGGAATATAATTGATATCTTAATGTTATTTGCAATGTTAGCTATGGCAATATTTTTGATAGTGTTCTTAAAATATTACTTAAAAATTTACATTGTGTAAAATTTTTATATTACTATAAAAATTTAGCCCCTCGTAACTTTTTCTTCTATTTTTCTTGCCCAGATATTAGTCTCCAGTTATATATGATAAGAGGCAGACCCATAATAATATGAGGTTAGACTTTCATTGCTCTTACCATATGATAAGTCTTAGTCTAAGGGCTTTGCAAATATTAAATTGTTACAATATCCTTATGAATTGAGTAATTTTGTTTTCCTATTTTTATGGGTAGGAAAATGAATGCATAGTTAAGTGATTTTCAGAAGTGTCTGTACCCAAGCAAACTTCTCCATCATGCTCTAACCACTACACAAAAAGTCCCTCTGTAAAATTAAGGCCATTATTACAATAGCTTACTTATAGATAGTTAAGCTTGATTTTATAATATATAAATCATATAATGCTGAGTTTATGGTCAAGAATACAACTTTTAGGATTCCATGAAACTAGAAAGAAGGTCATTAAGGTAGAATAAGATGGTCATGGGGAGATAAAAAAGACAAGAGGAGGTTCTGGGAAATAAATTAACCAAATTATGTTATATGCATGTCAAATATTCCATAAAAAGACACTATTCTGTACAATTAATATTCATCAATATTTTTAAAAAGAATACAAGCTTTCAATTCCACTATTAGGCCAATCACAAAGCACTATTCATCTATAGCAATTCTGTAAAGCCAAGGTTCCAGTCATAACTGGGTTCCCAGAATTAAAGGAAGAAGTGAAAAGATATATCCTCAGGCCAAAATAGTCAAGGGAGACAGATTCTAGCATTTTCACCTAAGTAAAAGATAGACAATTATTTCCAGAACCTGTATGCATTTGCAACTGGTTGACAATATACTGGGATGAGCGTATACCATGTTTACTTTTTGGGGAAAAGTTAGATATTGGAAAAATTGCTGTCAACATCAACTAGAATTGTGGTAGAAGGGATGTGTTCTGAAACAGTTGCCAGGACAATCACTCAATTTCACTATATTTTAATTTACCGGTAGCCTGCTTGTCATAAACTCATAACTGCTAGACAGTAATAGTTATTTATGCAAGTATCTTAATCTTTTTTAAGTATTGACACGTGTGATTAATTGCTAAAGCTAAGGATTATCTTCTCAACCTCATCAAGGTATCTTCTTTGTATTGATTCTCTTCAATTTGCTGTCAAGTCAACCCTATTTTTTGTGGAAGGTATAAACTGCTACTGAGATTTGAGAGTAGGTTTTAGTCTTGATTCTACAGCAGAAAATTCACCTGGATGGTATTTTATTTTGGGCAACTGTTTGCTTTCCTTCTAGTTTAGGATATCTTACAGAAGGCTTGAGAATCAACCTATTAAAATATCTTGAACTGAATAACTTTCAAGGTCCTTTTTTGGGTAATTATGAGGTTGTTATATGTGTAAATTACAGGGATTTTTACTGTTTTAAATGACGAAACTACCAAACAGACACAGTTTTTATAAATTCAAGAATGCAGGGTAAGGTGTCATAGGCAAATATCCTTACATTCAGAGATCAACTGGGTCCATCCTTAAAATTCTTAGCATCAACCTTTTTATTTTGCTTTATTTTTTTTCTAGAAGATCGATTGTCAAACATGCATTGTCTTAGTTTGCGTCAAAGACTGACATATCTCCAAGATAAAATCTTCCCTTTTTCCTCGCTCTACACATGAACCTAGACAAATACATAGAACTTTATCTTGCCATCTGGCTTTCATTTTATCTTTTAAATTACATTGCTGGTTCTTTTCTCATCTATCAATTACATTGAAGGAGGATAGAATAAATTCTTATAGAAAAGAATTCCTCCTGGGATTTTTGGATTTCTTGAATACCAAGATGAAAGGACTTTGATGGCCAGGTGTGGCGATGCACATCTGTAATCCCAGTACTAGGGAGGCTGAGACAGGAAGATCCGGAGTTTAAAGACAGGCTCAGCAACTTACTGAGGCATCTTAGTGAGACCCTGTTTCAAAAGAAAAACAATAAAATAAGCCTGAGGGTGTAGCTCAGAGAACACTCCTGAATTCAATCTCCAGTAACACAACACAAACACACACACACACACACACACACACACACACACACACACACACACACAGGCTCTGGAATTAATAGTTTAGCAAACAATCTGGATCATGTACAACATTTTGGAACTGTAGAGAATTCTGGCATGAACTTTTGATAACTTTTTATAACACTGCAAAGGGCAGTGTCCTACTATTATAAACATAAAAACATTATGCAATAATCTGACATTGATTCTGTTAAAGATTTTTCAAGTGATACCCTTCTTAAGAAGTTATGTTAAATCAACAGTGTCATCTTAAAACACGGCACAATATCCCAGAGCTGTAAGAGATAAATAGACTGTTTCAGTTTTTACTCTAACCCTTGATATTTTACATTAATTTTTATTCCTGCCTCTGTAACTTCTGAATTTTCTACAATTCTGGATTCTGTTTCCATCATTTTGTATATCAATCCCTTTCCTGTAATAACTCCCTTAATCACAATGTGTTTCAGTCTCAGAGGGTAGTAGTTGATGTTTTATTTCTAGCTTGCTTTATTTCCTCTCCTTCCTCTCTTTCTTCCTCCCTTCCTTCCTCCCTTTTTCTGTCCTGCCTCCCTCCCTTCTTTCCCTTTTTATTTCTTTTTTTTTATAAAACTGGAAGAGGATTTGTAATTTTTTCATGCTTCATGGATATATTTAGAGAAACATTTCAAGAACCTTGAATTTGGTTTGTTCAAACCTGAACTTTCCTTCCACATGAGACACACCCTCCTCCTGACTTCTGCATTCCTGATCATGCCACTACCTCTATTCCCTGGTTCTCTAGTTCTTTCCCCCTTTCTCCTCATCATGTCAAGGCATATGGGCTCTACCGCAACACTCTCACTTCCTTTTCAGCCTTCAATTTCAAGCTTGGTGACCTCATATTCAGTTGCTCAACCATCAACTCTCACCAACTTCAGTCAGTTCTCTGAAGCTCTTTCTGAGTTAAGTCTTTCAAACAGCATCACTTCCTAGACAAGAAAATGTCAGGGCTTCTCATTGCTCACCAAATTTACCTAACTCTCCTCTGTGGCATTCAAAGACAACCAAAACAAATCTGGCACTTACTTATCATCCCATACACTAATGCTGACCTTAATCTCTCATAAACTTAGAACCACAGCTCATCCCATCCCCCAAAAGACTTGAACTCCCTGGCTATCTTCACTGTTTTCTCACTAAGAATGTTTATTTTCTCTATGTCCACAATGGGACTCTATAATAAAACTTTCTGTGAGAATGGACATGTTCTACAATTCTGTGCTGACCAATATGGTAGCCAGAAGGCACAGACAACTGTTGGGTCATTGCCATGTGGCTAGTGCAACTGAGGAATGAACTTCTTAATTTAACTTTCGAAATGGTTCTAGATATTGCAAATCTAGAGCCTGTTTCCATCCCTGCAGATTGTCTCTGTCCTTCCTAGGATCATACATTCTTGGTTGTCTCTACCAGTTTTCCTGGTTGGATTAATCTCTCTTTGATGTCCAAAACATTTTAACTATATTTTTTTCAAACTTGTATCACTCAAAAAAATAATACAAAGGGGAAAAAAAAACAGAGAACTTAGATTCCACATGCACATGGCCTGCCCTGCACTGAATTAAGTAACTTTGGGCAATTTTCTTAATTTCCCCACTGCCTTAGCTTGATTATTCAATAGTTGCTATCTCAGAGAGTCACTGTAAGAATTAAATTAAAAAGTGAGATGTTTAGTTTTGTTTTGTTATATACATTTGCATACACATCACTGGCAGATTCCTTAGAATTATGAATTCAACACATAGTGAGCATTCACTGATCACTTAAAAGGCCAAAAGGAAGATACAGGCCCTGCCATCAACTCCTGAATGCATAGAATGGTATGTGCCCTTTCTCATCTTTTATGTCCTCTGAATTTTGAGTCCTGAAGAAGAACATAAATTGTGTCTTTTCATTATCATTATGGTCTGCTGGGAGTCTTAAACAAACTTGGTGACATAAAAGATCAATATTTATTAATGAATGTTAGTCTCTCTCTCTCTCTCTCTCCTCTCTCTCTCTCTCTCTCTCTCTCTCTCTCTCTCTCTCTCTCTCTCTCTCTCTCTCTCTCTCTCCCTCCCTCCCTCCTTCCCTCCCTCTCTTTCTTTCTCTTTCTCTCTTTCTCTCTCCCTTTCTCCCTCCCCCACCCACCCTTCCTCACTTTATCCACCTCAACTTTTCAAACATAATTTGACTTTGGACCTCTCCCTGGGCATCTATGTTGCACCATGTTATAGTTACTTGTGTACACAATTGACCCATTCCTTCCTCTTGCTCTCATAAAACACTAGTTAAAGTCAATACAAATTTGAGGATAGTGTCTATCTTATTGCTTTTGATGTTTGTATTACACAATCATTGCATTCCTCAGGAACTCAGGAAATGCCTTTTCCTGTTTCCTTTTTTTATACACAGTTTAATAGAATTAAAGCTCAACCAGATGTATGAGGAAGTAAAAACAGAAATTTCTATTTTTCTCTGCATATGTGTGAAGGTTAAATAAGGTATTGACTCTCCCGTGATAACATTTGGATATTATTCTATGAAGTAGAACAACCTCTGAAGGTGCAGAACAAAATAAATAATTTTTAAAAACATCGTGGAATGTTACTAACACATGGAAACCATATTTTAGATTCAAATCAAATGAAATATTTTAAATCAAAGTTTAGATTCTTGGGGATAGCAATGCTGCCCATTGAAGCTACAATCTTAAGTTTTCAGGAACCTACAAATTGAAAATACAGTACAATGCCAGGCGTGGTGGTGCAGGTTTGTAATCCCAGCATTTGGGAGGTGGAGACTGAAGGATCGTGGTTTGTGGATAGTGTCAGCTACTTAACAAGGCCCTTTGCAACTCAGTGAGACCCTGCTTCAAAAAATAAAAAGACTGAAAATAGGACTGGGAGTGTAGCTCAGAGGTAGAATTGCCCCTGGGTTTTCATCCCCAGTACCAAAAAGAAAAAAAATACAGTAACACAATCTTTATATAGTCGGGGTTTTTTTTTGTATTTTTGTTTTGCTTGTTTTTGTGATACTGGAGTTAAACTCAAGGACATTCTACCTCTCAGCTACACATCAGTCCTTTTTTTGTGTGTTTTGTTTTGAAACGGGTTTTGCTAGGCTGCAGAGAGTCTAGGTCTATGCTGACACTGTCTTTGAAACTGATCTTCCTGCCTCAGTCTCCTAAATACTGGGATTACAGGCATGCACCACCATGCCCAGATTGAGCTTTTATTTATAGTACTTTTGCACAGATTTGATGTTTTCTCTATTATCCACTGGGTGACCTTCCAGAATATGCTAGAATTTCTATAATCCCTAAGCCTTTAGTTGTATAATAGCACAACATGAACAACATTTGTTAAAGAATGATCATATAAATAAAAATTGACCCAGGTTTCTATTTTTAATTGATTTTTATCATGTTTGGGAATAAAAATTTTTTTAAAGGATGCATTTTCATTTAGGGGATGTTGAAAGATAAATTGCCTCTTTGATATGGGAAACTAGTAGCACATAATGGGTATCTTAAAATACTATGTTGGCACTTAGCAGAGAAGTGAGTTAGAAAAAAAATGGGTGGAATTTCATTAAATATACTTGACTCAAAAAGCACTTTATCTGTTCAAATCAGTTTTTGCATCCCTAGCCAGAATCTTATCTACTTACCAAATCGATTTGTTGTTGAATAATATTAATGAAGTCCTTTTTTAGGAGCTTGATATGGAATGACCATAAGAGGTCAGAGTTACCAAAGATAAAGGAAATCTGATTTTCTTGAGATCTCTGATACTTTTTATTTGGGGTCACCATTTCTTTCTGTATACTTATCTAAACATATTTTCCTAAACAGATTTAAAATGACCTAAACGGCTGACATAGCTTTACTGCTGACAGAAATCAGTTCAATCCTCTCTTTTTTTGAAGAATAAAATAGAAGCCCTTACAGGTAGGGCAAACTGATAAAAATAGAAACCTTAAATCTTACCTACCACTTTCCTCTCACTTTTGGAGGATTTTGTTAAAAAATTTTTAACACTTCAGCTGCTAATAGGTCTAGAGACCTTAATAATTTCTTTCCGTAACTACATCTATTTTCCTTATTTCAGTGAGATATCTACTCTTGAATTCCCCCCCCCTCCTTTAGTAATGTTAGATTCTTTCATTTAACTGTGACAAAGTTAACTTAGTTGCCTGGTATTTTTCACAATATTTTAAAAATCCACTGCTTTTCCCCCAAGTTTGCAGCCAAACCTCTGTTAGATTTGACTTTCATTATATGTTATAAAACAAGCCACTCACTCCCAAACCCAGTGACTTACAGCAATAACCATTTTATTTTATGTTTGTTTTTATTTCATGTTTATGTTTGTTTCTGTTTTGATTTCGGCATTCTGATGAAGTTGACCTGGCTTGGCTAGTTTTTTTTTTTTTTTTTTTAATGTCAAACTTTAGATTAGGTCCAGATCTACTCTACAGATTTCCTGTTTCTCTGGGATTGGCTACCTAAGCCAATGGTCAAAAGACTGCATCCGTTCTATGAAAGCTTTTCAAGCCTCTGCTAGCTTGATGGCACCAACATCCCAATGGCAAAACCAAGTCACCTATCCAAAGCCATCATCAATAGGGCAGAGAAAATGTTCCTCCCAATGTGGTGTGAGCATTTGACTGTGAGCGCACTTGTGCTGAGCATGCGCACTCAGAACATGAACGAACACGACCATGATCTAACATGAACGTGGTCCATCATCATAAATCTAGAACCACTCCACACTCTGCTGTGGCCGTGTTCCTTCCTCAGACATACTCAGGAATCTTCAGTGAATGCTTAGTGGACATCAGCTTTGTGTCATTAAGCTTCCCTCATTCCTAAAACTCTTCCCCTGTCCTTGTTAACCTTTTCCTTCTCAAGGTCTATAATAATTTTTCTCTGCTTTCTGTTCAAATCCTTCAAAATCTACCAACCAAAAAGGCCTCTGATTGTAATATTCTTCCGTTTCCTTCCTTGCCGTTCTATTTTGTTTTAGTATGTCCTTTAAATCCTCACTAAAAGTATTCAACTGGTTATATCCTTTCCATGGATTGTTTGCTCAAATTGGAGCTGCTGAAAGATAATTTGCATTAGGGCAGACATAGTTTTGAGTTCAGCTGAAATATTGGTCTGTCAAATCTCGTGTTACCTAATTTAATTCAGGACAGTGCTATAAATAGAGGCCAGTGTAGTCAGGACCCTGGCTTCCTGGTCCAAGAGCTAGATATGCCGCTTATTCTTGGGCAAGTTACTTACCAAAGCAGGCCTCAATATTTTTATCTTAAAAGTATCAGTTACAAGCTGGGCATAGTAGCACACACTTGTAATCCCAGCATTTGGGAGGCTGAAACAGGAGGATTGTGGTTTGCAGACAGACTCAGCTACTTAGTGAGGCCCTTTGTAACTTGGTGAGACCCTGTTTCAAAATAAAAGTTGAAAAATAGGACTAGGGGTGTAGCTCAGAAGTAGAATGCCCCTGGGTTTCATCCCAGTGCCACGCACACAAAAAAAGTATTAGTTACAACAGCACCTTTCTTAATATTATTATGAAAAGTAATAGGTTGATCCACATAATTTTAACATAGTTCTCTAACTTATTATTGTAATGAAGATTAATATGACACAAGTCTCATAACATACTTCTCTATAGTCATATCATAATAAAAATTGATTAGATGGCTTACATAAATATCTTATCATAGTTCTCTATAATTATAATATATACTAGTTTTGTTTTTAGTAGTAGTACTATCACTACTTTTAGACCTAGATATGGGTAAGTTGTTCAAAGCTTCAGGTTTCTATGTTCATGTAGAACTTTATCTTTACTGGGAACTAACACTTATTGAGAATCAATCTTAAGTATTAGAAAGAATACTAGAAAGAAATTCAGTTAGGTGCAATCCTCAGGTAACATATTATTCAATCTTCAACAACCTGTAAGCTAG
Organism: Muscardinus avellanarius; assembly: GCF_963383645.1. Taxonomy (NCBI): domain Eukaryota; kingdom Metazoa; phylum Chordata; class Mammalia; order Rodentia; family Gliridae; genus Muscardinus; species Muscardinus avellanarius. Next base: position 117,959,608 of record NC_137790.1, read on the forward strand.
GTCTTATAACTTCTGAATTACAGAGGAATCTGAGTTAGCAAATGTAATTTAATTTTCCCAGGAACAGACAGATGGTTTAAAAATACATGGAATTAGAATTTAAATCCAAGCTATTTATATTTATTTCCTTACTCTCTGACATTTCAATGATTCGCATTATAATTTGCTATGAAACATTGCATGGCTGTCAGAAAAATAAATGATCCTTTTGTTAAAAAAGCCCATGAAATAAACCACATTGCCTGTGAACTATGTTTGACCATTTTAGCAGGTAACTATTATAGCTATATAGTTATATTATTATATTATATTATATTATATTATATTATATTATTATATTATTATATATTTTGTGGTACTAGGGATTGAACCAATGGGCATTTTACATCTGAGCTATACTTCCAGCCCTAATTTTATTTTATTTTTATAATAGGCTCATACCAAGTTGAAGAGGGTCTCCCTATGTTTGAGACTGTCTTTGAACCTGCAATCCTATCTCAGCCTCCCCAAGTATTGGGATTACAAGCATAATCCTGGTATCATTCAGTATTTAAAATGTAATATTTTCTTCTTCATAAAATCATGCATGGTCATTATTGGAAAAGTGAGCGATATGAATTATAAAAAAGAAAATAGCCATGATCTATAAACCCTGATAAAATTTTGTTAATATGCACATTGTAAAGATAAATATGAGCGAAAGACTTCCATTTATCTGTGTAAGGCACAAAATTAGAACTTTGTGTACACATCATTGCTTTCTCAAAATCCATTGCAAACCCTGCTTTCTTACTTTTCAGTAAAATTTTCAAAAGTTAATTTTCAATAGTGCTATAAAAATCCATTGGGTGAGTTTTTCTTTTTAAATTGTTGGGTAATTGGGCTGAGATTTTTGCTATACTGAGTAAAGATATAGGAAATATCCTTGTGGATAAATTTTCTATATCTCAATTTGTTTTTTAGGCTAGCCTAAAAAAATGGCTATTAGAAAGATGACAGCATATATATTTCTAAAAGGCATTTGACAGATTGCAAGGGCACTCTTTATGCATGTTTATTTGTTTTGTTTTGTTTTCACCATAGAAACGGAAAGTAATCTGCATAAATCATCTTTTCCTGTGTGGCCTACTGTATTCATTGACCTACTTCTATGTTTATACTTTATGTTTATAATATTTATGTTTATGTTTATAATATTTATGTTTATGTTTATAATATTGATACTTTCCAGCAATCTTTTATACTTTCAATTTCCCGTACTCTTAGATTTTAGTTCTTAATCAGTTGGCTACACATATCTTCAAGTAGTCTTACTTTGTTTGTTTTTTATTTTTGCTTTTTAATTGGTACAAGTAAGTGAATTGATTTTTGAGAAGCTTTGTATATTTGAAAATATCTTCTAGCACCATATCTAAATAGTAAATTTATTAGGTACAACCTTCTTCTTTCATGATGATATAGTTATTGTCTTCATTGCTCTTGGTGCTAATTTTTGAATAAAAAAGACTGAGAGACCATGCTAGCTTTTTTTTTTCTTTCCTAGAGGTCTTATTTTTTTAGGTCTGTATTCTTTTAAGACTGCCTCTGCTATTTTGAAAAGTTCCTTGGCGTTTATTCAATCATTGTAGGAATGAACAGTCTTCTTGCTCCATTCCTGAAAGTAGCACTCAGCAATGTTTTGGTGTGTGTGTGTGTGTGTGTGTGTGTGTGTGTTACTGTGGATTGAACCCAGAGGTGCTCTATCTCTGAGCTATACCCCTAGCCTTTATTATTTTTTATTTTGAAACAGAGTCTTGTTAAATTGCTGAGAGTTTTGCTAAGTTGCAGAGGCTGCTCTTGAACCTATGATCCTTCTGTCTCAGTCTCTCAACTGCTGGGATTATAGGCCTATGACACTGCACTCAGCTCTTATTAATATTTTTAACCACCAGTTTTCTAAAATCAAAAATAAAATGTATTTTATTTATTCTATTTATGATATGTAAATGTTTTTCAGTTCAGTATTCAAAATTCTGATCTCCATTGAAATTTTTACCTTCCAAATATACACATGATTTATTAATTTGTCTCACTACATAAAGAATATGCCCCTGGAAAATGAACACCAACTGCTTACTATGCATTTTTGCATGCTGAATAAACAATAGTAAAATGGATGAAGTAAAAAAAAGGATGAAAAAAACTTCTTTTGTGAAGTTTACATTCTTGTTTCTGAAGAAAACTATAAAAATGAAAGCAAAGTGAAGCCAGGCTTGGTGGCGCATGCTTGTAATCTCAGCATTTGGGAGGCTGAGACAGGATGATCGTGGTTTGAAGACAGCCTCAGCTACTTAGGCCCTTTGCAACTCAATGAGACCCTGTTTCAAAATAAAGAATAAATAATAGGGCTGGAGGTGTAGTTCGGAGGTAGAATGCCCCTGGGTTCCAATCCCAGTACATCAAAAAATAAAAAAAAAATAAAAGCAAATATATATATATATATATATATATATATATATATATATATATATGACTGAAATAAATGTTGATACATCTCATTAGAACAATACACTTTTAATCTAGCAAATACTTATGGCTGGAAAATAATAAAGAAGTTTTGTAGCCGGGCGTGGTGGCGCACGCTTATAATCCCCACGCTTGGGAGGCAGAGACAGGAGGATTGCACAGGTTTGAAGCCAGCTACGCTGGCTTAAGAGACCCTGTTTCCACATTAAAAAAAAAAAAAGTATAAAATAGGTCTGGGAGTGTAGCCAGAGGTAGAAGGGCTTCCAGGAACCCCAGTACCACACAAAAAAAGAAGTTTTGTATACTTTTTAATATGATTTGCTTGTCAACGGTTTCTAGATCAGTTATTTTATGAGCATTATGCTGTCCAGTTTTGGCATTTAAGCATAGCTATTATATTACATACTTACCTACTCAATCTAGCATTTGTGATAGGACTTAAAGGTTTTTATAATTATTTTTTAACAGAAAAGATGATAAGTTAACTGATAAAATCTATTTAGAAATATAAAGAAAAATGAAAATCGGTTAACTACAAGAAAAAAATGGTCAGTGGAAAATATAGTCAACAACCACTGAGGCCTGTCATGTGCCAGCCGTGGGGCTTGGTGTAGCAGGGACATAGAGTGTGAGAGGACAGGCTGGCTGGTCTCTTGTTCCCCAGCCTAGTGAAAAGTACGGAAGCAGACTTGCCAGATTAATAAACAGTAAGATAAACACGAAATAGGGCAGTTTCTTGCAATGTTAATTTCTCTTGTTTCTCATTCCCGAAGGACTGAAGAGTAATTTGTCCCTCCCTACTTCAAGACAAGAACGATGTGATCCTTTAAGTTCTCTTGGTCTTCCCCAGCTTTAGTGTTTAGGGTTCCAAACCGCATATTTATAGGCTGTTAAAAATAAAATGTTACCACCCAGGGTTTGCTTGCAATCAAATGAAAGTGACTGCCCACAATGTCAGGAGGTCCTGGTGGGTTCTCATTGAGACTGGGCAGCATGAGTATGAAGACCCCTGGCCTTGGGGTCATTCCAGTGTGAGCAGAGTGAACTGCCTTCCTCTAAGGGTGCACCAGGATTGGGCTAAGATGTGGAACATCTCAGAGTAGCATTTCAGGGATGAACGTGAGGAAGTGAAGTCTTTTCAAATTCTTCTATTCAGATCCTTTCTCATATTCAAAATCTATTAGTCCATTGATATACTTATTCAAAGATGGAATAGGAAGAGTGAGAAGTTTTCTAATAGTTGATACTATTTCCTCCTAGATAAGACCTCAAATTTAAGATTTAGCATGATTTTAAAAAATATAAATGGAAAAGGGAATTTTTGTTGTTACTTAATAAGGTATGGACAATTTGTACCAGACCACATATATTGTATGCAAACATATGAAGGGGATATCCAGAAGTATCTCATAGCAAGAGTTCCAATGTCACTCGAGGAGTTTAACAATCCTGTGGGGGGAAAAAAGTTGTATAAATCAGTGTTTCCCAATTCTTCTGAGGATGCACAGTAGAACTCCTTGAAGAGTTTTATATTCTCAATGCCTGGACATGTTCCAAATGAGTTCACCAGAATCTTTGGGTACAAGACTCAAATATCAGTATTGTTTTCTTTTGAAGCCCCAGTCCCTGCACAGACAAGATGAGAACCACTGACTTAGGAAACTGAGTAGTAGTTCTGGGATATGGAGCAAAGGAGACAGAGTATGGACATTCCAAGCAGAAATGGTGTGCGCAGAAGGATAAAGTCTGTTTGAAGGATTACAAACCCAGTCAGTCAGTGGTCTTCTCGTTACAGCCCTGGACAGCTGGAGGAAATGTTGCGAGATGCAGCTAGATAGGCCCAGCAGAGTACTTAGCAGGCCCTGTTGCTAGCTGAGAAGCTTGGCTTTTGTCTCTAGGTGTCCAAAGACTGGGATCTGGTTGCTGGGGAGCTACCAAATTGGGTTTGCACTTGAAAAGGAGCATTTTGGCGGCAGATTGAAGACTGGACTGGAGAAGAAGGCAGATACAACCAATGGAAAGGAAAGCAGTTAGTATTCCAGGAAAAAAAAAAAGATGAGGCTATCTCCAGAGGCCGGGATGGGAAAGAAAGGGGCACAGCAGACAAGAAGAGGTTACCGTGAAATCCAACTTGCAGATCTCCTGCCCTGCGGAACATAACTGACCAGCGGTCCTCTTAGGAAATTTATCACAAACTTAGAGATTATTTTCCTAGTCCTTTATTTCTATTTCTTTACCCATGACACGACCATGCTTAATGATTGTGACTGGAGGAACTAAGGAAACTACTTTTATGGCATAGGTGGCTCCCATGATGAGTTGTGAAGGGAAGTAAACCAAGAGCACTGTGCAAGTTTCTTTGTATCACATTGACCCTCACTCTGATGTATAAGTGCAAAGCACTAATAAAATTATTGAAGTGAAGGAAAGAGACTCCCATAGGTTTCTGAACTCCTACAACTAGAGATATTAGGTTGGAGCGCCTCAGGCACCGATCTGAAACTTCCTTATCTTCCCACCTTCTTTCCTGCCTGCCTGCCTGCCTGCCTGCCATAGGTTGAATGCTTGTATCTCCCCATCAAACTCCTATGTTGAAATCCTATCCCCCAAATATAATGGCAGCAGTTGGGGCTTTGGGGAGGTGAGTAGGTTTTAAGGGTGGAGTCCTTACAAATTGGATGTGTGCCTACACACCTCAGAGTCTCATTCCTCTTTATGGCATGGGGGGACAAAGGAGAAGAAATTCATCCATTTATGGGCCAGGAAGAAACAATCTGCTGGCACCTGGATCTTGAAATTCCCAGATCCCAAAATGGTGAGAAATAATCTTTTAAATTGATTCTCGGCCTATATTATTTTGTTACAGCAGCCCAAGTGCACTATGGTACTTTCTCCTTCACTGCACAGGTGTCAGAGCTGCATCCCAGTCCTGTCCACCCCCATCCCTGCCTGCCTTTTATCCATCAAAGGTGTGTCCCAATATAATCTCTCACACTTTTCTTTATATCGTGGTGCCAGTGTTTGCTTTTTTTTTTTTAAAGGATCCAAACAAAAACAGTGCTAATTCCATGTAGGGCATAGGACAAAAAAGATTCTGAAAGGATTTTTAAGTCGCTGTGGGGAACCTGAATTCTGATAAGAGTCGCATGAATGTAAGAACTCAAGGAAGGAGAAGGTTGGTTGTGCACATACTGTCTCTTCAGAATTCCGGAACATTCAGGTATAGATTCTCAAACAGCACTGCCTGGTATGACAAAGAATTCAGAAGGTCAGAGATACAGGTATGATAAAGAATTCAGAAGGGAGGTCAGAGATACTGGTCCAGATTGGAGCCATCATATGTAGTGGTGGGTTGTGCTGTGGTCATGTATGAGGACACCAACAAATACTGGTCACTGCGAGAGTGATCCAAGCATAGAAACAGGATGATTTTGAAGCACAGTATGAAGTAGACTGAGAAATGGCTAGAAATGGGTGGAAAACGCAATTGCAAACACATCAGATTTACGTCCATGGAAAAGTGTGAGCAAAGAAGACGAGTCAGATCCTCTCAAGAGCAAGTATGTTGATAAAGACTTGGCATCAAATTATGTTCAGGAAGTTAAAAAATGGTTAAATAGGGTGACTGTGACTAATACCAAAATGTCAAATATTTAAGAGGGAATGAGAAGGGAGAAAGTCGCACATACTGAGGACATATTTTTTTTTTTAAACTATGCTACAAAAAAAAAAAGAGAGAAGATTTAGGGTGCTAATTGAGGATTCTAGAGAGACTTTTATGTTCCTGTTTGAGATGAAAGAGACTTGCATGATCCAAAGGCAAGCATCAAAGATCTGGGACTTAGGGTGAGAAAGGAAGAAAAATCATTTGAAACTGTGCTGAAGAGATGGGGACTATATTAAGAACACAAGCACGGAGTTAACTGTGAGCAAGTGAGGCCACGGCTTCCCTTCCTCTGAGCAGGATGGTGGTAGAGAGATGCCTAAGTCTCAAGATATGAAGGGGGGAGTTTAGGCTGTTTCTACATGGTAGCTTCAATTTCTTCTAGGAAGGATAATACTGGAAGAGTGCATGGTCCATATTCTAGTCTTTTAGAAAATTGATTACAAACTTGGAGATTGTGAATCAAATCTGGACTGCATTTCTACCCACAAACTATTTTTTAACTTGAATTAATTCCCATCATTTACAAATTCGGGGGCTTTTACTTAAGAGAGAAGGGAGGAATGGAATGAAAGAAGTTCACTTACAGCAACGCCTGGCTACCTTGTGTGGGGGCAAAGATGGCCAACTCTCATCCCAGTTTCCCTTGGAGTTTGCTAGTTTTAACACTGAGGCTTCCACTCCCTGAAAAGCCCTCCAAGTTATAGAAAAAACTGAAAGTTTGGGCATCCCAGGAGCAAACATTCCTTTTTAAATTAACACATTGTGCTTTGACGATTCCCAGAACCTCAAATTATCAGAGCAGCATTAATTATCTGTTATCCCTGCAGGTCTAAGTTTTCTATATTTGGGCCTATCAAAAGAAAGATTTATCAATAACTGGCATGGCACTTATAACAGGGAATCAAGTGCCCTTAAAACATCTTAGGGGAGCACAGGAAATGAAGCAATCCAGGGAGGTGTGTGCATACTAAGGCCAACACAAAGCCCATTTAGTCATGGTGCTCAAGAGCCCAATTTTGATAATATTTTACCTTGCCTCTTGTGAGTGAACCTAGGTAATGTCAGCTGCAGGTTACCTGTGGTGCTTGAAATCAACTTACATTCCTACATACCTAAGCTGAACCGAACTGATTAAATTTGGTGTCATTGAGAAAAAAAGGAACAGAAGATACAGATTCAGAGCTAAGCATGATGATTCATACATGTCATCCCAGTACTTGCAATGGTGAGGCAGAAAGATTGAAGGTTCAAGGCAAGACTCAGCAACGTTGTGAGATCTTCAACAACTCAGAAGGACTCTGTTTTAATACATACATACATACATACATACATACATGCATATATATCTAAAAAGAAGGCTGTAGAAGTAGTTCAGAGAGAGAGAGAGAGAGAGAGAGAGAGAGAGAGAGATTAATTCAGTTAATTGTTTTCTGCTGGAATTCTGAGTCTACAGAAGCAGCATGGGGACAGACGACATAAGCCATCAGATGGAGCCGTTTCCAGGAGCTGAGGCTGCCAGAGTTTGAAGCTTAGGATGTTGGCTGTTGATGAAGGTTTGATTCCACAGAGCTCCAAAACCTCCCAAGAAAGATGTTAGTCTTGGCTTATGAGCACAAAAAAAAAAAAAAAAAGAACAAAGAAAAATAGTCTGTTAGTGTTTCAAAAACAGGCAGCCTGGGGCAGTCCAAGAGATCTGTGGAAGCTTCAAGCTCTGTGTCCTGACTGAGCAGTGACTCCCCTCCCTCCGACATGCAGTTCCAGAAGATGAGAACCACATGCCGCACACTGACCTGAGCGTAACAAACACCGCATATTCTGCATCACTTGGATGCAAAAATTTCAGTTTTTGTTAAATACATTAAAAGTGACGGTATTCCAACTTAACAGAGGTCTTCCAATGTTAAGAAACGAGTGGCATTAGAAAGCTACCCTCAGAACTTTCCCTGACATAGTCATGGGTGCTGCTTATCAACAATAAAATTATTATTGATTCTGTAAATAATAATTCAGATGAAACTACAGCTGTTTTAGGTGAAGTTCAAGACATCAAGGGGTGTGGCGATGAAATAACAGTGTACAAATACTGGCGTGGCTGGGTAATTGCTATAACACACCCTCCTGCTTCCTTAATTCAAGGATTTTGAGAGGGTAGACTCTCACGTTCATTACTCACAGCTGCCCAGCTGCCAGTGAGACCCCCAGGCACTTTCGGGGCACCTGTCACGCTGGCATCAATGCCTGTACAGTAGACACTGATTTTCTGTTAGAAAAGAAACTGGCATGTCACAGTTCGTATGAGATTTACCAAAGTTAAATGGGCTGTTTACTCTACCAAGGGAAAAAAAAAAGAGAGCTGGTTCAAGAAAACAGGCCCATTCCATTAAAAAACAAAGCTTATTTTTAAACCAGATTAACACTATGTGTAAATGCTAGATGATCTATCAATATTTGTTGAATTAATATTTACTGAACAAATTATTTGGCTTCTGGTCAAGTTTTAAGTTGATGGCTTTTTAATAATTAAACTAGTCTGGAGGATGACAAAACTGGACTTATTAGAGCCATCTTATTGCAACAATTATTTTTCTACTTTTTGGCATGAGCACGGATCCAGTCAGTTAAGTCTATTATTCTTATGAGAAATCCTGAGCAAATGCTCTTCTCTTAATATCTATCTGTTGGTTTAGTATCTAGCAGCCATTGTGCTCTTCTTTAATTTTTTTCCAATTCTTATAACATTAATTGTGTCAATAGGAAATGACCGTGCAAATAACACCAGAATGACACTATCTAGTAGAATCAGCGCAAAATGGAGTATGTTTGTTGCAGTAGTTAATAAATAGAACAACACCTCAATAAGTATAAAGCCAAGCTAGAAAGCACAGCACTGAGAAAATAAAATTTGAAGATTTATAGACTATAGAAAAATGGCTCAGTCAGGGTTACCAAAATATATGCATCAAACCCATGTCCCATATTCATTGTCAGAAACTGATCTTTCCACTAGTGTAGATGGCACCAGCAGACCTGGTGCCTCCTAGACCTGCCCAGAGGCAGAAAGAGACCAGTACTCACAATCTTCAGATCTGCTATCCAAACACAGTGAGCCTTTGAGTGCCAACCACTCCCATACCTCCACCCAAAAGGATCTAGAACATACATCTCCTGGCCCTCTGCCCACTGGCAGAATATAATCAAGTGCAGAGTTTCCTTGTCTTCCACTCAGTCAACAGAAGAAGATCTAGTACATCCATCTGCCTACCAGCAGAAGCCAATGGCAGAATCCATGGCTCTGGGCACTTCCAGCCGATGACTCAGTGGTAGAAGGTATTCTAGGCAGGTGCTACTCTCTTCTGGTGGCAATATTTAGCAGCATCAGTAACTGAAAGTATTTCTCTCCATCTCTGAGACCAATACTAAAAGGAATCAGATGTTGTAGGAATATAAAAAAGGCGGTCAAGCAACCACCATAAAATTATTTCAATGAGAAATCACAAATCCCTGGAAACAAATGAAACATAGAAAACCTCAAGGAAGAAGTACAGTTTACTTAAAAAAATAAACCATATGGAAATTACAGAACTGGAAAATATACTAACAACAACAAAACTCATAGGATGGGCTCAATCATAGAATGGAAATGACAGTAGGAAGAATCAGTGAACTTCAGGATAGATCAACAGAACGTATTCCATCCATGCAAAGACACATCAGAACCTAACTTCTCAAAACTAAGTCGAAGGAATAAGCTTTAAAAAAAAAAAAATACACAGATGCCGGGCGTGGTGGCGCACGCTTATAATCTCCGCGCTTGGGAGGCGGAGACAGGAGGATCGCGCAGGTTCGAAGCCAGCCGTGCTGGCTTAAGAGACCCTGTTTCCAAAAATAAAAATAGGTCTTGGAGTGTAGCCCTGGGGTAGAAGGGCTTCCAGGAACCCCAGTACCACACACACACACACACACACACACACACACACACACACACACAGAGATAACCAATAAATTGCATGCAAGGCAGCATCAATTTGGAGGGTGGTAGATTTCTTATTAAAATAACTGGAATCTAGAAAAGAATGGCACTTTTTTGTGCTGGGAGAAAAGAGTTGGCAACCCTGAATTTTATATCTGGTGAAATAATTTCTTTTCTAGGAATAAGACATTTTCAGGAAAAGGAGAACTAAGAATTTTTTTCTTCTAACAGGTATATCCTTAAATAATAGCTCAAGGAAGCTCACCAACAAGAAAGGAAATGGTAAGAGAAGCAGGATCGGTACTTCAGGAAGCAAAGAGCAATGGACTGGGTAAATCGGGGGTGGATATGACAGACTCTCCTCCTCTTCATGAATTCATTAAGCCATTGTGTTGCTTGAAGCAAAAATTATACCACCATCTGCTGTAGTGCTCAGGGTATGGAGAAATGTTTGAAAAAATGTACTTAAAAAGTGGAGTTGGTCTCAGAAAGTCAAGGGTGGTATATTTTTTTTCTCATTTGTGAAAACTAAAGAGAAAATAAAAAACATAAGGGACTTTAATGCAAATAAAAATCTATTGGTGGTTGAAAGGTATCTCGAGGTAAGAGTTATAAAGGGAAAGAGGAAGGACTCGGGAAGGAGACAGTTCAAATAATATTATGGCAATATCTGAAGGTATTATTACCATTTCATTAACTTGTTTTGAGGAGCAGTAGAGATTTGGGGAAGATGAGGAGAAAATAAAGAACTGTGTGCATTTGGGGTGAGTACTGGGGATTGAACCCAGAGGAAATCTACTGCTGAGCTATACCTCCAGAACTATTTTATTTTTTATTTTAAAACAGGGTCTTGATAAGTTACTGGGGTGGGGGGGGGCTTGATAAATTGCTGAAGCTGTCTGAAAACTTGCAATCCTAATGTCTCAACTTTCCAAGCACTGAGATTGCAGGGATGTGCCACCAGGTCCAACTTGCATATATATATATTTTTTAAACACATTTAACCTATAATGTATAATTTCAGTGCACTAAGAAAAATATAATAAAATAAATTAAAAGTGAGTATGAGGATAATTAAGGGCTAAAATGAAAGTAAACTTTTAATACTTCACGAGTGGCTATGAAATTTTGTTACCAGTATGTTGTGGTAAGTTATGGATGGATAATCTCATGCCTATATCCACCAAAAAAAGAGTATTCAAGGTGATAATCTAAAAAATATTATGGATAATACAAGAAAGAATTATAAAAATTTTCAAGTAATCAATTAATGGCAAGATAAGAATGGTGAAACAGGAATACAAGCAAGAAGAAACATGAAACAAATAATAAAATGACAAATTTAAATCATATTATGTTAGCCGGGCATGGTGGTGCACGCTTGTAATCCCGGTGCTTGGGAGATGGAGATAGGAGGATCATGCAGGTTTGAAGCCAGCCTCTCTGGTTTAAGAGACCCTGTTTCCAAATAAAAATATAAAATAGGTCTGGGAGTGTAGCCCGAAGGTTGCAGGGTTTCCAGGAACCTCAGTACCACCAAAAATAAAAAAAAATAAAAAATAAAAAAAGAAATGGTCAATTGAACTAAATAGACATCACATAAAAGAAGAAATACAAATGACCAAAAAATATATGAAAAAATGTTCAAAATCATTAGCAATGAGGGAGATGTAAATAAAAATTACACTGAGATTCCATCTACCCCCAATTAGAATGGTAATTTCTAAGAAGTCAAACAACAAGGAATGCTGGTGAGGATGTAGAGAAATACGAACTTGTCTACACTGTTGGTGGGAGTTCAAGGTAGTGCTGCTGCCATGGAGATCAGTGTGGAAACTCCTCAGAAAACGGGGAATAAATTCACCATAAAATCCAGCTATGAGACTCCTCAGTATTTTTCCAAAGGTATTGAAATCAAAATATTATAGTGATACATCCATATCCATGTTGTTAGTAGCAAAATTCACAATAACTAAATCATATAACCAACCTAGGTGTCCCTCAACAGATTAATAGAGTATAAGATTATGACATATACACACAGTGAAATTCTCTTCAGCAATAAAAAAAGAACAAAATCTTTCATTTGCAAAAAATTGGGTAGACCTGTAGAACATTATGTTAGAAATTAGCTAGTCATAGAAAGTTAACGGTCATATGTTTTCTTTCATATGTGGAAGCTATGGAGTAATTGAGATACAAGACGGACTTCTGCTAATGGAGAAACCCCAGTGGAGTTATGGAGGGGCCCAGGGAAGGATAGTGGTGGGGGAGGGAGAATTAACAAAGGAAGCACTTCCTGTTATGGTTAAGTACAGAATGTCCCCTGAAGAGCTCCTGTATCAATGTTCAGAGTTGATAAAATTATGTCATAATGCTTGTAATCTCATCAATGGATAAATTGTTGTAGTGGATTTACTAGGTGGCAACATAGACAAATCTTCAAAAACCACGAATAAATGAATCTTGCTTTCTCTAAATTGTATGGTCAGTCATTTTGTATTTCAATGAGAATATTGACCATGGTAATTCCATTGATATTATATACATAATGGAAAATATCAATTCCAACCTCATTATCATGTTATGGGGAAAGGGAGTAGCAGAGAGGGAGCTGGAGAAGCTCACCAAGTGCTATGTGCATGTATGACCCTATCATTCTGGACTACATGATAATGTGAGACTACAATACAGCAATAAAAGTATACTTAAAAAAGAGAAATTTAAGGCATATTCTAAATAAATAAACAGTAATATCTTGAAACTTGCATTTATAGATATAATTGAACAAAACACAATATAATAAGAATATGAAATACAATTTCCCTAATATATGTATAAACTCCTCAACATCTGAGTATTTTTTACTTCAGTAATTATATTTGGCATGAGCAGATATTAGATGAGGAACATTTTAGTTTAGAGTCTTCATAAAATTTAAGATAAAGTAGATTTTTCTCCCTAAAAAGTAGATTTTTCTTACTAAACTGTGAATACCTTCCTATCAAGCTCCATTATCTTTCTTTATAAAACATGCATTTTCCACATATAAATTAATATAACAGTTAAGAGAAGGAAGTTTACTCTTAAAAATAGTACCTTCTAAAATTTTTCTAAAAAGCCATTATATCTTTAATTAATAATCACAAGATTAAGGAAGTTGACTATATGTTAATAAAACTCAAAAAAGTTTTGAGATTGTCGTAGATGGTTTAAAAAGATCAGTCAGAGGTGGAGACAGGATGATTGCACAGGTTCGAAGCCAGCCATGCTGGCTTAAGAGACCCTGTTTCCAAATAAAAATATAAAAATGGGTCTGGGAGTGTAGCCCAGAGGTAGAAGGGTTTCCAGGAACCCCAGTACCACAAAAAAAAAAAAATCAATCAGGAATAAACAACAGCTAACTGAAACACAGTTCTGGAGGCTTAAGTAGTGGGATTAAAACTTAATTATAACAAATACAGTATATGAGAAAATACCTGCGTGATTAAGAAAATTTAAGACACCTCTGGAAAACAATTAAGAAGCATTCAATTTCTTAGACTATTTTAATGTAAGTAAGTAAATTGGAAAAATCCTGATAGTCTGTCCTGCAGATCAAATTCACAGACTTTGACTGTAACACATAAATTTTATGTGGTTCAACTTCACAACAACTCTAATATATATATATATATATATATATATATATATATATATATATATACACTATTATTTCATTACAGAAGGAGAAACTGGTTCTCAGAGGGTTCTCATAGCATGTGTAGAATTATACTCTTAGTAAAGTATTCCACCCAATCAAGGGAGGCCACTTTGAGAGCTTAACCCAGCTCCCGTCTTGAAAAGCTACTTAATCTGTATAATAATCTATAGTGTTATTGAGTTATTCAGCCCTATGTTTTAATGTCTAGTTAATGAGTAATAATAAAGGGGTTATAAATTACTTGTTCAAGGTCATATTAAAATGACTTGTTTCTAAGTTGGAGAAAAGAGAGATGTTGCTAAGCAATAGCACAATAAATCAATAAAACATTATTAATAGAATGTTGTTTCTATTGCCAATAAGGATTTTTAAAAGTAAAGTTAATCTGCAGCCTGTAGTTTATTTTTAAATTCAAGATAAGGAAAATGTTTTTTCCACTGGTCTTAGAAAATGACTTTCAGTCTTCTGACGCCCAGCCCATCTGACAGGTGGCCAAGGTTATCTATATTTTACCATGTTACAATTTAGCGTCTCATTGATTTCTCCAGAAGCCTACATGATGATGGAATTGTATAATCTGAGGCGTGCATGAACATAGTCCACCAGCGATGAGGGAAGGTGGTAAAAATCACATACAAACAAGTAGGAAAACACACACACACACACACACACACACACACACATATGTGAGTATATATATATATATATATACTCATGTGCTCATGCATGGTCGATTAGAGTGTGTCCTCAGGCTGCTCATCTGTTTCTATTATCTAGAAATAGCAGAGAGACTTTGGGTGCCCCTGAAAATTTTCATGCCTAATAGAATAGAACCTGGCTGCCACACGTAGTGATTCAGCAATTTATTTGTAAAGAATGCAAGAGAGAGAGGAGGAGTTTCCATGTGAGCTTGGGTAAGACACATTTCTGTGCACAAATGGAGAGCTAGAGTTATTTCTCGTGTGTGTGTGTGTGTGTGTGTGTGTGTGTGTGTGTGTGTGTGTGTGTGTTGTGTGTGTGAATGGCACTAGGAATTGGACCCAGGGGCATTCTGCCTAGAGTCTCACTAAATTGCTGACAGCCTCACGAGGCTGGCTGAGGCTGTCTTTGAACCTGCAAGCCTCCTGTTTCAGCATCTCAAGTACTAGGATTACAGGCACTTGCCATCATACCTGGCTACAGTTGTTAATGTTTGTTTTTTTATCCTAAACCTCTACTAATGAATACTACTGGCTGATTATCTTATTTGACTAATTGAGCATGCAGAATGTGCAAACTGATTTTGTAAGCTCATGCCCAAACTAAAATAAAGTAGTATTTACAGAAATGGATCCATATGGCATGGTTACAGATATGGAGACTTTATTTGAGTGATAAGATATATTAAATCTAATAGATATGTAAAGAAAGACAGAAAATTGTATTAATCCCATTTTACAAAAGAGCAAGAAGAGGCAAGAGAACATCAGAGAGCTATTTATCAAGTTTATAGCAAGATGAGACGTCTCAATGACATTGATCCCTAGAATCAGAATATGCTGTGCCTCAGTCTCTTAGTGCTGCTATAACAAACATGATAACTAATAAGCAATAGAAATGTATTTCTCACAGTTCTTGAGGCTGGGGGTACCAGATCAAGAATGGATGTCTGGTAAGTGTTAATACCTGTTTTCAGGATGGCATCTGGTTTCTTCACTCTCTAGTAGGGATAAACACTGTGTCCTCTCATGGCAAAAGGCAGAAAGTGGAAGGGCATAAAGCAGCTGAACAACTTCCTTAATCCTTTTCAAAAGGACCTAATCCCATCTCTGAGAGCAGAACTGTGGAGACTCCAGAAGGAGTTACTTCCAGAAAGCCCCACCTAGTAATTCTGCTGCACTGGAAAATAATGCCAACAGGAATTTCAGAAGTGATACAAACGTTCAAAATGCAGAGTCCCTCCCCAAACAATACTCATTTTGAACATAATATCAACCCTTTTCCAAGTTGATAGGTTACAAAAGCTAATCTTAACTTGAACTCCTTCAATGTGAGTATGAAGGGCTCTGTGAAGAAAAAGGGTAAGTGGCCTTCCCAAAAGCAACTAATTCCAAAAGAATATTAACCTTATGGAAGACAGTGTTTGTGGTTGTGACTTTTATGAAGAAGAAGAAAAAAGAGAAGAAAAAAAGAGAAAATACAAATTTAGTAGGGAAAGAGAGGCAAGAGAGAAAAGACTTTCCAAGTCTAAGTTCTTATGTGAGATTCACAGGATATTTTCAGTTCTAAAACACTGTTTCCAAAAACACAATCTATAGGTAAATTACTATTACCTGGGGAATTAGGTCTGCTCTTTTTTCTTTTTCTTTTTTTTCCCAGTATATCTGCCAAAAGAAAATTATATATGGCATGTTTTAACTTGGTGCTAAGCTTTCTTAAAGATTTTCTTTCACTCTTGGCTTTGACTCTGAAACTTACCTGCTACTTTTTTTTGTCCTGGAGCCAGTTAATCGCTAAATCTACAGTGTGATGTATTTCTCCCTGTATTCCAGCTTGCCTCCTATTTCAAACTTTGGCACAGTACAGAATGCTGATAGCAATACCATAAAGTGCTAAGATGGGATCTTTGGGCTGAGAGAGGAAAAGTCTAAACTTCTAGGTTAGAGCCTGGAATGGGCAAATCATGTAGAGAAATCTGGGTTGCAGGAGGACCAACAAGCAGAGTCTTGTCAGTCTCTATTGCTGATAAGCCAGTTCCTTCTCAAAGATTAAGACAACTTCTTGCAAGGATATTGGGTAGCTCCCTTGCTGCATTCTGAGAGAACGATCATTGAAGAATCTGCTTTGTTTCTCATTCATTCATTCATTCATTCATTCATCCATTTCTTCAGTAACTCCATCAGCTATTTAAAAACAATTCCATTTTAAATAGTGTATATACCAGTGTATCCAATAATTTCATGAACATTCAAATTCCCTGGAAATCTTGCTGAAATTCAGTTTCTGACTTACACTGTACAATCTCTTTAGTTTCTTGAACAGCTGATGCTGTTCCTTCAAGGTATAAGAGATGGACCTCATTTCATTTCTTTCTTTCCTAGATAGGTAGTTTCCAAACCTATTAGAAAAATGAAAATTCTTGGTCCTAGCCCAGACCAGTGGGATCCACTAAACCATGTATTACCAAGATCTCCAGGACATTGTGATACGTGCTTCCATTTCAGAACCAGAGTCTAGACGCATAGTTCTAAAATCCCAGATGTATATTATAATCCCTGGGGAGATTTTGGGGGATAAATTTTGTCCTGCAAAAATATATGCTGAGATTGACCTTTCATACCTGTGAGTGTGACATTAGGAAATAGAGATTTTGCAGATGTAATCAAGAAAAGATTATAATATATGATAGTTTCACCTAAAAAAAAAAGAAAAAAAATATTCTCTGGTAAGAAAAAAAGCAAAAAGAAATATTGAAATGTTATCTTTAAGTTATCAAAAGCTTGGTATCAGACAAATGAAACTGTTATGTGAGATTATCATTTTTAATTTTGGATAAATTGCTATAATACTAGATGTCAACCACTAAGCCAAGCATGGGAAGGAGGGATGTGGAGGAAATGGGGTGGGGATCAGGTGGGGGTTGACTGGCGATGTGTGCATGTATGTCTACAAAAGTTTTCTTTGTATCCCACTATGATGTATGAATACAGTGCACCAATAAAAAATTTAAAAAAAAAGAAAAAGATTATAACATTGAAACTGAATCAGGGTTCGCAAAGGAGGCAAAAACTAGCCAAGTTATTGTGTGAGACCAGGCCTCTTTAATCAACTGTCACTTTTGGGAAAGGTCTACCGACCATGCGGAAAAGAACTGATGACCTGTCAGCAGAGTCATGGTCAGCAGAGTCACGCTATAGAGAGAAAGTGAGGGTATATATGTAGCCAGGTTCTTGGGGTGGAGCTTGTGGCACATGAATGCCGGTCCTCTTGAAACATCTAGAGTATCACGACAGCTGGAGTCTCACAACATCTCTGCTTCTGGCTTCCGGGTTTCTGCCTCCTGTACCGTAAAAGGAGGAGGAGGAGGAGGGACCCGACCTATCATCCCAGCCTTTTGGTAATATTGGATAACAACTGAGTCATATCTACTTCCTGCTGTCAGAGGGGACATCGTTATAGGGATCCTTGGCCAGGTGAGGTTGGACCATTCATAAGTGGACAGGTGGGAGTATGGCTGCAGCAGGAGTTGATTGAAGATTACTCTGGACAACTTAGTAATGCATGTTTGAATGAACTTTATCAGACAAGGGGCTATTAAAAAGAAAAGGTAAATCATGAGAATGGGTCCCAGGAAGGGACGGAGCCTAGCAGCTACTGGCCCTTGCCAGGAGGGGAAAGAACTAGCAGCTACTGGCCTTTGGAACCCTTCCAGATATGAGGTAGATTGTCAATATTGTGTTAGATTTTCTTGCTTAACCTGGTCAGAGTTTAGACATTTCCTTCCACTAGACCAGATTCATTAATGTAATAGCAGCATTTTCCTCTGAGAAAGAGACACACACCACCCTTTTCAGCGATGAGTAAATATGGGTCATTCTGGTCAAATGGAAAACATGCTACTGGGTCAGGAGCATCAGTAACAGATTTTAGAGAGAGTTTAATACTTATGGCTGTCTGGTATTCAGAGAAGGAGAGCACTGTGTTGATCCCACCTTCTGCTCAGTTTAACATTTTGTGGAAGGGGGCAAATAGGTCTCTTGCATGGTGAATTTTTAGACATAAACAAGTGGGCCTCTCCTGATGACTGCAGTTGATATAGGATGTTGAGCTGCCAAGAAATGCCAAGGGCCTGTGCTACCTGTTGAGTAACCTTAGAAGTAAAAACTGCTACATTATCAGTAAGGAATTGGGAAGTCCAAACCAGGGGATGACATCCAAGCATAGAGCATTGGCCACCGTGCTGGCTGTCTTGTCCTTTGAGGGGAAAGCCTCTACCCAACCTGTTAGGATATCGACCATGGTAAGAAGATATTTTAGTGTTTTGTGAGAGGGCATGATTGCTTTACCTGCTACCTTGAGTGTTACCCTGGACTTAGCAAGATGAATTGAAATTGAAGAGTCTGGGGGCCTTCAGTCTTTAGCCAACTTGAGTGGGGCCAGTAGTGGGGCCTGGTCTGGAAGGGTGGTTCCCCTGTGTTGATGAACATGGGGCTCACCACTTTTACAAGGGCATTGTTACAGTGGCCCTCCTGGCTGCATACCAAGCATGGTCTGGTTGGTGGGCGTGGCCTTGCTGCACTTGAAGCAGGCTCCTGGAGGTAGTTGTTATCCACCCCTGGGTGCCACTCATTGCCCAGTGGACTGAGCTTCCACCACTGGCCACAGGACTGCCAAGGTGCGGGCTTTCAATTCTGCCTTTTGGCAGAGTCGGATTGTATGTTTCATTTCATCCTGTTTCCTTTGGGAATTAAAAATTTTAAATTCCATGTTCACCAAATTGTGAATAGAGATCTGAGGGTCCCTTAACGGAAGACAGCATGGGGGGAAGCAGGTTAGGGTGAGAGGCCGTTGGAGGGGGCTCCGATGGCAGGTTGAGATCAGAGAGGGAGGAGTAGATATGGGGAACTGGGGTGAAATCAGAAAACAGCGCCTGTAACCAGGCAAGGTCACAAGATGATGACTGTATCACCACAATGGGGCGACCAAAATGGTGACTGTGTAACATCACAATGTTGCAACTGCGTAACGTCACAAGATGGCGACTGTATAATATCACAAGGCTGCGACTTTTAGAAAATGGTGGCTGATGGGAAAATGGTGTCTGATGGGGGAGAAGGGTCAAAGGTATGGTAGCACAGGAAAAAGAAGGCCTAGTCATAAAGGACTTCTGACCATTTACCAGACCGCTTACAAAAGTTGCTGAGATTGGTCAAGATATTAAAATCCAAAGTTCCATTTTCAGGCCACCATGACCCATTATTTTGGAATTTTGACTTCCCATGTCTGGTACATGGATGAGAACAAAGAATGGGAAGCAGGCATCCCTATTTCTCCGAAACAATTGTCTGGAAACAGGGCCAAGAGAGTGAGCGGTACATCTCCACATCTCTACTCCTTTCTCAGGGCTGGAGGAACCAAGAGGATGGGAGGGGATTTCTCCACTCCCTTCTCAAGGACAAAGGATGACCTTGGAGTCCAGAGACAACTCTGACTTGGACACACATTTAGATAAACAGAGAAGCCGGAGACAAGAAGCTGTGGCCCAGTGAGCAGAGGAAGAGAAGGGAACTTACCCTGTCCAAAAGCAGAAGCAATTGGTCCAATTAAGGGTCAGAGAGTCCAGGTTCTTGAGAGTAAAGAGGAGGGCTCCTGACGTGAGTTATAGGAGCTTAGGGAGGTTCTAAAAAAAGAGAGATAAAAATTAAAAAATAAATCCACTCGGGTTCCTTGGGTTTTGGCACCAGATATAACATTGAAATTGAGTGGGGGGTCACAAAGAAGGCAAAAACCACCCAAGTTATTGTATGAGACGAGGCCTTTCAAATCAACTGGCACCTTTGGGCAAGGTCTGCTGACCATGAGGAAAGGGACCAATGACTGGTCAGCAGAGTCATTGTCAGCAGAGTCACAGTCAGCAGTCATGCTGCAGAGAGGAAGTGAGGGTATTTATGTAGCCAGGGTCTTGGGGGGGGGGGCGGCATGTGAATGCCAGTCCTCTCACAACATTTGAAGTCTCATGACATCTGGAGTCTCGCAACATCTCTGCTCTGGCTTCCAGGGTTCCACCTTCTGTCCTGTTAGGGGAGGGAGAGGTACCCGACCTATCAAAGATGAAGTTATAGAAGACAAAGGTGGTTCCTATATCCATTGGCTGGTGTCTTTAAGAGTAGAGTAAGATTTGTAGACAAAAAGACACAGGGAACAGTGTGAGAAAGAAGGACTATTGGAGTGATGTGTCTGTAAAGCTGAGAATATTAAGAATTGCTAGCAACCAGTCACTAGAATGTAAAATGGAAACATGAAACACACCATTCCCTAGAGCTTCAGAAAGAGTATGGACCTGACCACCTTGATTTCAGACATCTAATCTGCAGAATTGTGCAGTAATACATTTTCTCTGTTTTTAAGCTGCCAAACTTTGCAGCACATTGTTGTGGCTCCAAGTAAACTAATGTAGACCTTTGCAAAACAAAACAAAACAAAACCTTCAAAGCCCATTACCTAGCCAATTAAATCAGAATCTCTCTGAGAATAGGGCCTCTACATGGGATTTAACAATATCCCTCAAGGGATTTCAACATGTGGTCATGGTTGAAGTCAACAACTCTAGACATTTTTAGGCATGAATTGACTGTTTATATGGTGTTATGCAATATATCAAAAACAATACAACCAGCTCAATACAGTTGAACATCAGTATTACATTACTGTGAGTTTGAGAAATACCAAAAACAGTTATATAGATAAGATGTATACTTTGACAGTATTTCTGTCTCTTTTGGAATGCTTTGTTTTGTTCGTGTGTATGAGTTTGTGTGTGGGGTGTGAACACAGGCATGTAGTTGGTACAGGAAATGGAACTTACAGGCCTCATGCATATTGCCAAGACTTTCACCCATGTGCTACACCCCTAACCCATATGACACTTGTAATGATTTGAATTTAAAAAGTCCCACTACCCTTCATGAAACAGGTAATAATGTTGAAACTAAGGAGGGGTCCTTGGTAATATAGCCTTGGGAATTATTTAAGGTCTCTCTTTCTTCTGCTCTCTCTCTACTTCTGGCCTCTGCAAGGTGAGAGGGGAAACCTCACTCTCTCCCTCTTCTTCTTCCTGCTGCCATGTCCTGAGTTCCACAGATGAAGCCTGACATGGGCTAAACTCTGAAATCTGCAAAACCTGTGGGCAAATAATCATCCTTTTTCTAAGTTGTATGGTCAGTTGTTTTGGATTACAGCAGTGAGAATTTTGACCAAGACAACACTATTTCTCAGAGTTTGGTTGGAGACACATTAGTATAAGAATCACCTCCAGTCTACTAACAAAGCAGGTTGTTGGGCACCATCTTAAACTCAATGGCCAGAATCTTCTGGAGTAAGACCTGAATAGTACAAGTTGTCAAAGTCCTTGGATATGACCTTTATTTCAAAAATTTAGAAACCTACATTGTATGAATGATCCATCAGTGCTGAGCCACTTGGAAGGTTTTTCTAAAGATGAGAGAAATGAATGATAGAAAAAGAGTATACATGAATAATGCTATCAGTAAGAATTGTTGAAAAACAGCTGCTAGATCAAAGGAATCCAGTGGGCATCAGGTGGGGCTGCTGATGGAGTGCTGAAAGCTCTGGAAGCCACAGTGACAAAATAAGATAGAAGCACCAGCATCAGTATCATCTGAGAGCTTAATAGAAATGAAGAACCTTTGGCCCACTGAGGACCTACTGAATCAAGAGACAGCATTTGAACAAGATGCCCAGGTAATTTGAGGGTACAATTCAACTTGAGAAGTATTGTTCTGATGGCAGTAAGAAACCTGCAGGAAGGTTCTGAGCAAGAAAGATATGTTAAAATCACGTGTATAAAGGCTTAGCTTGGTGAGGATATTGAGAGCAGGCTGGATGGTTTGCCAAGATTTCTGGAAAAAAAATATTCAATTATGAAAACATTCTACAACTGAGCTATTTAGTGTAGTAGCTGCCAGGTACATGCAACTACTGAGCACTTTACTGTATCTAGTGTAAGAAAAAAAACTGAATTTAATTAATTTAAATGGGTATTTAAGTACCCACATATGGCTAGAGGCTGCTATCCACCTGTGGATATCACGTTGTTATCTGGTATAAAGTGTTAGTTCTCACAGCACATTTCACATATGCCAAGAAAAATGCAGGAAATCAAATTTCCCTTTGAATTAATAAGTAAAGAAATGAAGAAGTGATTGGCGGTTTACTTTTCCCTACCATCAACCTTCAGTTACAAAAAAAAAAAGATCATACTGTCTAGGGCTTATCTATTGCTTATGTCCATATCTAGCTTCTCTTTTATTCACATTCTGCTTGCATTTCTTGACTTCCCATTAATATTTATTATAAAGACAAAAATACAAATTTCAAAGGATATAAATGATGGAGAAAATGAGTACTTTTTTGCCTCAAACTTTGGCTTGGGTTTGTTTGGTTGATTTCAATGGTTAGTAGCTCACTAAATTTATTGCTCTTTTCCTTATCAAATTATCAGAGTAACAAGGGAAATGTGGGTGGCATGCGCTTGCTTGTTTTACTGGGATCTGTGAAGCATCTCAATATTGGACTGAGAGTGGAAGAAAACACAGTAGTGAGTCCTGACAGTCTGGAAATTATGCACCTGCTTCTTTAGCCCATTCTTATCCCACTTTCTAATGGATCACTTTTCCTTGCCTACTCCATACTCTAGAAATCAAAGCTCACCTCTGAGCCTCTCTGAAGTTTCATATGTACTTCTTATTCAAATTGTAGCTTTTCCCACTCTGGGACACCTTACTTTATCTTTTGGATACTGCTTTTTCTTTTTCTTTTACTCCCTGCCTCTTATGTTTGCCAACTTTATTATTAGTTGCCAATCTGTTGACTCCTCTCTTTTTAATTTCTCCTCCCAATTTTTACTAATATGAGCAGAAATTTCTTCTTCCTCTTCCTCTTCTTTTTCCTCCTTCACCTCCTTATCCTTCTTCTTCTCCTTCTCCTCCTTCTCCTTCTCCTCCTCCTCCTCCTCCTCCTCCTCCTCCTCCTCCTCCTCCTCCTCCTCCTCCTCCTCCTCCTCCTCCTCCTCCTTCTTCTTCTTCTTCTTCTTCTTCTTCTTCTTCTTCTTCTTCTTCTTCTTCTTCACATACTCCAATAGTATGACCAAGTGGAAAGATTCAGTGGAATGAGTTAGTTCCCTGACATTACTATATTTACAGATATTTAAATAGCCTGGTGTGGTGGTGTGCACTTTTAATTTCAGTACTTGGGAGTCTGAAAGAGGAGGATCACATGTTCAGGGCCAGCCTTGGCTACTTAGTGAGGTCCTCCACAACTTAATAAGATTCTGTTTCGAACTAAAAACTAAGATAGGGTTGAGGTTGTAGCTCAGAGGTAGAATGACCTTGGTTTTAATCTTCAGTACCACAAATAAATTAATGAGGATTAAAATTTTTAAATTATATTTTTGTTTGAATAAAATAGTTTTAGTTTGGTGATCAAAATAAGCAGGACCCCAGCGTTCAGGAGGTTGATCTAGGAAAATCCGGATTCACAGACAGCCCCAGCTACTTAGTGAAGCTCTTTGCAACTCAGGGAGATCCTATTTCAAAATAAAGAATAAAAATAGGGCTGAGGGTGTAGCTCAGAGGTAGAATACCTCTGAAATGAACCCCCAGTATCGCAAAAAAAAAAGATGTTTAATTGAAAAGAGGGAACAAACTATAGAATTTACTTATTTATTTATTTATTTATTTAATGTCTTTTTTTTGGTGGTGGTGGTACTGGGGTTCCTGGAAGCCCTTCTACCTCCGGGCTACACTCCCAGACCTATTTTATATTTTTGAAACAGGGTCTCTTACGCCAGCGCGGCTGGCTTCAAACCTGCGCGATCCTCCTGTCTCCGCCTCCCAAGCTCGGGGATTACAAGCGTGCGCCACCACGCCCAGCTCATATCTATTTATTTTAAAAGCAGTTACTTAACACTTCGACATAGTCCCTGCTTGCAAAGAGGTTAAGATTGTTAAGAAGAGACAGAATATGAAGAAATAACTTCACCACAGTACTGTCCTTGCAAAGAGAATAATTTTGTTCCAAAATCACTTGGGAAAGACAGAGATGACTTCACTGAAAAGGGAACATTTGGCCAAGATCTCAATATATCAAAAACATTCTCCAGGTAGACAGGAATGAACACTGAGGAAGAGAAAGTTGGAGGTTACATGGCTCTGTCAGGAAATCCAGGTATTCTTGCACGCCTGGTCCAAAGGAAATGAGAGATGACCCCAAGTTTCTAAATATGAATTGAGGCAGTAGCAAGAGGGAGAATGCCTAAAATATGGTGTTGTGGTTGTGACGACATCTCATTGGTGATGAGGAGGCAGAGATGGCTTCAACAAGAATTTTTAATCAGATCTTTATGCTCAAAATATTAACATGTTAATGCACGGGAGAGAGAAACCTAGATAAGTAAATATGTTATTGCTACAATACAGGGAAGAGATTATGAGGCCTAAAATTGAGAACAGACAAAGGGAAATGGAGAAAGATATGAGATAAATTAGGTGAGAAAATTGTCTAAATTTTAGATGAGATAATGATTTTTGTCTGAATAACGTTTTCAGAAATCATATTCTAACAAATTGTTGCACTGACAACAGAGAGATGATGATAGGGTGGAATGACCTAGGCCTTTGAAATTAGAAATGCCTGGACCTGAGACACAAAGACACCATGTCCAGTCTCAGTGGCTCCCAGCCAGATGCTAACTCTCTCTTCATGTCAGGGCACTGGAGGCAATTCCGGCTTTGAAAGATTATTTGGATGCTTAATAACAGTCAAGACTGCCTGCACATGCAGACCTCCAATTAACGTTACCCGCCTTGCCTGTTTCTGTTCCAGCTCTTCAAATCCATGATGGCAAATCGTTTCATGTAGAGAAAGACAACTTCTCTTTTTGAATCAGCAGATCGAGAGCCCAAACTACATTTAAAAAAATAAACAAGCCATCTCTTTCCCAGTAGATTCAGACCCAGTCCACCACTTTGTCGTCAAATCTCCCAGTGATGGTTGTGTTAAGTCTTACAAGACTAGAATTTGTCTAGAGCTGACACATTGCAATTGATATACTTGTTGTACAAGTTGTCAGATTCAATAAAGCATTCCAGTGCGCTTCCAGCGCCAGTTGGATTTCTGATAATAACTGAAAACCCCCAAAGCCAAAACAACTATTTCAAGCCAAATGCCACTTGGAAATTGTTCTCTGTCTTCCGAGAAGCCAACAGGAATATTTTAAAGTCAAATGCATCCCTCTGTGTGAGGTATGCAATGAACAAATAAATGAATAAATGGGAGACCTAGTATTGACTATTTCTGCCATCATCATAAACATCTTCTTGACGAACAATGTTTACAATAGGCCAAACCCCCAAGCAACTAAATTAAAACTCTAATTAAAATATTTGTTCTCATGGGATTTTTTGCTTGGATTTTTTTTTTTAATCAGGATTGAACCAAGGGTCATTCTACCTCTGAGCTGCACCCCTAGATCTTCTTGTTTTTCACTTTGATACAAGGTCTCACTAAGTTTCTGAGACTGTTCTCGAACCTATGATCCTCCTATCTCAGCCTGCCAAGTAATGGGATTACAGGCATATGTTACCACACCTAGCTCTCAAGTCGTATCTTGCACACTTCCTTTTCAGCCTGTATGCCAAATATTGGAAAACGCGTAACTTCCTACAGTAAGCCATCTGTGTACACAATCACACCTTTGGAAATCCCTTCCCTGTGCTGATTCACAGTTTTCTCTTTCCCATTTGTCCTGGCCCTTTCATAAGCAGGGAACAGTTGCCACCCCTGTCTTTATCATCCTCATCAATGCTATTTGACACTCAGTATGCAAGAGACAATGTGCTGAGCATTTTACTTAATGCTGCCCCTGGATTTGGAAGGCAGGTACTGTCATCTCCGCCTTGTGGGTGAGAAACTCTGAGGCTGTACTGGTTCAAATAATCTGACTTATGGCCTGTATTAAAAGTGACACACCAGACCTTGAACACAAGGCTTTCTGACACAGACTGAGTTGATTTGACACATTCAGTTCCCAGGAAAAGTCCCTCTGTAACCTCTAAACCCATTGTCCAGAAACTGCTTTTATACCTATCTAATTGACAGTCCATGAGTCTTATCATTAACTATGTGACCACTCCAGGTCATCTGACACTCCTAAATCCTCTCATGCCTTCATTATATACCATCAGATACTAAAATGATATTTACTGACAGTACATCCAATGATTTCAAATTTGACCCTAAAAGAGCAGAAAGGTAGACAGAGGGAGCTGGAGAAACTTGTGGTACTAGAAGAAGCTGCTGTGTTTTTATTCCTGTTAATGGAGGAGGCTTGAACCCTTGCTGTTGCAAATAATAGGATTTCACTTTTTTATGGCTCAATGTAATTCCATTGTGTATATGTTCCACAATTTTATTATCCCTTCATCAGTTTTTGAAGAGCACTATATTGATTTCCATAATGCCTGGACTGATTTCCACTCCCACCATTCCAAGGGCTCCCCTTTCCCCACAATCTCATGATCACTTGCTATTTTTAGTATTTTGGTAACAGTCATTCTTCCTCGAGTGAGGTGATATCTCACTGTGATTTTTATTTGCATTTCTGAGATGATTAGTGATGTTGAGATCTTTTCCATGTACTTGTTGGCACTTGTATATCTTCTTTTGGGAAATATCTGCTTAGGCTAATTACCTATTTTTAAATTGACTTATCATTCTTGTTGCTGCTGCTGAGTCTTTTGGAGATATTACTTCACTCGTTTCTTGGGTATCATGGTTGGATATAGAATGCCCCTGAAGATTCCGCTCATGTATTAAGCTCAGGGTTGACATGTAATGGATTTATCTGGATTGTGCCCAGGGCCAGTAGGATGTGGCTGAATAAGGTGGGTCGTCATTAATGTAGCTTTGGGGAGTGTATATGATTTCTTCTCCCCTTTCTAGCAGTGCACTCTCTAATTGTGACCTTCATAAGAAGCAAAGCCATTTTTTGTACCCATTGCTATGATTTCACTTCAGATTCTCAGCATATCTTGTCTGAGCTATTTAAATTTCAACACAGAATTTCGACTTCTTCCTTTTTTGTAATTTCTGTGATATTAGTACAAAAATTAATGTTTTGCTCTCTTTCTCTCTTTCCACTGCTAGGCCTCACAGGAACTGAACCCTGAGATCTCCAAGGAAACCATGAACAAATTAATCTCTCTTCCTCTAAGTTGCAGGGTCAGTTCTTTGGAGTATAGCAAAGAAAATGCTAAGATACTTTGTTTACTGAGCACCTAGGCCCTCTAGACATTTGATTTTATAATTACTCATCTACAAACACATGACTCCAAAGATTTAATTTCTGATCTAAATTCTTTGTACCCAGATGTCAAAAGGCAGCTATTGATTGGTTGGTTTGGGGGCAATGGGAATCTTCAGAAGTAAGTCATCCCAAACTTGCTGTGTTTACTACTACAACCTACATCCTGGCTTTATTAGCACCATACATCCAAGCAGAGACACCCTCTATATACTTTTTTATTTACTATTGATTTCTCTCATTCATCCCCATTGCTATGATTTCACTTCAGTTTCTCAGCATATCTTGTCTGGGCTATTTAAAAAAATGTCAACACAAAATTTCGACTTCTTCCTCCTAATTTCTCTGATATTCGTACAAAAAAATTGATGTTTCCAAGCATAGTGTCCTTTCCAGCATATTTATTTGAATTATATCAAACTTCTCATAATTTTTCCAATGGGCTGGCCAGCCTCATTTATCTATCCTGCCAGTAGCTGCCCCTTGACTTTCAAGACCTTCTGCTTCTGTTCAGAGGGTGAATCCCTCTCTATCTTCCAAAATGTAGTCCAAGTATCTGGTCTGGGAGCCCTCACCTCATAAAATTTTCTTGGGAGAGTCAAGTACTGTGGCCTTCATCACAGTCTCTGGATGTTACAGTTTTATTTCAGAGTCCCCATCCAGACTGGGTGTTTGATGGTAGAAGCTGCAGCTTTGTAATTCAGTTATTTGCTTCAGCACTTAGTTCCTGGTCAAAACTGACATAAAATAAGAAATATAATAAGTGTCCAAATTAACAAAAATAATGATAATCATATTAGGTAAAGTTTCCTTTCCTTAAAAGAAAGATTATTGATTTGTCACAAGCTTTTTAACCACTGTTTCACTCTACAAAGATTAATCCTAAAACTCCAATCAAATGTATACAACATACTCAAAAATTTTTCTTTGTGGATTTTGGGTGTTTATTCTCAATAAAGAGAAAGGTGATTTTTTTTCCACTTAGAATGAAAATGATAGACTGCTTGATAAATGATAATGATCTGTTTATCTTTAAAAAACCATTTAAAGCCTTATATCAAATGATGGAATAAAAGAAATTTCAGATGATCTGCAAAGCTGAATGTAACAAATAAACGCATAAAAGAAAGAGAATAATGCATTTAGTTTTTAAACACATAAGTAATTTAAAAACAGGAGTAAATACTTGCATCTTATATGAAAGTTTTACTTTGTATTCATATTATAGCAAATAGTCTATCAAGAGAAAAACTAAAACATTAAAAGAAATCTGAGGTCACTCCTAATTAAAATACATTAGGTTAAATAAAAGGAATTCCTCAGAAATTTTTTTATAATATGCACTACCTAATTTTTTAGTGTCTTCTCATGTAGTTTTTGACAGATATCTGATTTTAAGATGGGTATTGTATCAAAGTTGGTACTGATATGTTTTTGCATTTGCGGTTTGTTTTGTTTTATTGCAGAACTACAGATTGAATCCAGGGGAATTCTACTTCCTAGTGACACTTCTAGCCCTATTTCATTATTTTTTATTTTGAAACAGGGTCTCACTGATTTGCAAAGGGCCTCACTAAGTAATTGAGGCTGTCCATGAACCATGATCTTCTCGTCTCAGTCTCTCAAGTGCTGGGATTACAAGCATGTGCCACCACACCTGGCTTATTTTTTTATTTTAAAACAGGGTCTCACTAAGTTTTGGAGGACCTCACTAAGTAGCTGATGAAGTTTCAGAACTTGTGATCCTCCTGTCTCAGCCTCCCAAGTACAGGGATTACAAGTGTGCACCACCAAACCCAGATTGGGTTTTTTATCTCTGTATTTTAAGCAGCTTTATAGGAGACAAAATGACTATCAGGTACATTTTGCAAAGACCACAAAATTAAAGCTGTGTAACCATTTCCTTCTCTGGACATCTATGTACTCTTATGACAGGAGATGAGAAGAAAGAAAATGGTTCTCCTTTGCTTCAGTTCCCACCTATTATTCAATCCTCAGATATTGAGGGAGATTAATGATATAATTATGAAAACCTTTCTGAGTAACCCTCAAAGAAATCTTTTCAGAGCTTCTGTTCTCCCTGGAGAAAGGATTATGTATGCAGGAGAAGTACGTACTTAGAGTATTTGATGCTATAATAACATTAAGGAGAGGGTAGAGTGAAGAAGATAAATAGTGTAATGAACGCAAAGGCTGGAAGGAGGGCGGAGTGGCGAGAGAAGGTCAACCAGAGACACAAAGAAGCCGGATTCCCCACTGTGCTCAATTCTCCCTGCTCACTCCAGACTGCTGCTCATTGCTCAGCAAGCCTGTGGATTAAACTTGTTTTGTTCCACACATGGTCTGCATTTCTTCTTACAGAGGCTTTCAGCTCTGAAGCCAGTTTGGAAGCTTCAAGCATTAAGATCATTAGAATTGTCTCTCTTCTCTCCCTATTCTTTTGAAAGAACAGATGCCAGACTAGGGTTATAAGAATGAGGGAGAAGCAAGAACCAAAACTATTTGTAAAAAAAAAAAATTATAAAACTGTTCTTGATTATAATTGTGGTTATAAAATTATAAAACTATAAATTATAATCGTAATAAAACTGATCGTGATTATAAATCATGATCTTCTTAATTAAATTTATCTTTCGGGTTCATCTGTTCAGAATCCTTTTAAACAGCTCAGAATTCAATCAAGTTAATTCTGTATAACTTACCATGGATATTAAGTCTCTCTGATTATAATGTGACATCGACGTTATAAGCTTTAGATTAGCAGGTGAGCTTCATGGAGAAGAAATGTACATGGGAGTCTCTGTGTGTATAAAGTAGGCGCCTACTGTAGATTTCCACTGTGCCCAGCATGGAAATAGGGAATTATATTTGTGTCTTCATAGAATGTTCTAACCCATGATTTCTCAAGAATTGTCATATATTATTCTTGGACTTGACTTTCCACATGTTGAATTTCACATAATACTGAAGTTTAGCTTTTTCTCCAAAAATAATTTGTTGTAAAAGATGTATTTCCACATATTCTACCATTCAGACCCCAATGATAAGCCTCAAGCTAAACAAAAAATTATTTTTAAGGATTAATGTCATCGGGGAATAAGCAGTTCTCATAAAGCCAAGGCACTTTAAAGAAGAAATGAAGCGTTCCAAGTAGAAAGTCTCAGATATAAGAAGTCAGCAAATTAGAAACACTGACATAGGAGAAGAGAAAAAAATATTGCCAAAATAAGACCCCAAATTTCTAAAAGTCCAATAGAGCTATAGAGGCAGAGTAGTCAGGGTGCACTTAGTCTGATGAAATCTTTTAGTGCTTTATATCTCAATAGAACTCTGGGTCATTGCCAAGGTCACTGCCCCATGATGCTTGAGTCATTTCCAAGGGGGGGAAGAGTCCTCATGTTTATCACCCTCTCCAGGGAAGGCAGTGTAGTATATCATATATATTAGAAAATCACCCTGATGCCAAAAGGATATGCTTCAGTTATCTGGAAAATTCATCTACGTGGACCCATTTCCTAAAAGTGCAGAATAAATAGAACTTCATGGCACGTAACTGTTGAAGAGTTAATAGGTTTGGCAAAACCTTTTAAGGTATTCGTTTAGAGAAAATGGCTCATAAGTAGACATCCAGTCTCATGTCATCTCTGAGCTTTATTACTGTGCTTGTTTGAACTTCAGGCTTGGAAGATTCAGTTCTTATATAAGAAAGCCTTACTGCAAGAAAGCCTCAAAATATTTTCCAGGTTTAAATAATAGCCCTTGAGTTTGGCTTTGCCCAGAGATGGAGATGTATCTGTGTATGCCATTTTCTAGTCAGGTCTGGCAACTTCTCAAAGACAGTATCTGGCAATCATTAACAATCTACAACAACTTAAAATAAATGAATTTGTTTCACGATGTCTTTCTGAATGGTTATGATAGCCTACATACAGCTTAATTACTCTTTGAACATGGTGTTGACTCTCTCAGAGGCCCAAGGGACACGCAATTTGCATCCTGGTGAGAAATGACTGTGAAATACTTCCCCCATGACACAGGAAAGTGGCTGGAGGTCAAGGAAGTGAAAAAACCAAGAGGGAACTAGATCTAGACTCCTGATTCTAAGAATTGTGGTTGGTTTGTTATTTGGTTGCCTTTTATTATTGTTTGCTTGTTTGTTTACAGAGCTTGATATGTTCTTATGGGGAATAATTAGCAGATGTGTCCTTGCCTGTATCTAGTTTGACATTCCTTCTCTCACTCCCATCCCTCTCTCGCCTCACCTGTCACTGGGGCTTGGACCATTGACACCATCAATCTATTCTAAATTATTATTATTATTATTATTATTATTATTATTATTATTATTATTGCTGTGCCTGTTTGACTTCAGGCTTGGAAGATTCAGTTCTTATATAATAAGTCTATCCAATGGCTGTTTTATCTGGGGGTGTTTCCAGAGATGATTGGCACATAGGACGGCAAACTGAGGGTGGAGTCCCACCTGAATATGGGCTGCACTGTCCAATAATCTGGAGGCCTGGATGAAACAGAAGGTGGAAGGAGGAGGAAATGATGCAGAGGCAATGTCCATTTTTCTTGAGAGTATTCATCTATTGCTGTTTTTAGCATCTGAGCAGTGGGACTCCACTCTTCCAATATGGAGCCATCTTTGCATCTTGTATTAAGACTACATCACTGGTTCCTCATGTTTCTGAGGCTCCAGTGTTTAGACTCGGCAGCTTCTCATCCCTGTACCCCCAGCTCTTCAATGGCTCTTAGCCATCGCGGGACTGTCCCCTTCTGATGATGTAAACCATCGAGTTTCTCCTATAGATTCGATTCTATTGATGTAAGCCATCAGTAGATATGCATGCATCTCCCGTTGGTTCTGTTCCTCCAGAAAACCAGACTATACAAATATCCTAACAGGTATATTTTTCTGGCCTATGCATTCTGGTCCTGAAACAATTTTCAGTGAATTTTTTTGATATTTGAGCTAGAGAGTTATGCAAGAAGTCATTAGCCTCTAGCTCTTACTTGGAGTTATTGCTTGAGTAACAAGCTCCCTGATTATTTTAGGTGACATCTCCACTCCTCATTAGAAAACGTTTGCTTAGTGCTGACAGCCATGCTACTTTCAGTGGCATTCCATATAGCACCTTTCAAGTTCTCTGCCAGAAATGAATCTTTCTATCCTCCCTTCAGTGTCTCTTTTATTGTGACACATCCAAGGATTTTTTAACTTTTATTTTGTCTAGCCTTCTCTTGGTTCAAATTTACATTAACCTGTAAAATATCAAAATTTACTTCAACTAACATGTAATTTTGGGGGAGGTGGAGTACTGGGGATTCAACCTGGGGGCATTCTACCTCTGAGTCAGACCCCAACCCCTATTTTGCTTTTTATTTTGAAACAATATCTCATTAAGTTGCTGAGACTGGCCTTGAAACTGCAATCCTCCTGTCTCAGCCACCCAAGTACTGGCATTATAGGTGTGTACCACCATGCCTGGTTTTTATCATGTAGTTAACCAAGACACTTATTTATTTATACTTAACCAAGACACTTGATTGGATCATCTGTTTGAAAGCTCATTGTTTTCCTATTTAGTAATTATGTCTAAGTCTCTCTAAACATACAGTTTGGTTTTATAGCTAGCTCCTATCTGCTTTATGTTCTCTTGAAAACTTCTATACTTTAGATTGAATTGAGAACCAATATTCTTGTTAAATGATACTTATTTCTGGTTCTTGTATCCACTTTCAAACATCACAATATTGAAAAGTCCCTTGAAATGTTTTGCTGAAGTATACCATCTATTCACTTACTCATTTTGCATAATTCATTCAGACATCTGAAAGTGAACTGAGCTCCAGCAACCATGTGGGTGACAGACATGATCTCCTCTATCATAGACCTTACATTTAGGATAAGATTGGACAGAACAAAAGCCAATAGAGAGATGCATAAAATAATTAGAAAGTATGATATATTTTATAAAAGAAACAAGTATCAATGAAAGATGTAAAAGAAGGTTGAGAAAACTTACAGGGTGATCAGAGATGCCTAGCTCATTAAGAAAAAGAATCTAACTTGTAAGAGCATTAAAGATGCACAAAATCACATGTGCAAAGGGCCTGGGACAAAGTCTCAGGGGAAGTGGGAACTGAGACAGAACCACATCTCTGCAGAATGAGAGCGTGTGCAGCAAGAGACTGCGGGACACCAACAGCTGGCTGCCCCATGGCTTGAGGTGGCAGAGGCCACTCACTGTAGGATTGCTAATCCCAGCTACTTCTCCAGGGATGAAAAGATAACTGATATTGGGGCTCAAAATATGTTTTGTCCCCAGATAATCTTGTTATTCATGAAAGTTATGCATGTTTTTTAATCCTTATTTCAAAGAGTTCAGACCTAAGTGTTGAGGACAGATTAAAAAGAATGTGTAGCCAGTCATGGTGGCACATGCTTGTAATCCCAGTACTTGGAAGGCTGAGACAGGAGGATTGCAGGTTCAAAGGCAGCCTCAGCTACTTAGTGAGGTTCCCAGCATCTTAGTGAGACCCTGTTTCCAAATTAAATATAAAATAGGATTGGCAGTGTGTCCCAGAGGTAGGAGGCACCTGGGTTCCACCCCTAGTACCACATGTATACACACACACAAAAAAATATGTAACATTATATGAGTCTTTCTACTGTCTGTATATGTATGCCATTCACCTTTTTTATGTATGTATCATATTACAGGGCTTAGATTTTATTTTTATTTATTTTTTGTATTGTATCCATCATGAAACAAATATCTATAAAATAGAAGTAAATTGATTTGACATGGTAATCCAGCCAATTAATGGCTTAATTAAGATTTCTGGTTGGTGTTTTTCTCCAAAGTACCAGTTAACATTTTTATCATAGAATTATGATTGAGTGAAAACATAAGGATCACAGAGAGGGTTGGATCGTGTAAGTGGGTACAAACAGGGATGCCAGCCATGTTGAGCCAGAAGAAGAGGAGTACCATGGGTAGAATCAGAGGCATTCAGCACCAGAGAAAGCAGGTATTGATGGGTTTTCCTGAGGCTTGGCTGATCACCATATGTTGTAATTATTGCCAATAATGCATCTTGCTAACTAATATTTTTTCTAGCTCTTTCTTCATACATACACATTTCCTCTATCCTAAGGAAAAGTTCCCTAGTACTTAATAATTTTTATATTTTAATTTAAAATTTTGTATAATGGGGATGGAACCCAGGGACTTTCTATCTCTAGGCTACACTCCCAGACCTATTTTATATTTTATTTGGAAACAGGGTCTCACTAAGTTGCTGAGAACATCACTAAGTAGCTGAGGCTGGCTTCGAACTTGCTTGATCCTCCTGTCTCAGCCTCCCAAGTGCTGGGATTAAAAGTGTACACCACAATGCCCAGTTTATATTTTTTATTTTGAAAAGGTATTGATAAGTTGCTGAGGCTGACTTTGAATCTGTGATACTTCTGTCTCAACTTCTCAAGTACTGGGAATATAGCATGTGCCATCATGCCTGGCTTTCTATTTCTTTTTTTTTTTATTTGTTATGCCAGTCTAAAACATGGCAGCAATTGTGAGCTTTAAACTATAATATTTCAATAATTCCCATGTGAAATCAGAGAAACTTGATAGCAAAACCAAATACCAAACGATAGTATTTTTATTTTTGGCAGGGGAGTGCATCCAGGGGTACTCTCCATTAGGCTACATCTCCAGCTCTTTTTATTTTTTATTTCGAGACAAGGTCTTCTTAAGTCACACAGGCTGCCCTCCTATCTCCACCACCCTAGTAGCTGGAATTATAGGCATACATGTCCCAAATATAATGTTTAGAGTAACTAGGAGACAAGGTATTCCCAATATATTAGTCTGCTTTGTGTTACTATAAGCAAAATACTGGATGAGAACAACTTAGACAAGGAAAGATTTATTTGGATCATTGTTTCTTTGGTTCTTTCAACAACCAGATAAACCTGAGAAAGAAGCATCATGGTGAAAGGCTATGGTGGATGAAAGTGCTCAGTTCATGGCAGTCATGAAGCAAAGTGAGACTGAGGATAGGGGCCGGGGACAGATGTCCTCAAGGCTATACCCCCAATGATCCTCGTCCCCCAGCCATGCATCACTTCTGAACCTTTCTGCACTGGGAACCAGGCTTTCAATGCCTGAGCTTCTGAGAGGACTTTTTAGATCTGAACCATAACAACCCTAATCCACAAACAGCAGCTAGACAAGATAAAGCAACAGGAACAACTTATCACCAAAAAAAGAAGGATAAGAAAACAGCCAGTAGGTGTTCACCAGGAGTGCAGTGGGGCTGCAGCTGAGAATTCAAGGGTTTTACCTACTCCAGTGGTGGGAGCTGTAGACAAAAAAGGGACTGAAGTAATCCAATTTCTGTGCACTCTGAGCCCACTAGGATACTCTTCTTCCAAAATGGGCTCTCCACTGACTGAGGGAAACTGAAGAGAATGAAATTTAGATGGAATAGGAAAGGGTAGTAGAGGCGATGGAAAGAAAGGCCCAGGGAAAGTGAGACTAGGAAGCAAGAGAAACAATGGAGGAAAAAGTAACACACACATTTAGGTAATGAAGTCTGCTCCTCCAGGGAGAATTGCTTTTGCTTTCACCTTATCTCTGATGATGTCACTACAACCAAGGACTATGCTGGGAACTTAATATTCAGAGTGAGGATTTTCATGGGCCACCCAGGTAGTATTTTGCATGTCTCCAGCCAGTCTTGAGTCAATAACAGGCATATTCTTGGTGATGGTGGTGGGTTGATTTGTCCTAAGATACTCTATAGAAGATGTAATTTGTACATTCTCTTTTACTAAGGCATCTCTGACCTGGCCACCATAATGTGTGTATTTATTGTGTTTGTGCATGTTAGTGTGTGTGTCCTTGGAGCTGCAATTCTCCTTTCTTGGCCTCCCAAGTACTAATATTACAGGAATATGCCACCATGTCTGGTTTTGACCACCATGCTCTTAAGGATGGATATTTTGTTCACACACTCAAAAATATGTAACTAAGTATAATCCAGGCCCTGAGACATCAAACATTGACAGATGGCCTTAGATGAAACCAAAATCTAGATCCAGCTTACCTCTGCAATCATTCTTCATTCTTTCTCTGGCCTCCGAATGTTTCTGTAAGTAGAATTCAGACTTATTTAGTTAAACCTTATTACATTTTATTTTAGCCTTTTAGATATTCTATACCAGGAGACATTTCTCTGAACATTTAGTTTGGCAAATTGCTTAACATACAAAATGTGTTTATCTATTTCCCATTACGCATCCAATCTCATGACTTTAAATAGATGGCTCCTAAATCAAATTTTAGTCAAGATCTCTCTGAACACCTGACTCATCTAATTACTCCCAAACCTTCTCCACATATGGACTGAACATCTTGGTAAATGGCCACTCTGAACTTGTATTACTCAGGCTGAAAACCTTGCGGTAATTCTTTTCTCCTTTTCTTCCTCTCCCATCTTCATCTCATACATCAGAACCTCTGTTGGCTCTTCCTTAAGAACATATCTAAAATTATACATCTTGTCATCGCCTTGACTCTTCGCACACATCCAAATCAGCATTAACTCTCCCCTTGACTATTGCAATAGCCAGTGCCTGACTTCTCTTTCCTTTCTGCAGTCTCTTCTCAATACAGCCAGAGCAAAGCGATGGAAACACACAGCTATGTCCACTTAGGCTCCAAACCTTTTGGTGACATATGCCCTGCACACTGAAACTTAAATCCTTACAAGTACCTTTAAGACCGCATCACACACCTGCTTGCCTCCTCCGCTTCTGACTATCTGCTTTGTTAACTCTGCCCCAAGCACCTAGATCTTCTTCCTACTCCTCAAACACATTTGCACTTCAGAACCTCTGCTCTGTGATGAAGTGAGCCTAACCTTTAGCGCCAGTAATGCCATGGTGCTACCTTAGATGACCCCAAGGCATTAATGTTCTTCAGCCCAAGAACTAATGTTCACCACCAGGCCCTTTGCTAGTCACGCATAACTGCCTGTTTGGCTTCTGTAACTCCTGCTTAACTTCCTCCTGCAGAGAAACAAAGGCCGGTAGGAACTTTCTATCTTTAAAACAATCGAAAGGTGGATGATAGAAGGGACAGACCTGCTTTTTTGAGCTCTTGTACAATGCTGTTTCTGGTTTCTGTACTTTCTGCTTGACTTGCACACCCACTGAAGGAAATTGTTGGGAATTGTCCACATTTGTGAGAATCTAAACTATTTACTTCTGTGCTTGTGATTTTGATGTATAAAAGGAGCCCTGAGGAACAGTTCAAGGCTGCAATCAGGATTAAACACCCTGCGATGTAGTCGCCATCTCTGGTGGCCGCCCTATGACAGCTCTACCTCTTCTCTCAATCTGTAGTGTTTTCCCTCCAGATATTTTTGTGGCTCTTCTCATTACCTCTTTATGTATTTTCCAAAATGCCATATTCTCTGTGAGTTTTACACTGTCTACCTGCTTGAAAAAAAAAAATCCCTTATCCCAGAAGCCAAACTCTAGTTACTAACTCCTCATCAGCAATGCAAGTTTCATGAGGTCAGGAGTATTGCCCTTATTGTTTTGTTCTCTGGTGTATTTGCAGAACCTAGAAGAATGCCCAGAAATATTGAAGAAAACTCTGTAAATATTATTCTACTGAATGAATAAATGGATGCTCTACTGAAGAAAATACGGTTATAAGTGTGTTCTTGCTGTGTGTATTCAAGTGGCATAATGATGTCACTAGAGAACAGAGAATGATTCTCAAATAGAAATTCATGGAAATGGCCCTCATGACTGTTCTCTTTATGCTACATTGGGTCTCTTAAATGAGGTGTTAATACATATTGGTACCATCCGTATCACCTTAGTGAGGTGTGAATCTATGGGCTGGCCTGGAATACCAGCTCCTGCTTTTTTTAACTACGTAACTTGGGCAAGATCTTTTAACCCCCAATTCTCAATTTTCTCAGTTGTAAACATCAAAACTGAAGGGACTGTTCTGGATTCTTCACCTAAGCAGTCATTTTTTTCTGAAATTGCCCCATCATTAGGCAATGCTATAGTCCTTTACCATCTTGAGTTCCTGTATCTGCTGGGAACTTCCAGAGATAACCTGTATTCCTTTGGTTGATATTGTCCCCGTATCCAATGGCCTGTTTGCATAATTATGCAATGTTGGCATTTTTATCTGTTTATGTTTAAAATTGGAATTACCTAAATTATATCCTTTGTACCAACCTGTCTGGTAAAGCTGCCGCACTAGTTTTTACAGGTTGATGATAGACGTCATACAAAGCCAATACTTCCTGGCAAGAGCATAGGAAGAGACACGCAAGAGCAAATATTTCCAAGTTAGAAGAACAAAGTGCATCTGGCCAGCTGACACTTTACCCCATCAATGCCTTGGTAGTAAGAGACCTTAGGAAAATCTGGTGAAATGTTCCAAAGAGAAGGAAATCTAGAGGGATTTGCATAAGTCACCTTACATGTATAGAACATTTACCAGAGTACATATTCTTTGTTCTAGAAAAACTGCAGCATAGTTATCATTGGTCCCTGGGAAATATAAATTGAATTATTTTAAGACTCAGCAAGTAAGATTTATCTTTATTTTCGATACATTGACCTAGGTACCCAAGGGCCAAGTCCACTGGCCTGTTATCAGAAGCACATTATATAGCCAAAATAATCTTGGAAGAGTTCTATATAAAGAGCATGTTTTACTGAAGAGAAGACAGAGTTTCCAACAAAGTTTAGGGAAAACTGCTTATTCGTTTGTAGAAAAATGGAATTAAATCCCTGCCTCTCACTCTGCACAAGAGTTAACTCAAGATGGATCAAAGACCTGGAAATTATTCCAGAGATTTTGAAATTACTAGAGAAGGGCATGTATCCAAAACTTCATATAGGCACAGGTAGAAACTTTGTCTATAAGACTCTACAGGCACAGGAAATTAAAATGAGGATTAATAAGTGGGGTGGCATTAAATTTAAAAGTTTCTGTTTATCTAAGGAAACCATTAAGAGTCTCAAAAGAGAGCCTAGAAGATGGGAAAAGAGCTTGCCAGCGATTTCTCTCTAATATAGAACTAATATCTTGAACATACAAAGTACTTAAAAGACTTAACACTAAAAAAAAAAAATAACCCAATCAAGAAATGGGCCATCAAATTAAATAGACACAAGAAGAAATACAAATGTCCAATAAACACATAAAAACAATCTTCAACATCATTAGCCATCAGGGAAATGCAAGTCAGAGTGACACTGAGATTTCAACTAACTCCAATTAGAATGACAATCATCAAGAAGTTAAATGACAATACATTCTGTGAGAATGTGGGGAAATAGGACCACTTATACACTGTTGGTGGGATTGCAAATTATGTAGGCATTATGGAGATCGGGATGAAGATTCCTCAGAAAACTGAGGAGGGATCCACCATATGTTCCAGTTATGCCACTCCTGGATTCTTTCCAAAGGGATTGAAATCAGAATATTACAGTAATAAATGCATACCCATGTTCGTAGCAGCACAATTCACAAGTAGCCAAATTATGGAACCAACCTAGATATCCATCAACAGATGAATGGGTTACAAAATTATAAGAAGTACACACAGCAGAATTCTACTCAGCTATAAAGCAAAACAAAATTATGTCATTTGGGGATCATTATGTTACATGAAATTAGCCAGTCTCAGATAGTGAAAGGTCATATGTTTTATCTCATATATGGAAGCTAAGGAGTAGTTGGGATAGCAGAGGGACCCCAGATAATGGAGGAGAAACTCGAGTAGGGTGAAGGAGGGTGTGGGGAGGGAGCATTAATGAAGGAAGCATTTCCATGGACATTATGCACATACATGAGAATACCAATCTCAAGGTCATGTGTAGGGAAGAAAGAAAGAGAGAGGACGTAGGGAGAAAGCCCAAGTGCTGTTTGCATGCTTAACACCATCACTATGAACTGCATTGTGATATGAAGCTATAGGGCATCCATAAATGTATTTAAAATAGCGTCAAATAATTTCGTTTGAATTTTCTTGAGTAAGACTGAAAATACTCCTGTTTTCAGTCAATTAATATTTGTTTTACATTCGGAAACTCAAGATAACCTTTAAAATAAACCTGTGGATAATACTCTTCACTTTTTATTTTTTCATTATATTCGAGTTTCCTTTCTAGCAAATTCAAATTATTGTAACTAATTGCTACCCCCTTTTAGGGATACCAACATCCTTTGAGATGATTTCTAACATTTTATGTTATAAAATATTATAAAGAATAAGAAAGTGCATCATTACCAGCCAGGCACAGTGGCACATGCCTATAATATTAGTACTTGGGAGTCTGAGGCAGGAGGATCATAGGTTTGAGGCTAACCTCAGTAAAGAAACGAGACCCTAGGCAACTTAGTGAGAACTTGCTTCAAAATAAAAATAAAAAGGCCGAATGTGGTGGCACACACTTGTAATCCCAGCATTTGGGAGGCTGAGACCAGAGGATCACGGTTCTTGGATAGCCTCAGCTACTTAGTGAGGCCCTTTGCAACTCAGTGAGACCCTGTTTCAAAAAATAAAGAGACTAAAAAAATAGGGCTGGGGTATAGTTTGGAGGAACGATACTCCTGGGTTCCATCCTCAGTATGGCAAAAATAAAGAAAGAAAGAAAGAAAGAAAGAAAGAAAGAAAGAAAGAAAGAAAGAAAGAAAGAAAGAAAGAAAGAAAAAAAATAAAAAGAGCTGGAGGTGTAGCTCAGAAGTAGAATGCCCCTGGGTTCAAAACCCAGCACTCTTCCACCCCAAACACACACACAAAATCACCTTATTATCTATTTGTCATCAATATATTTATTGTTGCTTTTCATTCTCTGGGTTTAATTGCTACATTTTGATGGCAAATATATTTGAACATTTTTTGTACGAATACAAAATGTAGACTACTTTGAGCAACTCATATAACACTCGACTCTCAATATTGTTTACTAGGTGCTGAGAGGATCTTTGAAATGAACTTCATGTTTGTATAGTAAAGCGCTGAATCACTGACACTGGAATATAGGTGGTACCACGGTTCCTTTACCAGATTTTTCACAAGGCCACTTATCAGTACACAGTGCAGAGCCGACCTCATCTCTTTCCAGTATATTATGAGCCATTCGCAGCCTGTTAGATTCCAAACCACAACTCAATGTTCAAGACTGCTGTTTGCCTATGGGCTGTAATTTTTCATCATCCAACTTTATTTGCCATTATTTTGACACAATAAGACAACTTCAGCTGTAGGGTATGGGAGGCTGGGAAATGCCTGAGCAGTTCAGATCAGAGAATAGGGTTTAGATTTCTCTGTATACCTAGTTTATGGCCACTGGAGGCATCTCTGGTAATCACACAGCCTTCCCTCCTAACCCCCTGTTTAATCCTCAAGATATTAGATCCAGATAGCCCTATGGATTATTTGTCCTATTTAATTTGCATAGTTACACTTTTCTGTTTGTGGATTGCTGAAAGCAAAAATAGCAAGTCCAATCTTAATACGTCATTTACTAATTCATTTAAAAGAACACACTCAACCCCATTTACAGAGACAAGATCCCAGTCTTTGATGTCTTTGACAGCTGTCAGGATGTCGATTTACCTGCCATCACTCTTCTAATGGAGTCACAACCAAGAAGGTAAAAGTTTAAGCTGAGGCCGGGACAAGGAGGAGATAACGCTGCCTTAGACAGGATTCTTCCCACAGCAGTTCACTTGGAACCCAAGTAAACTGGCATAAGCACAGAAGGAAACTACTGTGTCCTTTGTTCAAAAGTGATGCTGGCTTTAGGTTGAGTCTCAATTCAAGGCTCCAGAGATGCTGCAGAGACCTGATTCTCTTCATCTCAGAAACTAGCTCTCCTCCATGCATTTCTTTATTCTCAGATAAGCTTTCCGCTCTTGGTGTCTATGTGCCTATTACAGCTGCTGAATTTATACTTTTTCAGCCTCAAGTTCACACAGTGGAACTTTTTTTTTTTTTTTTTTTGCTCACATAAGTAAAATGCTGGGCCTTCTCATGGCCCAAATGTAGTTGCAAGTAAATCCCTAAATCCATGACTCTAGTCCAAAGGTTGTATTATGCTGGTTAATCTAAACTAGCCCAGCGCCCAGCCCTGATGTTGAGAGGAAGGTAAACAGGTAAAGCACAAAGGAATAGTATGCTACAATGTCTTGCCAAAGAAGTGTTTGTTGCTGGAAGACAAATGAGTGTTTACCAGGACCCTGGATTCCCTCACCACTACAATTTTTTTTTCTTGGACCAGTTTTATAGCTCCTGTAGAGTTAGTAAGTTCTTATTCGGTAAGGTCACAGGCCACTTTTCCGGTGGTCAGTCCAATGTATTGTCCATTACTGGCTAAGACAGAGCAATAATGTGAGCAGGGGATTGGCATTGGCCCAGGGAACATAACGGGTTGACATGTGTGAGCACAGCAATGAGAGAGAGGTGACTGCCAGAGAAATGAGGCTTCAGAGATGTTTCAGAGTTCTTCATAATTAGATGCGCCCTCTCCACACCTTCCTTTTGGATGGAGAAACAGAAGATTGCCATGGTTACAAGGATTTACAAAGACATGACTAAGGCGAGGGTGTGTAAAGCAATATAGGACTCGACAGTGGCCCATACCAAGCTTTATTCCTTGGTCTTTGCATATATATACACACACTAAGTGTGTGAAGCCCACTTATTGATTACTGTGTTCTAACAATGCATTCTGCTATGTGACTAACACTTTCCTATCATCTTTTTTTGATATTGGAATTTCCATCATGCTACCAAGTAAATTATACTAAAATTACATCTAAGTTAAAAATTTTAAAACATCAAGATGACAGTAAATTTTACCCATTCAGAAATCTAATTTTGCCTACTGAAATAAGTTAATGGCTGAGTTTCTGTGTCCA
This sequence comes from Muscardinus avellanarius, assembly GCF_963383645.1. Taxonomy (NCBI): domain Eukaryota; kingdom Metazoa; phylum Chordata; class Mammalia; order Rodentia; family Gliridae; genus Muscardinus; species Muscardinus avellanarius. The sequence continues at coordinate 118,003,519 of NC_137790.1, forward strand.
AACCTGTCTAGGGAGAATCTGTTATCAGGGAAAGGTATGTACGTATACAAGCCAAAGACACTCCCTTCTTAATGTGACATTAAAAATATTTTTGAGCAAGTTAGGGTTGCCCAAGCCTGTAATCCCAGCATTTTTTTTTTTTTTGGTGGTACTGGGGTTCCTGGAAGCCCTTCTACCTCCTGGCTACACTCCCAGACCTATTTTATATTTTTGAAACAGGGTCTCTTACGCCAGCACGGCTGGCTTTGAACCTGCGCGATCCTCCTGTCTCCGCCTCCCAAGCGCGGGGATTACAAGCGTGCGCCACCACGCCCGGCAGTAATCCCAGCATTCTAAGACAAGAGGATCACAAATTCAAAGACAGCCTCAGCAACTTAGGCTTTCAGCAACTTACTAAGATCCTGTTTCAAACTAAAGAACAATATAGGGCTGGGGTTATATCTTAAAGAAAGTATGCCCCTGGGTTTAATCCCTAATACCACAGACACAAAAGAAGTCTTTTTAGGAGGACTGTCCCCCCATTTGTGTGCATATATAATAGAGGTGTGCATGTATTATGTATGTGTGAATCTGTGCGTGAGTGTGTATGCACATGTGTACATGCATGTGAGTCTTATGTATATGCACGTGCATGAGTGTGTGTGTAGATGTGTGCACGTGTTCATCTATAGAGTAGGTAGAAGGCAAGGAGGAAAGAAATTGAGGGTGTATATCTATATTTTTACTGTTTGAAGAAATGAATGAAGGACAATGGAAACTACATACAATAATAGATTTATGGATTTAAAATATCTTGTTTTTGTTGGTGCCATGATAGTTTATGGTAAAGGTAAGTACTGTTAACTCATGGTCTCAGTAGAAGTCTGTCATTATGACAGACCTTAAGTGGAACTCCTGGGAAACATGGGGTCCTGCGTTTTCTCAGGTTGTATAATTGTCATGGAGCAAAGGAGCAGCAACATTCTATACAGAGAGAGGTGTGTTTCCCAAACACGCCTGACATTGGCCAGGCCAAGCCTATACTGCCTGGCAGATTTTGCCCACCTGGAAAGGCTCTCTGCCTGTCATAATTAAGCATAGCTAGCTATCAGTGCACCTGAGACCTCGTGTCTGAACCTGTTAGGCATATTTTATTTCTCGGAAATAGCTCTGCTTCTTCATAAACCACACCCCCTATTGCTCATGCAGCAGCACAGCTTCTTACAATGAACAGAAAGCTTCCTGTGGTTCATGGAGACATGAACCATCGCTATATGCATTTTGATAAGCATTTAGTGAGAACAAAGGTAATGTCACTGGAGTTCTCTTTATCGACAGGTGATACAAAGAGAAACCGGGAAAATTGCATATTTTATTTTTAAAGAAGGATCATGTTGGGAAGCCAACCTCCTTGCCTTATGGGGCAGAGAAAGGGCCAGAATGGCACTGTCTGCTTTCCAAGCTTTTATCTCCACGATAATCTTTTAGCAACCCCCTCCAGCAAAACTGACCTACTGACACTCATGACTTGACCCTGCACCTGCCCTCTCTTCTGGACAAAATGACCACTCTGCACAGCCTTAGGTCAGTCCTCCATGAGCTGCACTCCTGCTTCTGAAATAATGAATGAATCAAAGAGGCCCTTTCCAGTCAGGAAACCTGTGCAGTGGGTGTGTGAAGACACAGTTTCCATAAAAGACAAGCAATGCCAAAAGAATGCTGTGTCAACCGGAAGGGTAGCAAACCTCAACTGCTTGTATGATCTTTAACCTATTCTGAACTTAATTGTTTCCAAGATGTCACTCCTGCATTTGCAGGGTGAGATTTCCCTCTTTCTGATTCTAATTCCCACATACATATAACCATCTGGCCAAGAGGACTGTGTCTCAACCATTTCATCTTCCTTATTTCTTTCCTTTTAAAATATTCCCTGACCTACTCTACTTCCAAGCCATTCTAAGTATGGAGGCAAAACTATATTGTTCTCTAACATTAGATGAGGTCACTTCATAAGCTCTAGGACTCCGTGATCTAGCAATGAGATGCAGGCTTTTGCATCCTTTTAAAGTGAATTTATATGCTTCCCTGGGACCCTCATGGGCCTATCCCGTCAACAGCCAATACTTTGTCACAGCTGTTTGTCTGAACCTAAATCCAAAGGCATTTGATAGCCAGTAAACTGTAAATGTGATTAAGTGGTTTAAATGTTTGATTCTTTAAAAAGAAAAGACACACACACACACACACACACACACACACACACACCACACACACACACACACGCACACACACACACACACACACACACACACACACATTAGCCTGGGAAATAGAAGGAAACAAGCAAATGTATCACTTTGCCAAGTTCAATAAGCTCACCTTTGATATACTTGAAGGATGCTAATGAGTCATTAGTAAATAAATACTCAGCAAGAATCTGCAGAGGTGATACAGTCCTACCTCCTTGCTTTTAAAAAAAAATCAGATTGGCAGAAAACATTTCCTATGCATGTGAAGGCTTTAGACTATTGAGCACACACAGATGGTATGGATTTTAATAAATGTGTTAGAATTTTCAATCATATGTTTTTACTTTTTTTTTTGCGGGTCTGAGGATGGAATCCAGGGGTATTCAACTTCTGAGCTACACCCCCTGCCCTATTTTTTTATTCTTTATTTTGAAACTGGGTCTCACTGAGTTGCAGAGGGCCTCACTAAGTAGCTGAGGCTGTCCACGAACCACGATCCTCCAGTCTCAACCTCCTGAATGCTGGGATTACAAGCGTGTGCCACCATGCCCGGCTAGATGTTTTTTACTTAATGGCTACTTAATGGATATTATATTCCAGGCCTTCAATTGAGAGGATATAAAAATAAATATTTTACTGGCTAGTTGAGGAGATAGCCATGTGCGAGAAAGTGAAACAGAAATGATACTCAAGCAGAGTGGTTTTTTTTTGTTATTGTTGTTGTTGTTTGTTTTGTATGATAGGATATGCCAAGTGCCACTCACAGGCAAGCATGAGGGTTATAGGAAACTGGTGGGCGGGGGATGAATTCTGCTTGAGGATAAGGAAAAGACATTTCTAGAAAACTCCTGATTGCAGAACTAACATTTGGGTTGGCTTTGAGGGTTGAGTCACAGTTCACCAGATCTGAAGGGATGATATTCCAGGTAGAGGAAATGGCCAAAAGAAGACTCCAGGAAGGAAGTGTCAGGAATGGTAAGTGGTGGGTGAGACTGGACATAGAACCTGGAGGGTCACCAGTAGTGGCAAGCATGACACTGCAAAGTTTAGACAGGGAACAAATGTGACATGCCTAGAAACCAAGGTCTCCAGCATTTAGCCCTGGAAAGTCATCTGAGAATTGTCCAGACAGAAATCACGTTTTCTATTTTAGAGATCCTTGATGACAGACCTCTGCTAATGGGAAAGAGATTAGTCTAAATTGTATGGTTTTATCTCCCCCCCAACCCCAGCATCTAGTTTGTATTATAAGCTCCTCGGAGCCTATAGGTTTGATGTAGTTAGCTCATCTTGTCTATCTGGCTGGCATACACTGCAGGGAAGTTCATTTTATTGGCTCAAGTCAGACACAGTCTATGTTCCCTGTTAAGATGTGACTTCTGCACTCGAAAAGATGTTTCTCATAAGGGACAAAAATGCTTACACTTGATGTCCAGAATAAGTATATTTCTTAAATCTATGCATAAAAGTGAGAAGAAGAGAAAACCTAGAAATACAGGACACTTTGGGGCAAAGGGAACCTCTTTGGGTTTCCACTCTGAGTGAGCCCCTCTATGTGGACCTTCTCAGCTAATGGAGCTCTTTGATTTTTCCTACAGAAACCAGGAACTTAACAGAAAAAAAAAAAAAAAAGCCCTAGTTGTCCAGTCTTCTCTTCCTTCCTTATGAAGAGGGCCAGAAGAATTGGGATTTTTCACATACCCCACTCAGTTCCAAAGTCAGGAAATAAGAAAGCGCTCTGTCAGTGCTGGTCACAGACATATCTCCGCCTTGTCAACAGCTATTACAAAATCAATCTGTCATTTTGCCTTTGTTGGAATTAAAGCACTTAATTTCTTAATTCTATTTTAGTGATGGGTTTATTTCACTGTCACTAATGGATAAATGATTCAGATACTGCCGTTGTTTTCATCTTATCACGTCGAGAGAAAGGATGACAATACATGCTAATTCTAACACAATGAAAATTTAAATGTGCAGGAAATTATAGGGTGACAATACTTTGTACAGAGTTCGTTTCTACCACAGATGATAAAAGCTCAGAACATTTCTCTTTAATTTGATTAGAGATCTGCCAATGAGACTAGTTTTATTAAGACACAGGGCATATGGTAGCCTATTCCAGTTATTTTAGAAAGTTTAAAATCCTACTGCTATGATTTATATGGTTTTTTTTTGAGACAGATCATTATTGTATTATGTCCCAAGATTCCAAAGATGTCAGGACATTTCTGGTATCTATATTTAAAAGAACATAATATGACTTTACCATGCACTAAAAACATTCTATTTTAGCAGAGTCCCTCATAATTTCCTGTCTACAAATGAAAAGAAGATAGTGCAGCCCTACATTATTGGACCTGCCACAGAAGAAAGTAAAGAAGTCAATTTGTCAACTTGTTAAAAGTCAACCAAATGTCTTTCCTTGTGCCAGGTGCTTTCAGTATTAAATTTCATTTCATTTTAGGCAAAACTGTAAGACTAATAGCATCTCCATTTGCCACTTAAGAAAGTAAAACTCAGAAAGATAAAGAATATAATTCATAAACAGGCATGCCCTCTACCTGCCACTAAACTTAACCATAAACTTCACATCAGAAAAAAGAAGTAATCTGAGATGAAGGTGCATTCAAAAAAATAAGTAAGTAGCAAAGTTTGACTTCTTCTTGGATGGGGATAAGTATGGTAAGAAAGTAGAAAGCAGATAAGGTATCTTGAAAGGTAGAATTGCTAAAAATGTATTTAAAGATGCTGGAGGAAGGCTCACAAACTGTTGAATCTACAACATTGACAGAAGAAAAGTTAGGAGATTGCCCCAAAATAAAAAAGCTACGAAGTGGTAAGATAGGAAACCAAGCCCAGCCTTATCTGTGGCTGATTAGCAACCTTTGATAAGGGTGTACCTCAGGCAAAAAGTGCTTTGCTAGACTGTATAGACACAAAATGTATACTTTACCAGTGAAAATCCAAGTATTCCTGGGGCTGGGAGCTGTCCTGTGCCTTTCAGGGATTATGGAACTACCAATGCAGAGCTCCACGTTCCTTGAGGACATCTAAGGTCCTTCCCACTCAACACAGCTGTCTTCTCAAAATGGAGCTAAATCCAAAGCATTTGCCACACACGCATGCCTGTATTTAAATGTTTGCTAGGTCAAGAATTCCAATAGACCTCTAATGCTCATGGTTCAATTCACAATATTGACCCTGCATTTAATTTAGTCACATGGTACTTAATTCATATTTTTCTGCAAGTTTGGCTATCGTGTTAGCTAGGCACACTAACTTTTTTGAGCACAACATGTTCACATTTACTACTGTCCTCTAGTGGGTAGACTCACAGACCAGCTAATATGACCATGATTGCCTTCCCATAACACAGCCCACAACAATCCATAGACTAGTATACTTGCAAAGCTCAGATGAATATGCATGGTAATGTTGTGACTGTCATTATCGCCTTAAAGGTCTTTCCAGTGTACTTGATTATCATTTCAATTTGTAAGTTTCACCCTCTGATAGGAGGAGAAATGATCAGCCTGAAGAAATGAAGCTACTCAGTTGCAGCTGTTCATTCTATCTCAATTTAAAGGACTGGTTAAGACAAAATGTGGATTAGAATCCTCTTCTGCCCTCCACCACGCTGCCCCTCCTTTCTTTGATACCATGATGCCCTTTTACATGAGCCTTTCCTCTGTGAACTAAGCTGCAAATTATAAAACCAATGCAAAATTGGCTTTCATGCCTTGATGTGTTACTTAATTCTTTAGACTCTTTGCAAATGGACATTCTGTTTGGAACACCCTTATCAAATCTGATGGAATATTGTTATTCCCAAAGTTATTCTAGAACATATTTCTTCTGTTAAAATAACAAATTATTTTAATCTGATAACCCCCTTGTAATATTCACAGAGATTAGAAGTACATAGACTCAAAAGACATTCAGAAGGTGAGTTAGTGTTTATTCTACAAATTTATATTTGCATACTTTAACTGATAACCTAATTATTTTGAGGAAGGCTGATCTTGATTAATGAGGGTCTACATCTGAATATGTGTAAAATTATGAATATGACATGGTTAACCTGGACAACCATTGGTGGGAGAGGGGAAGGGAAAAGGGGGGCGGGGGGGAGAGGGCACCAAATATAGTTTAAATGTAAATTATTTATGTTCAATAAAAAATTGTTAAAAAAAACACATAGGTGGCTACATTGGAAATACTTAGTGTTAGTCCTTAGTAATCCTTCTTAAATATCTTAATTCTCAAGTTTCTAGTATATGACGTTGTCTCTCAGGGTTTTATTTTATTTTGTTTTGTGTGGTACCGAGGATCTAACTCAGGGCAGTTCTACCTCTGAGCCACAACCCCAGACGTATTTTGTTTTTCATTTTAAAACAAGGTCTTACTAAGTTGTGGAGAATCTCACTAAGTTGCTGAGGCTGTCCTTGAATCTATGATTGTCCTGTATCAGTTTTCCAAGTACTGGGATTACAGAAGTGTGGCACTGTGCCTGACTTGGGGTTCTTTGGAAGTTTAACAGAAATGTAGCTTTTAGTATATGCCCCCTTTATGGTACAACATGAAAGGTGAATAAACACTAGTTTTCCTCCATCTGTTAATCTCAACAGTACCGAAACATTTTTCTAAAATTCAAATAATTTTTATTAAATACATCTACCATAAATCTCAAGATACTTGAATAGAAGAAAATTATAAAACTGTCCTTATATATTTACCAGTTACATGTAACTGTGAAAGCTCATAAGAAGCTTATGATTTTGCTTCTATTCAAAGATCTAAAGTGTGGTGTATAAATGTAAAAGCATGGTTTTATGGGTTATTGGGTTTTCCATCCTTTGTCCCTTCTATTTTATGGTGTTAATTAACAAAAAATAGGCAGCCGGACGTGGTGGCGCATGCTTATAATCCCAGTACTAGGTAAGCTGAGACAGGAGGATCATGCAGTTTCAAAGCCAGGCTCAGCTACTTAGTGAGGCTCTCAGCCACATAGTGAGACCAAGTTTCCAAATAAAATATAAAATAGGTCAGGGGTGTAGCCCAGAGGTAGAAGGCCCCTGGGCTCCATCCCCAGCACCACATAAAAAAGAAAAACAAGAGGCATACTCTTTTAAATATGTGCTTCTGCACTTTATTATCCATTTCTTCACAGAAATGCTGTTCCCTTTATAGACCTTTTCTTTTCTTTATAATTACAAAAGTTGGTGCACACCTTAACTGTCTAAATGACATTATGAATTTCTACTCAGCAACACAAATTTTTGTGAAACTGTGTGTCATCTGTAACTCTAGGGCATCAAATATTAACATCTTTAAATGATTATGAATAGAAGTTTTGAAATCATTTTCTAAACTTTCTATTTTAGCACTTAGACAATCAACCAGAAGAAAAAATGTGCTCAAAGGTCAGAATGTATCATTCTGAACCTGGTCTTTCAGTTTTAAATGGAAAATTAAAAAACTCCAGAAAATTCTACCTGGTATAAATCAGTTCTGAAACAAGTGGATTTTTCCACCTTCCTTTTTTCTCCTGTTTCATCAGCCCATGAAGGATGAATTAATTCTTTTCAGGCCTGAACTTTGCAATCTAATGAGTGACCAAACTGTTGGCAAGAAGATCTGCCCGTGCACACCATGTGCAGCCCAGCTCTTCATGTACACTCTCTATTATATGTTTCCTCTTACAAAAAGAAAAATAATGCTGATGTTAATTTTTATTAATGTATTTGAGGATGACCACATATTCAGTTTGTACCTGTTGACTTATAATAATCATGAAATGGAAAGGACCCTTTCATTCTCAAAATTATTCCAGTTTGAGTGATAAATTAAGAGGTCATTCTAGTTTTTAGTAATGGACTCAATGGCTAAAAACATGTCTATTAATTTGTATCAAAACAAGAGCATTTCTACTTCCAGGATAATACTGTCAAGAAGTGAGGATATGTCAGTAAGCCATTTCACATCCAGAATGAGTTTGCAAAATAGATGTCATTGTTATCTGTAGATCAGTGATAGCATTCTTTAGAATTCAGTAGAAGTGAGCTCTTATTTTTGTTTAACCCACTTATTCTCTGGTGTCCTTGACAGACTTTCACTGTAAAACATTTAATAAAAGCAAAATAAAGGGGACACAAAAATTAACTATAATCTTATTTCTTACAGGCGGAATGCCAATGTCACTGAACATTTTTCTCTAACTAGATACACACATTTTTTGGGCAAAATTTAGTCGTACTGTTTCTACAGTTTTGTATCCTGCTCTTTTTAACTTAACTGTCATATCATGGATGTTTTACTAATTAACTGTTCCCCCAAATATGATTTTTAATACCTACACATAATTCTCCAAAGTAAATTCATATTGCTGTTTATGTAACCATGGCCTTAATATTGCACATTTAGGGTTCTGCCTATGATTGTTTATTATATAACTAGCTTTTCCTGTACTTGCTTGTACTGAACATTAATTAGATTAAATCTTTGCCCATATTTCTTTGATTGCAAAGTGAGACAAAGCACACAACATAATTCTGAAACCACTCATTTCAGTATAAAAATCACATTGTATTTTTCTCTCGATGGCCAGAGTTTAAAATATATTTATATGCTTTTCCCTGTATTTTTATTTTTTTTTATAATATGCAGACAACCAGTAGCCTTCTCTACCTTGATGTCCCACAGGTATCTCAGTTTCAAATTCCAAAACCAAACAGCCATTTCTGTTGATCTTTTACTTTCTCCTATGCCCTGGGAAGTGTCAGATCCTATATTTGATTTCCCAGGCTCAACCCCTAACTTCACTAAGCCCCCCTGTTCTTTAAGCAGCTATCTGCTCTGGCTGTGGGCCTTTTCTCAGGTTCTTATCATTACTTGCCAAAGCCATTGCAGTATCTTATCAAACTCTCTACCTCTGCCCTGAAGGGCTTTTTGATTATTGTTCTCAAGCAATTTGCAAGAAATAATAATCTTTATTAAACCAACAAAATGATCTTTATGAAATATTATATTTATTATCAAATTACTATTTTGAGGTTTGGTAGTGATTATTTGTTGCCTATACACTAAACAAGTAAGGTTTTTTTTTTTAAATTAAATCCTTCACTACAATCCCTTTCTTGTTTCTTCATCTCTTGCCCTTCTTATATCTAAATAACAACCCTGGAAATTGAGTTCCACAAATTTTCCAAGTCTTTTCCTACTGTTTTCAATTCTTTCAAGAATTTCCTTCTTCCCTCTTATATGAAACTCTGACATTCTACAAGTGTGACTCAGATGAGAACTCCTCAGGCAGATCTGGATTCTTTTGCTTTTACATTCTTAACATCATGGTATATATAGACATTCCTATTGTAATTATCCTTTTAAATTAGTTTGTTCTTCTATCTTGATGTCAGTGACCCATGATTAATAAGGTACATGACACACAGTAGATCAACAAAGTCTAAAAGAGAGAAATAATACATGACTGAATTAAATCTAGAATGAAGATAGGTTTGAGAAGGACTTGAGAATTCAGCTTCCCAATAAATAGCTTGAAGAGGTCCAAGAGGTCTTTGAAAATCACTCTTCCACTTTTGAATGGTCCCAGATAAATGCTGTCCCATAGAAACATAATGATCACTATGTATGTCCTAAATTTTCTAGCAATCATATTTTAAAAGCTAAGGAGAAACAGGTGAAATTAATTAGGATGATACATTATGTTTAACTCAAAATATCAAAATGATATAATTTAAAATATAATCAATACCAAAACATATTAAGTATTATAGATTTTATTTTAGAAAGCATGATAGAGGCAGAGCTTGATTGCTAAGAGGTATCTCTGAGGGTGTGGCCTTAGAGATTATATATGGTTCCTCTTTCCCTTGGCATTATTTCTCTCTCTCTCTCTCTCTCTCTCTCTCTCTCTCTCTCTCTCTCTCCCTTTTTTTTTTTTGCCTCCTGCCACTGTGCCTAGAGCTCCACTGATGTAATCCAGCCTGACATGAACTGAACCTGAAATCCCCAGAACTGTGAGCAAATAAATCTTCCTTCCTCTAAGTTGTGTGGTAGTCAGGTGTTTTGGATTACAGCAGTGAGAATACTGACTGAAACATTAAGTATTTTACATTATTCTGTTTTGCATCAAGGCTTCAAATTCAAATGTGTATTTTTATTACTAGCCCATTTCAGTGTATTCAGATAATTTAAAAAAATTGACCTGCATATTAATTTCATAGAGTGTACAGTTGAAAAACATATTCCCGTAATTAAGTTGTTTCAAATCTATTTAAATGATTCCTAATACTTAATTGAGTGTCCACTTCAATTTAAATTTAATTTGATTAAAATTTAACATTATTAAAATTTCTATTCTTTGGTCAACAGTATGCTAATATGTTTTGAGTGTTCAACAGTATGCTAATATGGCCATTGGCTACCATTGTGAAAAATGAAGTTCTGAAATTCAGGGCCTTTTCTTGCTCTCCATTTGCTTCATTATTTCTCTCTTTGAACTCTGAGACAGAACTGCATTTTCAACTCACATATATTATCAGGCAATTGGTAAAGAATGAATGGCATTATCTACATGGTGGGTTTTATTCAGTTCTTTCCCTCATCATTATGTATTTGGGAGTGGTTCCTGTAGTTCCCATGCTAAGTGTATCTGTACTGTTTCAGCCATGTGGAAAACTTTCCCACTGGTACCTAAGCAAAACGCACCAGTTTAGTACTCTGCTCATGCTCCAGAGTTGGAACTTCCCTAAGCCTGATTATACTTGGTTCCCTTTAGACTTATCTGGCCATGAAGAAGGGGCTTTCAGGGAAGGGTTCTCTAACACATGAGATGGAGGGATCCCGAATCTTCAGCCCTTACTCATTTCTGCAGAACTACCTAACAGTGTTGGTCAAAAGTTGTCAGGCCAGTCGTGGTGGTGCATATCTGTAATGTCAGCACTTGAGAAGCTGAGAAAGAAGAATAGCAGATTCAAGCCAGCCTCAGTAATTTAGCAAGGTCTCAGAAACCTAGCAAGACCCTGTTTCTGAATAAAAAAATTAAAATAGGGCTGGGGGTATAGTACTTGTGCGCGCATGCACGCACATGTGCGTGTGCGCACGCGCACACACACACACACACACACACATACACACTTAATCTCAGAAAATATAAGCCTTATTACAAATCATTCTTTCTAAATTTACAGATACTTACTAAAAGGCAATTAATTTAGAAAATTAACTATGCATATCTCTCCTAACAGAGTGGCTTTGAATAAGCTGCAAAACCACAGAGCCTTAAGAAAAAAAGAGAATGCCTGATGCAAGAGGCAAGTCCCTACAGACCCGTAATTGAAAAGCCTGTGTATCTTGGAAAAGATTGGGATTCCTTTATTGTCACGAAAGCTTTTAGCGACACTCAAGCAAACTGTTCTCCTGTCGTCCTTTCTTGAGTTGAATCCATGCCCAGGAGATTTTAAAGAGGCCAGTGTGGAACAGGTGGACTTTGGCAGGCGCAGCTGAAACAGTAACAAGCCGCCCCTAAAGTGTGACTGCTTTCCCCTCCTTGCCTTCCTGCCTGCTTATCTTCCCTTCTCTTTGAGTCTGTTGAAAAGCTGCCTTGGGGATTCTCACTACCTTTCTAGGTTGGTAAATCCCACAGAGGGATTAATTAAGTAATGAAAACTAAGTACAGTGACACTTAAAAAAAAAAAAACAGCCAGTTTCACCCAGATACAACCAGTCTGCATAATTGAAAAAGTGATTTACCAGCCACAAATTTTACTTTATAGTGATGATTAGAAAAATGGTAGTTGGAGGTGAAGATACATGTTTTTAGTAAGATTCTAAAAAAAAAAAAAAAAAGACAGTGATCCTTTCAAAGAAGATACTAATATTCAGACTTTGCATGTGTGAACAACAAAAACAAATTTCACAAATGCATTAACCCAAAAAGAAATGACAGCCACCCAAAACAAAAATGCATTTTTCACTGTGTGCTTATTTCTTTAATAAGATTAAACAAGTAAAAGACAAATTTAAAAAAACTTTATTTTTGTCCACAACAAGGGTTGGCAAACCCTTGTAGGGCCAGATATCAATTTTGTGGACCACAGTGAGTCTCTGCCACCTTATCTTTGTTATTTTGATTAATTTTTACTTTTAAAAATACAACAACCATCCTTACCTCCAAGGTCACAAAAATAAGCAGCGTATGTTAATTTTACCAACACAGTCTGGGAAAAAAATATCTCTCTTCTGACTATTCACTGGACAAGATCATTTTTGAGCTGATTCATATTCTGCTTCCTCCCAACATCTACATTTAAAACCGCAGAAGGCCTCTAAGGAGCATGTCAAGCTGATGAGCACCTTTTCGTGATAACATCTGTCTCATCAGGACCTCTTTCACTGTTACCTCATGGCAGGAGTTTTTCCCTCCGTCCTTGTCTCCCTGAAAGATTTTCCTGAGGGGATGCAGACAGGATAAGCAAAAGGTTTATTTAGCCAAGTGTGGGGGTACTAAGAGAGGAGGCTGTTTTAAAAGGGATATGCTCCAAAGAGGACCATCACGCAGGCCCATCTTAGGAGTGAGAAGGACCTGAGGTCGTTTACATGGCGAGTTCTTATATTGGATCCAGCAATCTCTCCTCCACTCCTTATGGAAACTTTTCCAAGAGCCTCTAGTGAAATAGGTGTGTGTGTGTGTGTGTGTGTGTGTGTGTGTGTGTGTAAAATGACAATATAAATGATATCTCTTCCTGATGTTGTTGCACTTCTCTAGCTGCAACTGAGCAGGAAATCTTTATATCTTAAAGATATGGAGAGAAAAGATATGGAGGAAAGACCCAGCAAGCTGGGTCATTTATCCTCTCCCTTCTCTGTTTTGTTCAGCTCTAACTCCCAATAGCATTATCACCTTACAGCACATCCCTGTGCTAAGTTAAATTGCACACAAGTTAAAATAATAATAGCTAACACTTGCTAACTATTTCTTATAGTCCAGACCACTTATTTGAGTTATATTATTCCTTACAATAACTACCTTACAGCACATCTCTGTGCTAAGTTAAATTGCACACAAGTTAAAATAACAATAGCTAACACTTGCTATTTCTTACAATCCAGACAACTTATTTGAGTTATATTACTTGTTCTTTACAACAACTATCTTACAAAGCGAAGAGCTGTTATGGTCCTTGTTTTAGGACAAGAATGGTCACATAGATTTTTTTTTAATATCATCCAATATAGTAAGGGTAAGAGCAAGGGTCAGATATATTTTATCTTGGAATCTGTGCACCAAGGGTTGGCAAACATTTTCTGTAAAATCCTAGATAGGAAACATTGTCATCTGGGCAGGACAGACAGCCTTTGTGTGACCACGACTATGTTGCCGGAATACAAAAACAGGCACAGGTAATATGTGATAAAAAGCTCTATTTACAAACATGGGCAGTTGGTCAGATTGGCCTGTAGCGCATCCTTCCTGTTTTAGACTACTACTTCTCAAACTTGAATGTCATGAGGGTCACCCGGGGACTCATAAAAGTACAGAATCTAATTCTTTACATATGGGGAAGGATCTGAGGTCTGAGATTCTGAATTTCTTCTGTGATGCTACTGTTGATGTGGACCTCAATTTGTGTGTGTGTGTGTGTGTGTGTGTGTGTGTGTGGTAGTTGGGATTGAACCCAGGGGTGTTCTACCTGAGCTAAACCCCCAATCGTGTGTGTGTGTTGGTGTATGTGTGTGTGCCTATATATACTTCTTTTTTGAAACAAGTTTTCACTAAGTTGCTGAGGTTCTTACTAAGGTGCTGAAACTGGCCTCCCAAGTACTGGGATTATAGACACGTGCCACCATGCATGGCAAGAACTGATTGGGTTTTTTTTGTGTGTGGGGGTGGGTGGGAATGGAACCTAGGGGCATTCTACCTCTGAGCTACACTCCCTGCCATATTTATTTTTATTTATTTTTTTATTTTTTTTATTTTGAAACAGGGTCCACTAAGTTGCGGAAGGCCTCACTATGTAACTGAGGCTGTCCATGAATTGTGATCCTCCGTTCTCAGCCTTCTAAATGCTGGGATTACTAGCGTGCACCACCATTCCCGGCTAAGAACTGATTTTTTAAAGAGAGGTTATCAATTATATTTTCAAAGGTAACACTTATTGAGCAGTGACCGTATGTCAGATACCATAACAAGCATTTTGTTTCCAAATTAAAAATTTAAAAATTCTGTAAAGAGGATTGAACCCAGGGGCATTCTACCTTCAGGCCACAGCACCAGCCCTATTTTTTTTTCTTTTATTTTGAAGCAGGGTTGTACTAAGTTGTGGAAGGCCTTACTAAGAGGCTGAGGCTGCCTGTGAACCTATGATCCTCTTGTCTCAGCCTCCCAAATACTGGGTTTAAAAGCATGTGCCATCATCCCTGGCTTAAAATTCAAATTTGAATGCAACTGCCACACACCTTGTCTAGCCATTCTTTATATTGTTCTTTGAACTGAACCCAATATTATCTGCCAAATTTCACGTACTATACACCAATTAATTCTACTTGCAAAACAACTCTCAAAGACATCTTTTTCCCCCTCTCAGAATCTACCACCATCATCCACATATATATTATGACTATTTACCTAGTATTCTGTAATAGCTTCTTATTTTCAGTGTTACCAGATATACTCAGTCTCTTTCAACCCAGCCTCCATCCAGCAGCCTGAGAGATCCTTTGGTATAAACTTCCAAGTAGCTTCAACAGCACTTCAACAAAAGCCAGGTCTCTAAGCACAGGACAGAAAGAGCATACAACATGGGTCCTCTGCCCAGCTCCATAAACTTCTTTACTTCCTGGCTTGCTGCATCTTAGACACACATACCGTCTGCTACATAAATGTACTCCGCTCCCTCTCTCTGCAAGACCTAATGAATTTCTCTTTCTGCAAGAAATCCTCCACTTTCACTTTTTCATGTCTTGAACCTAATTAGAAGTGTAAAAAAAATCAGTATGATCAATGTGTTACCATATTAGAAAAGACATTTTTACTTCACAAAAGAAGAACTGCAAATGGCCAATAACTATATGAAAAAAAATGTTCAGCATCACTAGCAATCAGAGAGATGCAAATCAAAACCTCGTGGAGATTTTACCTAACCCCAGTTAGAATGGCAATCATTAAAAAACACAAACAATAATAAATGCTGGTGATGATGTGAAACTCTGATACGCCGTTGGTGGGATTACATGTTAGTGTAAACACTGTGGAAAACACTGTGGAGGATCCTCAGAAGAATGGGAATGAACCTACCATATGACCCAGCTATACCACTCCTGGTCATCTACCCAAAATTACCATAGGAATGCATACATATAGCTATGTTTATAACAGCACAAAGAATAATTGCCAAACTATTGAACCAGCCTAGATGTTCATCAGCAGATGAATGGATTACAAAATTATGGGATATATACACAGTGGAATTCTACTCAGCCATAAAGAAGAACAAAATTATGTCACTTGCAGAGAAATGAGTGGAACTGAGAAATATTGTGCTAAATGAGATTAGTCAGTCAGAAAAAGTGAATGGTTGGATGTTTTCCCTCATATGAGGAAGCTTAGAAAGAAACTGAGACACAGGAGGGATTCCAGACAAAGGAGGAAAAATCTTACTTGGGTGAAGGAGGGGACGTAACTGAGGGAGACAGGAGGAGGAGAAAGACTTGAAGAAGGAAACACCGCAATGGACTGATGTTCATGCACAGATTTCCCAGTGCCAATCACTGTGCTGAGCACAGGAGGGTGGAAGGAAGAGGGAGTGGGGTGGGAACCAGGGGAGGGCTCAGTGAGTGCTGTGTGCCTCCGACACCCTGAACCTCATCAAGATGTGTGATTCCAGTGCACCAATAAAAACAAAACCACTAAAACAGCCCCTTGCTTTCAACACGCTATTCTATTCCTTTTTGTTGGCATGTATCCTTAAACATTTGTGTTTCATTGCATACTGTTTGTCTTACCAGCAAATACCTCAAAAACGTTTCTCTCTCTCCTCTCTCTCTCTCTCTCTCTCTCTCTCTCTCTCTCTCTCTCTCTCTCTCTCTCTCTCTCTCCCTTGATCTGCTTTATTCTTCCTTTTTTTGTGGTACTGGGGATTGAGCCCAGAGATGATTTTCTACCTCTAATCTATACCCCAAGACTTATTTTGAATTTTTTATTTTGAAACAAGATCTCACTAAGTTGCTGAGGGCCTCGTTAATTGCTGAGGCTAGCCTCAAACCTGCAATCAACTTACCAAACTGGGGTTATAGACATGCTCCACTATGGTGATGAGACAGAGTTCTTGAAACATGATACACAGTTAATTAAAGTTTGCTGAGTGAATGGTTGCTGGTGAAGCTCCCACTGAAATACCCTCTCTATGAGGGAGGGCAGGATATTTGCCTTTTTGTTATTTTTATTGTTGACATAGCTCTTAAGACAATATCTTACATATAGTAAACATTCAGTAAATGTTAGTTATAATGCCGGGCGTAGCGACGCACACTTGTAATCCCCGCACTTGGGAGGCTAAAACAGCAGGATCATACAGGTTCAAAGCCAGTCTCAACTGGCTTAAGAGACCCTGTTTCCAAATAAAATATAAAATAGGTCTGGGAGTGTACCCAGAGGTAGCAAGCCCCTGGGTTCCATCCCCAGTACCACCAAAATAAATAAATAAATAAATAAATAAATAAATAAATAAATAAATAACATAAATAAAAAACTTAAAAATGTTAGTTATAATGAATATTCTATTAAAAAAACAAAATTCTAGAATATTTTATGCTGCTATTATTTCTATTTTATAAATTAAGAAATAGCCTCAGAAACAAGTATTTTATTTTATTTTATTTTGTGGCACTAGGGATTGAACCCAGGGGAATTCTAGCTCTGAGCTACACCCCTAGCTTTTTATTTATTTATTTATTTATTTATTTATTTATTTATGTGGGTCTGGGGATGGAACCCAGGGGCATTTGACCTCCGAGCTACACACCCTGCCCTATTTTTTATTCTTTATTTTGAAAAAGGGTCTCACTAAGTTGCTGAGGGCCTCACTAAGGAGCAGAGGCTGGCCAAAAACCTGCGCTGCTCCTGTCTCAGCCTCGCAAGTACTGGAATTACAGGCGAGTACCTCTAAGCCTGGTTTAAAGACAAGTATTTTAACCAAGGTCAGAAAGCTATGGGTTTTATGTCCAACACAGGCTCTTTTTACTTCATGTGGTCCTGTATCACTATGCACCTGGCAAACCCATCCCTCAAAAGCACCATTAGCTTTTCAACACATGGTTATTTACACATATCTATAGCAACTTCCATGTAAAATATCATCTGTGGAATAGTTCTTCCCTTCTTGATTTTCTTGTTTGTGATTCATTCGTTTGTTCTCCAGTAATTGGGGGTCTGTCTTTTATATTCCCAATAAAACCATAAATGCCTTCTAGATGTGATATCTTTGGCATAACGCACACTAGGCTCGCAGTAAGCTCACAGGTATTCTGTGTCATCAAATTTCCTTATCTTTTGCTTTTTATTATCATTGTGATTTATTTGATTTATCAGCACACTGAGTTTCTATTTCCAATCCTCATTTTTGAAGCAAATGTGTTGGACTTTGTTGGAAAAGGAAGAAGCTCTTTGAAGTAGGAGGTGGAAGGTTAGAGTGAGCAGCTATGGTCTGTGTTTCAGAGCATCGCTGTATTTATGTGACCTAGCTGAATTGAATCTTTTACTTCAGCAGTAAGAATCCCAGCTCTTCCACACCTGTGTATTTTGGGTAACTGCTTCTAAGAGAACAATTGGTGCTAAGAGAGGAATTAAAGAAATGCCAGATGCTATTTAAAGTTTTGTAGGATTATTTGTTTTGGATGGGTTTGGTTTGGTTTTTTGGTATATAGAAAAAAGTTAGACTCTGGGACATTTGCTCTGTTAGAAAGAAAATGGAATATTTGAATTATGTCAAGCTAAGAATGTTTACTATGAAGTCACAGTGCTGAGTTGATGCATTCAGAGCTTTCTCATATGAGAGAGCAGTAAATACATCGTGGTAGACCTACCTCTAACTCCAGATTGATGGCAGAAAGAAAAGGCAAGGAACCAAAGGTTATTAATGTAATTCATATGATACATAATATTATCCAACAAATAATAATGAGGTTTTTCTTTCTAGCATATGTAATTAAATTTCCTCTCCAAAAATGACTACTGTCATTGTAGTTTCTGTAGCAAAGGCAGCAGAGATGGCCAACTTATGGTGTAAGTGTGCCAGATCTTGTTCCCATGCCCCAAATAGACACGGTTCATTACATCTCTCATTCCTTCCAAGCCAAAGGAGGCCTCAGATCTCTTTCAACATGGCCTGGAAGCCAGTTACTTTCCAAATTGGACTGGAAACCCAAAGTCAACTCAAATCTATAGAATTATTACTTGCAAGTGGAAAATGAAAGGATCTTAGATAAATATATGTGCATAGAAAACAGTTTTGGAAGTGTAGCAAGCTTCATTTCATTGATGAAATAACTCAGCGTTTTCTCCGATGGTAACCTGGCTGTCATGATTTTAGCTGAGATTCGGGTCTTCAGTAGCCCTGGCTGCTATTTTTCAGGATCTCACATTTCCCCTCGTTATCCTTTATCTACTCAGATTTTCTGTCCATTGCGTATGTTTTGTATTTAACTGATCTATGTTTTAATCACTTTTGTGACTGTGCTTTCTAATAATACTAAAGATATTTTTTCTGTCTATAACCAGGACTAAAACTACACAGGCTACCTTCTTAATTTCTGCTTTCTCCAGATTGTAAGCATTTCCCCACTGTGTTAAAACACCACAGGTTTATTATTTGCAATGGAGAGGGAGGCATCCATCAATATAATAATGAGCCGCAGCTCAATTAAGCAAAAGTTACATTCCTTTGCTGGGAATGGCAGAGTAGACAGGCGTTCTTCTCCATAGTCAACTTCCCTTACTGCAGGTTTAGCTTACGGCATTAGAGCCTAAAATGCATAACTACATCCAGTATTGTATTGGGGCCTGAAGGCTTCTGTTCACTATTTCCTTCAAAGCTATTTTAACATTTTATTAAAAATAAAATGTAGCTGGGCATGGTGGCACATGCTTGTAATCCCAGCATTCGGGAGGCTGAGATAGGAGGACTGTGGTTTTGTGGCCAGCCTCAGCTACTTAGTGAGGTCCTTTGGAACTCAGTGAGACCCTGTTTCAAAATAAATAATAAAAAAAGGTTGAGGTATAGCTCAGAGTTAGAATGCCCCTGGGTCCCATCTTCAATACAACAAAAATAAATAAATAAAAATTTTAAAATGCCAGATGTTGTGGCGCTCACTTGTAATCCCAGCATTTGGGAGACTGAGACAGTAGGATCGTGGTCCACAGACAGCCTCAACTACTGCTACTTAGTGAGGCCCTTTGCAACTCAGTGAGACTCTGTTTCAAAATAAAGAGTAAAAAATAGGACTGGTGTTGTAGGTTGGAGGTAGAATGCCCCTGGGTCCCATCTCTAATACCGCAAAAATAAATAAATAAATAAATAAATAAGCTAAAACATATTATTAAATGCATTTGTATCTTCCCAATACAAGTAGTTTCCAAAGAACAAATTCAGAGACAGGTGTGTGTGTGTGTGTGTGTGTGTGTGTGTGTGTGTGTGTGTAGTTATATAGAATATAGATTTCCTTTAGAATACAAGCTCTCACTATCTTGGATGGTCCTGTTTACCGTAACAACACTATACAAAACTAAAAGCATACAATTTCTATGAGGCAGGCCAAATACTGTTGTAATGAGTCTACTGGTACAAATTAGGGGAAATATTTAAGTCTTACACAATTCAGTGAGAAGAGAGTGCGCTGCAGAATCCTCTTACCAGTTCTCCTCCTGGGTCCAACTCATTGCTCCCTCCGCTTCTGCAAACTCTTACTGATCGGTCAGCCCTTTCTAGGTACGAGCATCTGCTACTCAGCATATTGTATGTGTGGAAATTAACATGTAGTTCTAAAATTCATAGGGAAATACACAAAATTAAAATTAGCCAAGGCAGCACATGCTCATAATCCCAATAACCTGGGAGGCTGAGACAGGAGGATTGTGCAGGTTCGAAGCCAGCCTCAGCTATTTAGTGAGGCTCTCAGCAACCTATTGAGACCCTGTTTTCAAATAAAATATTTAAAAAATATAGGTCTGACAGTGTATGCCAAAAGTAGAAGACTCCTGGATTCCATCCCCAGTACCAACACACACACACACACACACACACACACACACACACACACACACACACACACACACAATGCTACAGCAGTCTTGAAGAAGCATGTGACTGTACCCTTAAACTATCAAAACTCAAGATCTATTTATTGCAAAGATTTATTTATACAATGTCATATTATGTCACAAAAATGTTATTATGTGTTGCCAAGATGTGTCACAAAGATCAGATTATAAGAAAATATTTCTTTTATAAAAAAAAGACTTGAAAGACCAACTCACCTATCTCGGTGTATTAGAATAGTAAGTACACTTTCATCTAATTTCTTTGTAGCTCATTCATTTTCTTATTTTTCTTTTTAAATCCTACCCTAGGACTGAATGAGGAGTCCCAAGTATTGCTGTCAGCAGACAGCCTCACTGTGTCCCTTTCCCACAGCCTGCATCATCTATGGGTTACCTTGCCTTGGGTCTGCCCTTCCCAGGGCTGCCTACACCCAGAGACTGTAACCTATTGACAGCTTTTTTTGTTGTCGTTGTTATGACCAGAGTACCAACAAGAACAACTTAGGAGAGAAAAGGTTGGTTTGGCTCATGATTTCAGAGGTTCAGTCCATAGTCAACCAATTCCAAGGCAGAAACATCATGATGGCAAGACAAAGCAAAGGAAAGCTGCTCAGCTCCTAGAAGTAGGAAGCAAAGAGAAGAAGGAAGGAACCCAGACCCAGAGTTCCAAGGTCACAGCCCCAGTGACCCATCTCCTCCATTCACACCCTACCTTCCCAGAGTTACCACCCAGTAAATCCATTCAAATTATTAATCCAGCAGTGGATTTATCCACTAGAGTTTAGCACACCTTATTTAATTACTTGGCTTCTGCACATTGCTACATTGCCAGCACACGAGCTTTTCTGTGATACATTCCATAATCAAATCACACCACCAACACCAACTGTGTGTATATATAAAACTCGATAAATAGTATTTGATACTTGTTCCTTATCAATGCAATTCTTTTTTTGAATACTTTAGGCTCTGGTTACCTGAATCCATAGATGGGAATCCATACTACGAAGGAGGTCCAACTGTATTTGGAAGTAGTTATGAGTATATACAGATTTCAATATACATGTGGCAACTGTGATCTTATTTTACAAGATGAGCACATTCTATTGGTGATTTCTTACCCACATACATAATGGAGGGAGATGTAAAATTTTTGAGACCACCAAATCAAAACAAAGACATTGACAGACGCTGAGATGTTACTTACTTATCTAAATAAATTAGATAATTGCTTAAACCATTGGAGCCACAGTCACTTTATAGTTAAATAGAGATAATACTTTATATTTCATAGGGCTGTTGAGAGGATTAAATTAGATGATAAAAGAGGAAAAGATGGCACTGTTTGTAGGCGGAGGCCAATCTGCCTATAGTCTGAAGTCCCGTTGGACTCCACCCACTCTCGTGACTGAGCCATATGTCTCCTCCCAGTCTCCGTGCATCTTGTTCTATTAAATTATCTTTACTCCTCAGCTACAAGATTTCCAAGTATGCATATTATGCTTTCTAATTTATTTGAAATGCTATTTAAAATAGTAATTTCTGATCTCCCCATGAATTAGAGTAGATCCCTCTACGTGGACTCTACTTCTAGGAATACAATGTCTGGAAAATAAACATGCTGTATTGTTTTTCTAAATAGGGAGTCTGCTGTGCTGCTTAAAATAAATTATTTTACAATAAATCTGGTCTTGATGTAATTAAATGCTACTCAAACAAGCCAGCACAGACGTCAGAGCCCATGTAACCTGGAGTTCTGAGATGGCTCACACGTATTTCCAGCTGGCATCCAGACATCTGGGCCAGGAAGGCAGCAGCTCTGCTACCACCTGGGGATGGTATACCGGATTCCAAGGTTACATTTTCTGTGTATTTAGTAAATAGCTTAATCAATACAGCTCTCATGCTACAATTCTGAAACACACTGCCAAACTCAAAATACTTCAGGAAGTACATGTCTGCTTGGTTTCTGGGTATCTGTCCAGATCTTTTATTTACTCTCCTTCGCACAGTAAATCATGATCAAATGGAAAGTCCTCTTATGGCTTCACTGTACTCCTGTTTCAACCTTGATTTTCCATTATTCCTAATCACATCAAATGCACTCCAACAAAATTACCTATTCACCCTTCTCGCACAGCCTGCACCTCTTTCCCCAGCTTGGAATGGCCACTATCATTCTCATCCTGCGCGTCCATCAAATACTCTAACATCATCATCTTCACAGGATTTTTCCACTTGGTATGATCACACCCTTTTTTTCCTTCTCCTATCTCCAATCATAATCAGTAAAACATCTGTTCTTATAGTGTGTACCACTTTCTGTACAATCATTTACATACTTTTTCCCATTTGACGCTCACTACTGCTACATGAAATTTTTATGATTGAAAAAAGAACACAATATATATGAGAGTCAGTCTTGGATCTGTGGTTAGGCTGTGGAATTGGGCTTCCTGAGTTCCATCCCAGATCTAGGAATAACTAGCTCTGTGACTTTTAAAATAAGGTGCAAATAACTGAAACTGGATAAATCCATAAAGGCCAAGATATTTGTGCATGGTATTTTGTATTTTTTCAAGTATGGTCTATATCATTGTCTTCCCTTCTTAGACATATATACTATTCCCTGTATCCAAAAGTGGAGCTTATTTCCTGTCCCTTTGAATAGGCACAAAAAGTGTGCCTATGTTTGGCTAATGGTGAGGACATAGTAGAAAAGGCTTTCTTACACTTGCAAACCCAAATTTGAAGAGCACTAGAGTTTCTACTTTTGGCCTATTAGAACACAGCTGCCTTGCTGTAGAAATCTCAAATACATACAGTGCAGAGCAAAGGAACCCAAGCACCATGGGGTCTCTGCCCAGCTCCCAGCAAGCTAGCTGGCACCAACCATGGCCATGTGAGTGATCTAACACGTCCCAATAAGAACCTGGTTTTCACTGACACCACCTGGGTCAGAAGGAGCAATCAGATGAGTGTAGCCGAACACCCAGCTGAACTCAGATAACCATGTGATCACAGGGGTTATAACATCCTTGGAATTCTTTACATTTTTCAGTGGTTTATTATGTAGCAATAGGTTAAAAAATGGTCTGATAAATGGACCTTCTATATAGGTTTCTGAAATTGAAACATACTTATTAAGATAGTTATTCATTTTCCCTTAAAAATACCCTACACAAATGGGTGGATCTGGAGAATATCCCACTAATAAGTCAGACTCAAAGAGTCAAGTGCCGCATGTGTTTTCTGACATATGGGAGATATAAAAAGAAGAAGGAAGAGGGCCTCATGGAAATTAGAAGAGAGACCAGTAGAGTAGTGGACGGGGTTGAAGGAGGGAGGAAAGAGGAAAAGTGGAAGTACAGGAAAGAAAACAAACCAAATAATGTTACCCATGTCTATGCATCTCACTATCATGGGCAAAACCATGCACCAATAAAAAATTTTAGAACCCTACATGAAGTAAACTTTCTGTTAGCAAAATAAGTACAGAAAAAAAGAAAAAAGATATATAATGAAAGAATTTGTGAAATGCATCTCCCTAACTTGTTTTATTGCCAGCATACATTAAAATTCTCTCTAAGTCTCCCTATAAACTACTTACTGGATTTAAATAATCTGATGTCTGGGAGCTAAGCTTTTACCCCCCTGAAAAAATTTAATTTTTAAATAATCATTAATTTGCTTTATATCTTTAAGGTGTTCTTTAGCCATAATATTACAAGAAACAGAAGACTGTATTGGGTGATAAGTATTATAACACTTACTGTGTTATAATAAGTAATGAACCTAATTAATCGTTTAAATTCCAAGTTCACGACAACTTCATTTTTACATCTCTTCAAGTTTTTCATATTTCTTAAAACAATAGCCAAATACCACCTACTCTCTTATTCTTGATGCAAAATAACCCAGTTTCTTTCTGTTCTCTGACAGTCTGCATACAATGTGGACCGCAGTGGAAAGAGGCTAGAAAAAGAGGTCCAATTCTTCTCAGCCACTCCTCCCTTAACATGCACTAGACATCTGAGAGGTTTTGGCCAAACCCTATCAGAGAGTTTCATTGCATTCAGGGGCAGGAGCATAGACACATGACCTGGCTTCCGGCCAGAAATACGCAAGACTCTGTTTCCAGAATGATTCAGACCTGGCTTCGAAAGCAGGTCTGCCTGCCAAAAAACTAACAGCAGAAGCCAGAGGAAAGGGAAGTCTGAATCTAGCCCAGAAAGTTCATTGACAGTACTAAATGTAATGGGCAGTGTCCATTTTGCCTGACCTCCCAGCAGCACTTCCCAAGTGGGCCCCTCCTTCCTCCAGTACTCTTCACTTTACTTGACTCCTAGGATACAAAGCTTGCTTGTGATTCTCTTCCTCCCTCACCAGTCATTGGTGGTTCTATCTCAGCCTTCAGTCTTGGTTTCTATTCCTTAAGAAGTCCCAGATTTCCCAGAACTTGGGAAGCTCAGAAAGGAAGATGGCAGGTTTGAGACCAGCCTCGACAACTTAGCAAGATACTCAGCAACTTAGCAAGACCCTATTTCAAAATTAAAAAAATAAAATAGCTGGGAGTGTTCCTCTGAGGTAGAATGTTTCTGAATTCAATCCTCAGTATCCCCCGCAAAAAAATTATTTGTATTGATGGTATGCTATTCAGCTATAAATAGGACAAAGGACAATATGTTAAATGAAATAAGTCAGGCACAAAAAGAAAAATTCAACATATTCTCTCTTATATTGGCATCAGAATGTGTAATAGTAAGTATTAGAGTCTGGGAAGGGTATAGTGAGGCTGAATAATAGTACCAAAACACATTTGAAAAAAATTAGATAAATTCTAGTTTTCTATACAACAGTGAAGTGACTATAGGTCATGATACCCTGTTATATATCTTATGAATAACAAAACGAGAGGAATTTGAAGGCTCCAAACATAAAGTAATAATAAAGAGACATTATTTAATCAGCACGTATTTTGAAATATCAGGCCTGGTGTGGTGGCGCATGCTTGTAATCCCAGCTACTCAGGAGGCTGAGGCAGAAACACAACTTTGAGGCCAGCCTGGATAACTTAGAAAGGCTCTGTCTCAAAAAATTAAATAAAATAAAAAGAGGCTGGGGATGTAGCTCAGTGGTAAAGCACATTAGCACTCTTGTCTCAGTGTCACAATAAAGAAAAAGAATCAAATAAAAACTTCCTACTGCATCCAAAAATATGTACAATAATTGTGTACTATTCAAAAATTTGTAAAAAATGTTTTAGAAGATATAAATGTTAAATATCTAAATGATATTTAAATGCTAGATATCATTACACATTCTGTTTATGTAAAGAATTATCACACTGTGTCTCCCATAAATTTTTACAATTAAAATAATGTTTAAAGAATTTATATAAGTAACTTCTAATTAAAAAAAAAAGCAAGTGTCTCTGGTCCAGCCCATCCTCAGCCACAGGCTTCTCTCTGGTTGTTACAGCTCCCAGTGAGAATCCCCAAAGCTGTATACTTTGAGACCTGCTGTTGCTCTTAAGGGATCCTGTGGCCCAGATATCGTCAAGAATAGTAGTGCTGTATCTATGGGCCTTTTCATTTTTACCATCAAAATTTACTGACTTTGGATCCCATTCTACTAGACTTATAACTTTTTTTTCCCAAGAGTTAAAGCTTCCTTTTGGCTTAGTATATTACATCAAAGTCAAGTAATCTTTAGCAAAGCACTTCTGGGAACACCACCATAGTCACCAGAAGGAAGTCCCTAGAGAGAGAGATTTAGACACCAAAATGACTTCTTATTAACAGTGGTAGTAGTATTTATTATTAGTAGTAATATTTGTAGTAGTTTATTATTATTAGTATTAGTATTAGTAGTAGTAGTAGTAGTGCAGGGGATTGAACCCAGGGACACTCTACCTCTGAGTTACACCCCCAAGCCTTTTTATTGTTTATTTTGAAATAGAGTCTCTCTAGGTTACTAAAACTGGCCTCAAACCTGCAATCCTCCCACATACTGGGATTACAGACATTTGCCAACACACCTGGCTCCAGAATGATTTCTACATTGACAAGGAGCCCTCAATTATGAAAAGGATACTTGGGCCAGGGTCCCAGCTCCATTACTGATTAGCTAGATGAGCTCGAGAAAGTCCCTTCAATCCTCAGGTACCTGTTGCTACGTACCCTTCTGGGCATGGTGGAGACAGGACTAACAGCAGCATATTCAGATGATGCAGAGTTCTTTAGGAAATAATATCATGCTACTCAGTACATGGGTGGATCTGGGAACCCAGCCCTTTGGGAGACCTTCAGATCACACTGTCTATGTGCTGCCTACACACCCACAGTTGGAGCTGTACCTATGTACATGTATCAAAAATAGATTTAAATAACACGCGTGATTGCCAAGATCACAGAGGGACTATTATTAAAAATATTACTTTGATTAAAAAATGTCACTTTTGAGAAGCTTTTAATATCTCCTACCAGTGCAGAGCTGACATTAGTGACATTTCAATATTAATTTCTAAAAGTTGGGTTTTCATTTGTGTCCTGATTTTACTGAGCTTTGAATCTCGTGAATTTGTAAAAGTGGATTTCATAATGCTTTAGTTGACAGAGAAATTTGTTTGAAAGTTTAAAATAAACCCAATAAATTCTGAAAATGTAAACATTTTTACAGACGCTCAGCCATGTTCTAAAAATACAGATCATAGGAACAACACAACCTACCTATATGGGAGAGAGTATTGGTAAGGATTGAAAATTTTCTCTTCAGAGATCAAAATGCATTTTTATTTTTCACTATCCTCCAACAAGATTACAGTCCCAAATTACCCCTTTCTATGTTTAAATTAGTACTTTGATCTCTATGTTAAAAAATGAGAGGATTTGGAATGGGGCTATAACTCAGTGATAGAGCACTTGTCTAATATGTAGGAGGTCAAGAACAGAGAGAGAGAGAGAGAGAGAGAGAGAGAGAGAGAGAGAGAGAGAGAGAGAGAGAAAGAGAGAGAAAGAGAGAGAGAGGGAGAGAGAGGAGAAAATTAGAGGATTTTCAAGGAAACCAAGAACAAGTTATTTCACTCACTTGGCCAATATTACAGAGCATTTTTTATCTGTAGGGTTATTTCCTTATATTGAGAAAACAGCAATGATAAGAGACACAGGTCATGGTTCTCCCCACAGAGCTTCCATTGCCCACTGTACAAATAGAATACCACATAAAGTTGTTAATAATGAGTGCTCTGAAACTTTAGATCTTTAGATGAGTGTGTTTTGTGTTGATATAGGCAGGCATATATGTGTAAATGCATAAATGTATATGTATGTACCTACATATAATTTTAAGTAATATATATTTAAGCATCTTATACTTAACATTTTTTGGAAGTACTGGGAATTGAACACAGAGGCATTCTACCTCTGAGATATACTCCAGTCCTTTTTCTTTTTAATCTTGAAACAAGGTCTTGCTAAGTTGCTGAAGCTTATCTTCAAGCCTCCAATTTTCCTGTCTCAACATCCCAAGTACTGGAACAGGTATGTGCTACCACACATGGCTTTTATATAATTTTTGAAGCTGAAATAAAAATACGCTTTATGTAAAGAAGGAGGGGAAAAGCAGCCTGCAAGTTTGTCACATGCAGAAAATATTCTCCTACACAGCTACAATACTAACAAAATAATGAGTTGTCATTTTCTCCCTTCAACCCTCCATCCCCTCAAATATCTCAAGCCTTAAAGCTAACATTGACCACAATACAATAACCACTCTGTCTTACCGGACAGCCTTGCTAGATGATGCACCGTCATTTATATCACTCCCAGGCTCTTTACTAAACATGTAAAGGCCACTTAAGTTTTCAAGTTTGCATGTCAACTTACCTTACCACTTTTCTAAACCTGACTTTTCCCTTCTCTATTTTTTAAGAAGCTATGTTCCATCTACTGATAAATGGTTAAAGAAAATGGCATGCATCTATACCATAGAGTACTATCCAGCTAAAAAATGAGGCCATTCTGCAATTCGTGGTAATGAACCTGGGGGATCATTAAGTGAGATATAGACCTCTTATTTAAGAGTGATATAGATCTCCGTTTAACTGAGATATAGACTCCTTTTAAGTGTAGAGCTAGCTAGCTTGTAGAGCTTCTTTTCTATTTGCTCCTTTTCTACTTCTACTCATCAGTCTTTATCCTGGGTTCACTTTTCCAGGTTCCTATGATAAAGCCTCAGCTACTTAGTGAGGCTCTCCGCAACTTAGTGAAACCCTGTTTCAAAATAAAGAATAAAAAAATAGTGCTGGGGATATCAAATGCCCCTAGGTTTCATCCCTAGACCCGCAAAAAAAAAAATACATCCTAATTTAGAACCCTAATTTAGTTTTACACCCTTTTATAATATACGATCATATATTCTCTCATCAGAAGTATGGATAATGATGATGATTAGCACATCTGTCTTACACAGCAGAGACCACCATGATGTACCTTTGGTAAAGGGTTGAGAAGTGAAATCCAAATCTTGGGAGATGAGAAAAGGGATAGTTCAAGACCACAGTGCCTGGTGGTGCACAGGATATTTACAAACCTTTTGGATTATAAGATCTCAAGTACAGAATGTCTATCAAGGCCCCTCTGTCTGTCTAGTGGATGGAGTATGCCTTTATTGATGTGTAATTCAACCAGTAAAGGCAACAGAGATCAGGAGTACAGGGGATGGGGTCAGCATCCAGAATAGAATTCTCTACTCAGATACTTACAACCTGCTCAGATGATCTGCCTGAATGGGGGCTCAGTTCTCTCATCCATGAAATGGGAATATCGAGACAAATCTAATAGGTTGATTTGGGGATTTAATGAGATTATATTAAACACTCATTAAACACTAGTGTTGCTGTCATCAGTCACTACAGTCGCTGTTGACATCACTTCTATAGACTTTTTTTTAACTTGCCACTCAAATACACTTCAATAAGCAAATTCAGACTCATCACAGAGTGAGTCAGAGTTTGTGGATATTTTAATATATATTAACCCATAACATGTGATTAAATACAATAATATACAAAAGCACTTCAAATTTTTAGTCATCTTTTAAATAATTTCTTTCTTAAGAGAGATTATTTCCCTAAGGAAAAAAAATCTTTGATGATTTGATACTTTAGGGGGAAATGACAATCTTATAAGGGTATTGCCTAATTTTCTCAAACCTCTCTCTCTATAAATTTCAATCTAACTATAATTTCTTCTAAACAATAGGTCTTTGGGGAATTGTTCTCAGGCTCGCCAGAATTATTTTGATGGTGGCATCATATTTTATCATGATTGTGCCATGTGCATTTAGTAACCCATGTGCTCATTTAGTCCAGAAATTAGGATTTCATATTGAAAATGTTATATTTATTCTCTTTCGGTGTTACTCTTATGCATCTCTGAATTTAATAAAAAATACTTTAGATTTGATGATGCAAACTAAAACTATCATTATTTCTGAAACCCTTATGATCCTGAAGATTCTCTTCCTGGTCTGAACTCCAGAATTCTTCAGTCCGATGACTAAGGGCAATTCGATTTTTCTGAGCTGAAAGCCACCATCTGCAAAATGCAGATAAATATTAACTTCACTTAAATCCTCTGAGAGTCAACTAATACTTCAGATTTGGCGTGCCTGAAAGGCGGTGTTGAAAGCTTCCAAACGATACACTTTGGTGCAACTTTCATTGGTCTGAATGGCTGCCATCGCCAGTTATTTCTAACAGGCAGGATGTGTTGCAGAACAGAACTCTTTTCTCTTATTTCTAACTTCCTGTGAAACTTATAAAGCACTTCTTCCCCCAACCCTTGAACAAAAGCCTTTTAGTGACACATTTCTTGTAGGAGAAAAATGCTAAGGTACCCTTGGCTGCTGAAAAAAAGATAGTGTCTTTTTCTTTTCTTTTTTCTTTCTTTTATTTTCTTTCTACTGTTTATTTTATCTTTTCCACCCAGAAGGCGAATGAGAAAACCGGGTGCTGGTGCTTGTCACGCTTCCTTTTCTGCTCACTCTGGAGTGACTTGCTATCACTTCTGGCATTTAAAGCCCAAAGTCTACCCTGAAGATCTGACAAACAGAACTAGAAATATCCTGAGCTTGTGAATAGACTCCTCCAAGCGTTTTCATTTCTTGGTCATCAAATTGGAAATGATTGTACCAATTCGACGTTTTATTCTCTTTGGCACTTAGCTCTATAACCCTGAGGTTCAGGGAATGGCTTCTATGAATAGTATATAGACACTGTATCTAATTTCCTTTGCTTGACTTAGCCATGAGCTCCACTTGTTCCCATCTTTTAGCCCAACTTTATATCCTTCAGTGATGGTAAAATGGACAGCAAGAAATAATTTGCTATTTTAAGATTTGATAAGAAATAATGTCTCCTTTTTCATCCCTTATCTTCATAATTTGGGTTGATTCTCTCTTTTTTTTTAGTTAGGTTGGCTAATGGTTTATCAATCTTGTTAATTTTTTCAAGAAACCAGCTTTTAGTTTTGTTGATTTTCTGTATTGTTTTTTTATTCTCTATTTCGTTAATTTCTGCTCTAATTTTAATAATTTCCCGTCTTCTGCTGGCTTTGGGGTTCAATTGTTCCTGCTTTTCAAGGGCTTTGAGGTGTGTCATAAGGCTATTTATTTGAAGATTTTCTGTTTTTCTTATGTGAGCACTCAGTGCTATAAATTTTCCTCTTAATACTGCCTTCAAAGTGTCCCAGAGGTTTTGATATGTTGTTTCTTTATTTTCATTTGTTTCTAGAAATTTCTTGATTTCACCTCTTACATCTTCTATGACCCATTCTTCATTCAGAAATGTGGTGTTCAGTCTCCACATGTTTATGTTGTTTCTCTGAGTCTTCTTATAGTTGATTTCTAGTTTCATTCCATTATGGTCTGAAATGACACAGGGAAGTATGTAACATTTTTTAAATTTGCTAGTGCTCATTAAGAAATAATTGGATGCCAAGCAGAGTTTTGCTTCCACCTGTTTTTGAAATGGTACAGGATTTCATATGGAAAATTGGCCTTCATTCTACTATGCATAAGGCTTGATAGAAATTCTTGATATGTAGTCATTTGTGATGTACATAACAGTGTGTGTGTGTGTGTGTGTGTGTGTGTGTGTGTGTGTAACTGAGGATTGAACCCAGGGGCATTCTACCCCTGACCTATACCCTCAGCCTTATTTATTTTTTATTTTGGAACAGGGTCCCACTAAGTTGCTGAGGGTTTTACTAAGTTTCTGAGGCTGGCCTTGAACTTGTGATCTTCCTGTCTCAGCCTCCCAAGTACTGGGATTACAAATGTGCGCCACCATGCCCAGTTTATAGTTGGTCTTTGAAAGTCTGATTTAAGTCTTTGTAGTTCTTCAATTATAATATGTTACAACCTGTATGAAAATTTCCATGAGGAAGAAAAGATAGGTATCTGAGGTTGTTTGATGTTTACTCCCCCAGATGCTAGGGATGAATCCCACGGCCTCTTGCATACTAGATAAACACTCTACCTCTGGGTCTTATCCCCTCCATCTCTTTGGGCTTGATTTTTAAGATGAGTCTTTTGCTACATCTCACTGAGGGATCTAGGAAGAGATCACCATGCTCAGACACAGTTCTACCTAGATCAGATGTAGTGTCCATGCAAGCCTCAAAAGCACTATTTTATCTATCTATCTATCTATCTATCTATCTATCTATCTATCTATCTATCATCTATCTACTGGCACTTGGGATGGAACCCAGGGTCATTCTGCCTCCTAGCTACATCTCCAGCCTGATTTTTTATTCTTTTATTTTTGAAACAGAGTCTCACTAAGTTGTGGAGGGCTTCACTAAGTAGCTGAGGCTGGCCTCGAAACTGTGATCCCCCCTGTCTCAGCCTCCCAAGTACTGGAATTACAAACATGAGCCATCATTCCCGGCCTATCATTTATTTTGAAAATACATTCTCCCCTCTGTTGATCTTCCCACAGTGATCATTCCGTGACTGCCCCTGGTTACAAAAGGTATCTTCTCTATTAGCCTTTATTTGGATAAATTTATCCAATCTCTGGGCTATACATTATATCTCTACACTAGTGATTTCTGCCTTCCTATTACTAGTACCATACACTTAAAAAATCCAGGCTATTACTCCCAGGAACTCCACTGAGATCTCTCCCCTAATACAGCCAAAGCAGAACAGTTGGTTTTCCACCAAACCTGATTAATTCCTGAATCTTTCCAATCTTACCTAGTTTTTTAACCCAAAATGCATTGATCTCTTTTTCTTTCTCCCCTCAGAAATCTAGCAATAAGCAATATTGTTTATTGACAAACTAACAATAAGAACTGGGGTCTCTGCCCTGAAAACACACTGCTGATCTTAGCAGGCCTCCCCCAGAAACCCATACTCACCAGCCAGCTCAAGCTACACATGTGCAGCCTCGACATCCCTGGTGGCTCCTACCTGGCTGCTTTCATTCCTTCTTGCCCCTTAAGTCCACCCCTTCCCAGCATCCAGCATTAGGACCCTGACATTTATGTTTTGTTTTTTTTTTTTTTTTTTTGGCAAAACTGGGGATGGAACCCAGGGGACATTCTACCTCCGAGCTACACTCCCAGCCCTATTTTTTATTTTTTATTTTGAAACAGGATTTCACTGAGTTGCAAACAGCCTCACTAAGTAGCTGAAGCTGGCTGCAAACCCGGATCCTCCTGTCTCAGCCTCCCAAGTACTGGGATTACAAGCATGCGCCACCGTGCCTGGCTAGGACCCTGACAGTTTTGACTCAGAGTGTGTGGCTTTCTATTGGACAGTGCAGCTAGTTGGCTATCTTCCAGGCCTCCGACCTATGCTGAAGACTGGTTTTTCAGCCTCTCTACACCTCTCTACACTTCTATTTTCTCATGTCGATGGTGGGTATCGGGTTGGTATAAAATTTAATTGAGGTCATGTGAGACCAAGTGTAGCATAAGATGTTCATATGGTAAATGATAAATGCAACTATTACTTTCATTAATAGGATAACATAAAGTTTTAATATATAAGACAGTTTCAAGTGTCTGAGACAAATAAGAAATAGTCAGCTCTCTATGTTTAAGGATGCAAAACATCTAGACATTTGTGATATATAAATCTGTGTCTTAAAAGGGGGACATAAAGCCAGGCATGGTGGTGCACGCTTCTAATCACAGTAATCCCAGTACATGGGAGGTTGGGACAGGAGGATTCTGGTTCACGGCCAGCTTCAGCTACTTAGTGAGGCCCTCCACAACTTAGTGAGTCATTTTTTCAAAAATAAATGAATAAAAGATCGGTCTGGGAGTGTAGGTCAGAGGTCGAATGCCCCTGGGTTCAATTCTCAGCACCACAAAAGTGGGGGGGGGGGGATGAAGATGCCCTGTGGTATAGCTCTAAGTCTGTGTCCCTTTTCCATATGCAAGTTTTATCTCAATTTTTAATATATTGATCAAACAAAAATTTATTCTTTCATATTAATATTAACCTTATTTTTTAACATCTTAGTTGTTCTTCCAGTTGCACTACAGATTTATGCTAGAAGGAACAACAAAAATTGAATATTTCCAAAGGAAAAGTTATTATATTAAGTTACCAATAAAAAACTGGAACAGTAACATTAAGTACTATGTGTAGGTTGTAAGATTTTTTCCCTATAGGCAACAAGAGATCTATCTACTCCTATGACTTAGTTGGTTAGTACACTCTTTTTCACCAGAATAAGTACCTTTTGAGGTTAAATTGAATACAATGAATATATTTTAAAGAGTAACTAAATGAAAAATTGTGAAAGACTGCCATTTTTATAATCAAATGTCAGCTTTGATGATGATATTACCTGGCCTATTACTTAGAGAACATCAGAATGGAAAATGCTTAAATAATACTGTGCCCAGAAAACTATTTTTTCATTTAAAATGACTCAGTAATTGTGAGAATTAGATATATAAGGAAACTTCACTTCACTTAGTAGACTATAAGAGAACATTAATTAAAAAGTATACAGATCAAAAAGTGGAAAAATTGGTACTCAGGATGTAGGCTGCCTCCACTACTTAATTTTTAGGCTTTCTCTCTTATAGAGAAACAGAATTAGATTGAGAAATGATGTGCTTTGTTATCATTTTAAAAAGCAGAGGGAGTAAGAAGAACCATGTGGTTATTAAGAGACAAGCATAATATATAAAATATAAAGCTTGGAAGTTTACAATACTGACCATAAAGAAAATAGAAGCTCTTGCAAAGACGCTTTCATGGAAGAGGTATGATAGTGGCTGGCTGTCTAAAGAGTTGCAGCATAGCCAAGAGACAGAATGACTATTCTCGATGTCAGAGTTGCCACAGGTCGGGTTTGTATGCTCAAGGAAGAGAGTTCCTGGAGAGAGGCAGCCAGGACCAAATCCCAGATTCTGCATCTGATGGCCATGTCCCAGATAATACAGTAAGAACCTTAAATCCCTTCTTTGATTTGACCCCTCTAATGACCTTGGATGGCTTATGTTGTTAACTTCCTTTTATAGATGAGGAAAGCAAAGAATGAAAGTAACCAAGATCAGATCTCTAATTGCATAGGAGACCTGTATCTTGATGCAGAGCATCTGGTTCTAAAACTATTCTTTCCCACTACATCAACCTTTCCTCTTTGCCCAATCAAATATTGTGACATTGATTTCTGCATCTATAACTTTGATCTCATCTGAATAAAAACACATATAAGGTATATATACACACAGCTGGTATTCAAAGCCCTATTCTTTTGGGGGAGGGCAGTACTTTCTTTAACAAACAATGTTAATAGTTTCATTTACATGACTTGGGAGTCAAAACAGTAACATATACACACAAAGGGATCTTTTTTTCCACCTACTTTCCTCTGGCCGTTCTAGGTAATTTTCGTAGTTTCCGGTTGTAGTTCCATGTTTCTTTAACACAAGCACAAATAGGGGTATGTGGTCCTTCCAACTCTCTTACACCATATACACTGATGTGTGTCTTGCTCTTTTCATTGGCAGTCACTCATTCCTACAGATCCTGTACCAGTCTCCAGAAGCCTCCCCATCCTTTCTTCTAGCTGTAAAATGTCCCCCTGTGTGGACGCACTTAGATTCATTTGACTAGTCTCCTATATTGATAAACAATTGGGCTCCGCACTAATCATTGACCATCATAAATAACAACACCGTAAGTAGCCTTACACATACACATAATTGCATACGCATGCTGCTACATTTCTTAACAAGAAGAGTAGGTCAGAGGTAAATGCAACTACAAACCCAACAGATACTGTCAGTCTCTCTTCCACAGAGCTTGTACCATTTTCCATGTCTACCATTGACAAAGGAGAAGCTCTTTCCCCATGGCCTTCATGAGAGAGTATGCTCTCTCTCTTTCTCTCTCTCTCTCTCTCTCTCTCTCTCTCTCTCTCTCTTTCTTTCTTTTTTATTTTTAAGAATATCATAAGTAAAAATTAGATACTAGTGTGGAATTTTTATAATTCTTAGTGTGTGTTCTTTTTTTGAACATCTTTTCACAGATGAAGGTCCATTTGCATTTTCTGTTTTGTGAAGTATCCTCCCAAATACTTTGCTTATTTTCTATTGTATTTGTTGGTCATTTTCTTCTTACTGGCTATGACTGTTTCATAAACTAGGGAAATTAGTGGTTTGGCCTGGACTTTGAGTTTCAAATATTTTCTTTAGGCTATTAATGTATAGCTTGATTTAATTATGATATTTTATTACAGTGTAAAATACTGTGTGTGTGTGTGTGTGTGTGTGTGTGTGTGTGTGTGTGTGTGTTTGTGTGCAGGTATATGCATATATTAGCAACTTTATCACCCTTTTAAAAAATTTTGTGACTTCTGGAATTTAAGCTATAATTAGACAGCCTTCCCTGTTCTGTAGTTTTAAAGGGATTCTCCTAAGTTTCTTTCCAGGCAACTGCAGTGAACATACATAATATTCAGGGCATAGTAATGTTGGGTGCAGTGGCCATTGAGTTCATACATTATATTCAGGGCATAGAAATGTTGGGTGCAGTGGCCCTTTGGTTCAGCATAGCCTGAGTGCCTATAGGGTGTCAGAGATGGTACAAAGGAAGTGGAGGAGATTCTGTGGGCCTGTTCTTAAAGCATTCAGAGCTCGACCTTCCTTTGATAAGGTAAATGCTTAGAGTAGAGTGTGTGCAGAGAGGTCTGAGAGCCCAAATATGGGACACATAGCCCAACCTGGAGGTCTGTGTGGTATTCCTGGAAGAGAGCAGGCTGCTTACAACTGTAGGGAAAGATCACTAAAAAGATTATTCCTGAAAATATATAAGAAAAAAATAATCAACACCATGGGGAATCTATATACAGGCTCCTCGGGGGACTGTTTCGCTTGCATGTTAATTTACCAAATTTATTTCACATCATGCATGTAAATGTAGAAATGGGATATCTGTTAGGTTAACCTGTATGTTGAGCCCCAGGTTATTCTGATCTCCTTTATCACACGCCCTTGGTTAATAACCTGGATAATCTCCCTTTGACATCCGAGTTCTGGGATTTTCTTTCCAGGCTCAACCTAATGACATTTTTGTACTCCACTGACCAGAGTGTCTGCTGCCACCAGTTCCTCTACAATTCCTTTCTGCTCATGTACTAGGGGAAAGTTGATGTTCAACAACCAGCCCACAGGAGAGAGAAGTACTGCAGCTATCATTTTATTGATCAAGGCTTTTCTTCTCATTACAAGTGAGTTCTAGGTTCACTGACAGAAAACGAGATTGTTGGTGAAGAGAAAAAACAGCTAATAAAAAATAGGGAGAAAACAAAGTGCTCCAAAACAGGGCCTTGGGTACCATTAGGAACCAAGGCACATGAGCATCCTATATCAGACCTAGACTAGCTCCACCCACTGCTTCTGCAGCTCCCTTGAGGACATGGGCTTCCTGTCCAACAGGATGCTGTTCCTGTGTTGCCTTCAGAGAAGCATCCTCCGACCCATCCACATCCAAGGCCCCTCCCTATTCCACCATCCTGTTTGTTTATTTGTTTACTTATTGCTTTATTTGGTACTGGGGGTTGAATCCAAGGGGGGTTCTATCTCCAAGCAATACCCCCAGCCCTTTTTATTGTTATTTTTTTTATTTTGAAACAGGGTCTCATTAAGTTGCTGACCCAAGCACTAGTATTACAAGCGTGCACCACCGCACCAGGCTACATTCTTATTTCTACCTATAATATATCTCATTATCTATATCATCACATTTGTCAATTTGGTTCTCTTCCTTTGGTTTCCCTTCCCTGGAGATAACTTCCTGTCTGCTGAGAGGAGACCTAGTTTGCTGTCTTCTTCACTTCAGGGCCTATAACCATGCCCGGCACATAACAGATGCTCAATTAAAAAAATTGTTACAGGAGCACGTTATATGCACTGGGGCCATGCATGTTCCCTGTGAGGGGCCAGACACCCTCCCCAGGAGCAGGGCTATTGATCCCCTTGGCAGGTTCTCTAATATCTGATAGGGTCTTGACACATCACAACAAACTGTGGCCATATGTCACTCTTGTAACATTGTCTTATTTTTTTTTACATCACCTGTGGGAAATCCTGAACTATAAGCCCATATAACTATACACTGATTACATTCCAGCAGAAGTTACGTGTGACAAATGCGAATTCAGGTTTTCTTCAGACTCTTCTTCTATCTCTGTGGGAAACAAGCTCAATAGGGAGCAGGTATTGCTCTGTGAATCACCAGCTGCATTTAATTACAACAGACAGAATGAGAGCAATGTTATTTACACTGCAGTTACCTGAATCTTCCACTGGTACCTGCACTTAATTGCTGTGGCTGGCAATGCAGATGCGGGAGAAAGATGAAGCCCTGAGCTCCTGTCGGCCCTGCGTTTGATGTATATATGAGGAAGATTGCTCAAGTTTTTAAGGCCCCAATTTATTTGGTGTAAAATGTCAGCGGTATTTCTTTGAAACATATTACGTAGGTAATTAAAGATCATAAATGTAAGGGTATAATTCGCACTTAAAAATATTCTCACATGTGTACAAAGCAGAACAGTACACTTGCTTGATATTTACTTTAGGAAAGAGACAAGACTCATTTCCATTTCCAGAGATAATAGTTAATATTATGCATTGTGAAGCATTTAATTATAAAATAAAATAGTCTCTTTCAAATTAATTCTCAACACTTGTTATATTTATTTCCTTAGGTTATGCTAAAGGGGTGGTTTAATTGTTCATGAATTATGAGTTTTCCTATAGTAGAGACCTAATTCGGCAGGTGGCTTCATGGGCTGGCTGTAAGGAATAAGAAAAAACAAATAGGAAAAGATTTCAGGAATGGAGGTGGTGGTTGTTCATAGTCGGCTTTTTTGTCACTGTGACCAAAATACCTGACAAGAACAACTTAGAGGAGGAAAAAAATGTAATTTGGCTCATGATATCAGAGGTTCAGTCCATAGTTGGCCGTGTCCAAGGCAGAGACATCATGGTGGCACGGTGTGGCAGAGGAGGAAGCAGAGCAGCCAAGAAGCAGAAGCAGAAAGAGACAGAGAGAGACAGATAAACAGACAGACAGGCTAGGGAGAGATATAGTCCTCAAGGCCACACCTCCAGTGACCTACTTCCTCCAACCATCCCTACTGGCATATAGTTACTACCCAGTAAATCCATTCAAATTAGTAACCTACCAGTAAATTTACCCACTGATACTGGACCCTGATTCAATCATTTAACCTCTGAATAGTTTTGCATTGCCAAATCATGATCTTTGCCTAGGGACATTCTGTATCCAAACTATAAGAGTCATTGCAACCAGACCAAAAATTCCTCTGATAAATCATACTTTAATTTATGTTTGGACTTTCTATGATATGTAACTTTACTTAAAAACAAAACATTATTTTTAAAAAGAATATAGCATGCAAGTTATTCACATAACCAACTTAAATGATTATGTTTTTAAGTGATGTTACAAAAAACTAAAAATTCTTTGCCAACTGCAAAAAATAAAAAATAATTCAACATAGAATCACATATTCAACTTTTTATTCTAAATAATATATGTACTTAAAAGAGATAAGGTGTACCGTGGCTCATGCCTGTAATCCTAGGACTTGTGAAGCTGAGACAGGAAGACAGCAGGTTTGAGGAGACCCTCCGCAACTCTAGCAAGGCTCTCAGAAACCTAGTGAGACTCTATTTCAAAACAAAACATAAAAAGGATGAGGGGTATAGCTCAGAGGTAGAACTTCCCTTAGTTTAATCCCAGTGTCTGTTGTCTGTCTGTCTGTCTGTCTGTCTCTCTCTCTCTCTCTCACACACACACACACACACACACACACACACACACACACGCGCGCGCGCGCAACTGAAGACTGAAAGGTCGCTCTTTTCCCTTTATTTCATAGCGTTTTGTGCATGACTTGTACCTCAATGGTTTAATCTGCTTCCATTAATTAAGCTGGTATTTTAATTTGCTTGGTTTCTACAAGTAAAAGAAAATGAAATAAAAAATGAACAAAAGCTGGGTAGTGAATAATTTAACCCCAGTAAGTATTGACATTCCAATGTTTAAGACTGAATTTATATTGTAAAACTCTTAATCTTCCTAAAAATGTGCAGTGTATACTGAGGTCACAATTGTAGCTAATCCAAGTTTGTATCCAGCCAAGCAATGAGCACTAATTGGGACCTCACACAGCTGGCCAGAGGTGTGCAGACCGGTCTGACAGGCTTCTCCAAGATGGGATAGGGAAGCGCGGGAGAATATGGTGGTGGCAGGTGAAGCAAGAGCAGAGCTTACAAAAGCAGTGGTTTAGTCAGGTGTGGTGGCACACACATGTAATTCCAGTCCCTGGGAGGCTGAGACAGGAGGATCAAAGGTTGGGGGCCAGCCTCAGCAATTTAGTTAAGACCCTGTTTCTAAATAAAAATTTAAAAAAAAAAAAAACAGGCTAAGGGTATAGCTTGGGATTAGAATGCCTCTGGGATCAATCTCCAGTAACAACAACAACAACAACAACAACAACAACAACAACAACAGCAGTACTTTATCTGAAACAGCAGTGCAGGTAATGTAGAGGGTAGGCTAAAGGGTTTCTCCCTGCGAAGGAAGACAGAAGATGGTAGCATGGTGGCTGAGCATGTAGATCCTAAAAATTTCCTAGGTTCCTCCACATATCTGCTACATGCTCTAGGAAAGCATTTCAGATTAATTTTTAAATTCTACTTTTCTAAGCATTTTATTTTAGGTGTGTTAATTCACAAAATGCTTCCATTCACAGAATTATTCTTTTAAAGAAATGCCCAGCATCTCCTAGCTTATTCCCTGAGAGACAACCAGATAAGCTTTTCTCACTCAGAAAATCCTAAAACCTGCAAATAGAAAATAGACGAGGTAGATTTCTGTAGCTGCCAGTAACCGGGGTTAGTGTTCTCACACTGTGGAACAAAGACCCTTATGTTTCCAATGAACCTGTGAGTTGGCTGGACACTGATGGGTGCTGTCTACTCATGGGGCCTTAGCTGGGTTGCATGCTAGAACTTTTAACACAGGGCCTCTCTCTTCCCTGTGACATTGGGCTTCCTCACAGCATGGTGGCTGCACGTAATGAGCCCCTATTTCCAGAGCCACCAGCCACTCCCAGGTGGGAGCGTCAGCTTCTTAAGGCTTGGACCCAGAATCTGTCACAGTGTGGCTTATGTTGTGTTTATATGTCATGAAACCACAGAGCTCTAGATTAAATATTCTCAGCTTTCAACAGGAAAAGTGTCAGAGATCTCAAGTCCATGTTTAAAAATCACTACAGACAGCAATCCTGTTTCCACACTCTCAAGGATTCAGTTGGCATTCTCCTCGAAGGATAAAATTATTGCCTAAGGTTATTCAATAAATTGTTCAGCTGTAGGCTAATGAGATAATATGCAAATTACTTACGTGTTTAAATGATTTTAAAACCAGAGTTGGAATCTCTCGACATACTTGACCTTGCTGGGTCATCACCCAGCTCAACTTACATGTTAGACAAATATTTCCATTTGTAACCTTAGGGTTTTGTGACTTTCCTACCATAAAAAAAGCACAGTTTGCTATTTTTGGAAATTCTGAAGAACTGTTTGTCTTGAAAATTCTGAATAACTATTTGTAGGTTTCTTAAAGATATTAATTTAAAAAATATATTCCATATACTGTTTTACTTTTGAGTTAATTCTAACTCAAGAAGATATAATTAAAGGCCTGGGGATATAGTTCAGTGGTAGAGCATTTACCCAGCATGCATGAGGCCCTGGATTTAATCACTAGCACCATTAAAAAAATGTAACTAAGGAAATAAACAGTGAGGGAAGAAAAATGTTTAGTAAAATAAAAACCAATTGTATTCATTGGAAGTGTGAAATTTAGATTGATAATATTGTATGTTAAATTATCCTTAATTGATAAAAATGATTACACAGTTGCCATACAAGCTTTCATAATTTTGTAAAAACAAAACTTTGTTTTCCAAATGAGAAAAAGCTCTGTCACAATCATAATTAGGCAAAGCTGACTGTCATGGCGTCTGAGTACTTTAGAAAAGCCCCCAGAAACAGATGATACAGCGTTTGCACATGTTGTACCCCGGAGGATGGGAATTTATATCAGAAGTATCTTTGAATGAAATTATACCCTCACATAATTCTTAGCAGGACCCACTACCTCAGAATTTGCAAAGTGAATGGAGATGTTTGTTGACGAGCTAAGAAAGGAAGACTGCTGAATGTGGCCAGTGAACTCTTGAACCGACTTCGGGATACAGAGGAACGTCTGTGAAGTATTTTCCTGCAGCTCTTTCTCTGCTTTCAGAGCCACAGAAAGTCCTTTGGATTTAGTCCCTGTCATCGCTGCAGTACTTGGCAGGGCTTTCTCTGGTGACTTCTTTGCATGGGGTTCTATTCCCCAAGCACAGATCCAGATGTGTGGGAAGTCCCGCCATTCATACAGACATAACAATAGGAGCCAGGCGTGGTGGTGGCGCACTCTTGTAATCCCAGCATTTG
Organism: Muscardinus avellanarius; assembly: GCF_963383645.1. Lineage (NCBI taxonomy): Eukaryota > Metazoa > Chordata > Mammalia > Rodentia > Gliridae > Muscardinus > Muscardinus avellanarius. Next base: position 118,046,163 of record NC_137790.1, read on the forward strand.
GGAAGCTGAGACAGGAGGATTGCGGTTAGTGGAGTCTCAGCTACTACTTAGGCCCTTTGCAACTCAGTGACAATAAAAATTTCAAAATAAAGAATAAAAAATACAGCTGGGGGTGTAGCTTGGAAGTAGAATGTCCTTGGGTTCATCCCAAGTACAGCAAAAAAGAAAGAGAAAGAAAGAAAGAAAGAAAGAAAGAAAGAAAGAAAGAAAGAAAGAAAGAAAGAAAGAAAGAAGGAAAAGATTTAGGTGCCAGTGCATCAATCTGTAATCTTGAGCTAGTTGATTAAGTCTATTTGTACTGTATCTGATCAGGAAACATAATAACTAATTGATTCAAAGGAGAAAACACCCTTCAGTTAAAAAAAAAAAAAAAGACAATTTTTTATTGTCACAGGACATTCGTATGACCTAATTGACTTGAAGCTAATAATGTTTTTTTTTTTTTTTGGTGGTACTTGGGTTCCTGGAAACCCCTCTACCTCTGGGCTACACTCCCAGACCTATTTTTATACTTTTTTTAAATTTGGAAAAGGGTCTCTTAAGCCAACAAGGCTGGCTTCGAACCTCCTGTCTCAGCCTCCCAAGCACAGGGATTACAAGCATGCACCACCACTCCCGGCCAATAGTGTTTCAATCAGTAATCCTAGAAGATCAATAAGTAACATTGATCCTGTATTCTGCTTTGAATTTTATTCTACCTGCTTTGATGCTCAACTATTTTAAAGCAATCAGTAATAGCAACTACCCAAGTGTTTCAAAGCATCTTTAGTATTAGCATCTGAGAGTAAAGTAAGTCATAGAGCTGTCTGCCCAGGGCTACTTAACTAATCATGAGATAAGCAAGTATAAATCATTCTCCTTATTGGACTGTCTGATGTGCAAAACTGAATATGAAGCTAAATACTATTATTCCACTTTAACTTAATTTTTCTCCCTTTATTCCTCCTACTACAATTTTAAGTAGTTTGCCAACTTCTGTCTTCTTTGTACCTGGAACACAGCCAAAACACTCTGCAGGTTTTGTTATTTGCCCCAAGGAAAGCATACAGGGAATTAGCAGTTATCTGAAAAAAATATGGCAGAGTTAAGAGTGGGCAAGAAAGAGGGATGCACTGTAAGTGTTTAATAGTTCTTTCAGGCCAAGCGTGCCTGGTGCCCTTTAGTGCAGTGTCAACAGAAATAACATGGTTTGGGAGATGAAGAGCTGTGAGTGTGCCAGGCCCAGAGGACCATTGGCAACCTGGGGAGGAAAGCCCAGACCCCAGGGATAGCACAGGAAAGCAGGGAGCAGCGTCCTGGAGGGGAGATGGGGTAGCCACAGTTAGAAGAGGAAAAGAAAGTGCTGTGGGTAGGCAAGGGTCCGATGGGCTCTCTTGAGAAGAGCCTTTTCCTGAACATCAAAAACAGCACAGCCCAGTGGACTAATGGGCCATCCTTGCAACTTTCAAGTAATTTTAAATCTGTTCCTTTAATCCCCTTTCCAATCAAACAGAAAGGGTAATTTAAATCAGAAATTAAGTGAGTATACAGAAAAAAAATTATGTTTCCTGTAAACTTGTGTTTATAGAATAAGAGTTATCCATATAAGAGAATAATAACCCCTGTGTTGATGCTGCACAGGAGTCTGAGGTATGTGCTGTTAAATCCAGTGCTGTATTGAGTTTGGACACCACTGGGCAATCTTCAAAGAGGTGTCAGAGCGTGTAGTTAGCACATCTGTGCAACTGAAGGGAGCTGGGCTTATCGTTAAGACTATAGAGGACACAGAAAACCAGCAGCCTCCCTTCCGCTGTCAAATGCTTCAGCCCTGGAGCTGGGGCTTCCTCTATGTGGTGTGCTCTCAACACTCTGCTCCAGGCTCTGTGGCCAGACATTCTCCTTCCAAGCATTTTGGAGCCTCTCATGAGCTTCTCCCAGCCCTGCCTGCTCTGCCCCATCGAGGTCCACAGCTGAAAGTCATTTCTGTAGACATGGCCGCTGAATTCCTTTCTGGGTTCCCTTTCTGCTGTGGTTTGGGCGTGCACCCTAGAACTCACGCACTGCACTGGAAACTTATCCCCTCAGTCATGTGTTAATGGTTTTTTAGGTGGAGCTTTTTGGGTGGTAATGAGGATTAGATGAGACTCTGAATGTTAGTCCTTATGATTATACTAGTGGCTTTATAAGAGGAAGAGGAGAAACTAAACTAGCAAGCCGACAATGCCTCGATGTGAGGCCCGCCACACCTCGGCTCTGCAGAGTCCCACCAGGAAGAAGGCCCGCCCCCACCAGATGCAACTGCCATCTGAATGTCCCAGCCTTCAGAACCGTGTTGAGCAAAACCTTGTTGTTTTTAAATTACTTGGCTTGTGGTATTTAGTCATAATACCAGAGAAAACAGATTAAGATATCCCGTCTTCATTCTAAGCCCTCCAAATTTTCCAGAGGGAGGCACTAACAAATCCCTCTCGCTGGAGCTCTGGCACAAAAGTTGGCTCACCTTCCCCTGACAGGTGACCATCAGCTTCCTCAGGCTGATGTAAAGGCAAAAAGATGCATTTGGAAGACATCAAGATTGCACGAGTGCCCCTTGGTATAGCTGCTCTTGACTAGAGTATATGGGCATAATGTGTACTTATTACAGCACAACTGAGTCCTTTTGATTTGCTCTGTTTTTATTCACTAAGGATGGCATGTATGTCAAATTTTGATTCCTGGGCTTTTGTTTTCTTTGAATGCTTTCTAGCTTGTAGGTTTACAAAAACTATGGCATTGGACCCTGGCAGGTTTCCCAAACACCACTTGATTCATTTATCTGGCTTCTCCCTCATCAATAGTTCACACACACCCTTCATCTAAAGTACTCAGCATATAGAAACAAATGGCCATCAGATAATGAAAGCGCTGGTCTGGTTTTATTTATCATGAAAATAAGAAAACATATTGCCTAGACACACAGCAATAGCGACATGCAAACTGAGTCCAAAACTCTCAAGGGCTGAGAGATTTGTGGAGGATGGGGAAGCCATGAAGAGAGGACCGAAAGCGGGCCATCTGCCCCTTACCCTCTGTAGCTACCACCTTGCGCTGGATCCCCACTTTATTTTGTGGCTTTAGTTTAGAAAGTTTTATTGGTAGAAACAAGAATTGAGAAATTATCCAGATTATTACCCTATAAAATGCAGAGTAGCACTTATTTTGAGTCGGCCCCAAACCAACTAGTTAGAATATTTGCTTTGTAACTTTTTTGTTCGTTTGTTTGTTTGTGTGTGTGTGTGTGTGTGTGTGTTTGGTAGCTTCTCTCTTTTCATCTCTCCATTTTCCCCCTGTAGTTTAATGTCATTGATTACTTTGTAAATAATTTACTTTGTAGTTAATTTGATATTTCTCAGAAGCATTTGATCCTTTCCAATATTTATAGGCTTTAGGATAGTAACAGCAAGCGTAGGAGTTATTAATGAACTGGGGAACTTAAAGTACCCAGACCAATTGTGTCATGAAAACTTGAGAGCTCCTGTTTCCCAGAGCTTTTGCTTGATTTCACATCGTTTTTAGCCTTGGGTGATTGGAGGATTATAGGTCTGCTCTGAGTGAGCAGTGGAACCCAGTTGAGGGCAGAAGGTGACAACAAGAAGGACAGGGAGTTAGTGATAATCTCCTTGGGCAAAGGACAGGGCAAAGAAATTGACAGCTTTTATACAAGCTAGAATTGAATTTTAAATCTCTTGCTCAGAAGAGTCAACAACAGCATGACATCTATCAATAATTCATAATTTTTAAAACCCCTTAGAGCATATCTAAGGGAACACCAGTTGGAAATGAAGAAATATAGATCCTACCTCTAGCGTTTACGGAATGTGACATTTAAGCTTTCTGTGCTTCAGTTTTCTGATATTTAAAGAGGACTTCTTCACAGATTTCATGAGACTAAGGCAGTTGGTTACTTTAATGTTTGTATAATAATTTGCATTACATCTTTGAAGTCATTATTTTTAGAAAACATGTGGGGAATGCTGGGTATTTTCTTATAATGTATTTCAAGTATTTTGGGACAGAATTTCTTAGTCTTCTCGGTAATAAAGTTGTTTTGTGTTTTAAAAATTTGTGCATGGGAACACTAAATAAATAGTGTTTGTTTCTTCTTTACAGACATAAGATGTCTGATTGCCTAATCAGTTTGTTCAAGACCAGACACAACACTGGAAACTCAAATGATGACAGTGGTCTAGAGAACTTTCAATTTTCTAGTTTCTGTACGCTGTTGCACCCACAGACATGATACTGATTTACTTAGTGTTATGCCTGGTATGCACGAAGACTATCTCAAAATGCAAATTAAAGTACATTTTTATGATCTTTGCACAGAATTGATATGCTCCAAATTTTTAAGTTTTTTTTTTTTTTTTTTTTTTGCGGGTCTGGAGATGTAACCCAGGGGCATTTGACCTTCGAGCTATACCCCCTGCCCTATTTTTTATTCTTAATTAATCTATTTATTTTGAAACAGGGTCTCACTGAGTTGCAAAGGCCTCACTAAGTAGCTGAGGCTGTCCACAAACTGCAACCCTCCTGTCTTGGCCTCCCAAATGCTGGGACTACAAGTATGTGCCACCACGCCTGGTTCTAAATAAATTTTAATAAGCTTATGTTTCCCCTTTTCTCTCACTGAGTTTAATTTGATGCAATTAATACAATTAGGGGAGTAGCCTCTCATCTGTGGCAGAAAAATAACAATATTATATTAGTTTCCAACTAATGTAAGTTAAGCCTAAAGAAAATATCACAGGCTTTATGAGAATTCCTTAAAACCTGAGAAATCACTGGGTACCATGGCAGAGACCTGTAATCCCAACTACTTGGCAGGCTGAGGCAGAAATATTGGAAGTTCAAGGCCAACTTGGGTAGTTTACTATGACCTAGTCTCAAAATCAATTAACTAATTAACTAATTAATTAAGGGCTATGGGTTTAGCTCAGTGGTAGAGCACTTGCCTGCCACACACATGGCTCTGGGTTTGATTCCCAGTACTGCAAAAAATAAACAATCTTAGAAATTCAGTCTCCTTGTACTTTTCTGTCTCCTTTCTCTGCAGCATGACCTGAATCCTCATGTTCCTGTGATTTCTGGGAGACCAGCTTTCTGTATCTCCATCCCATGGACCAATGCAGAGGGATAAAAGGATAATAAAGTTGTCCTTTTATGGGAAATAATCCACAAGGTCTCTTACTACATTCTTATTAGTTAAAACCTAGTTGCTTTGCCATATCTTCTTCAGTTGAAGTAGAAAATGCTGGTCTTTTTTGTGTATCAATATGCCAAAGTAAAAATAAGTCTTCTGATACCAAAGAGAATATAGATATCTAAAAGCCATTTGCAATTATTTCTAGTGTTACTGGGTATGGTCTAGCTTTACACAATCTGGAAATAGATTCTACAGGAGATGTTCAGTAGACCTGAATTAAATTTTATGTGCACAAATATTCACTGATATAACCCCTTACATAGTAACCTTATAAAGTGGATTCCTAGTTAAAAATAATGTACCTGGTAAGAAAGCTTATTTACAGAGTGAATATTAAACTTTTCTTTTGTGTGTGTATGTGTGGTACTAGGGATTGAACCCAAAGGTATTCTACCTCCAAGCTATACCTCCAGCCCTTATTTATTTATTATTTTATTTTGAGACAGGGTCTCACTAAGTCACAGAGGTTGGCTGCAAACCTGTGATCCTCCTGCCCAAGCCTCCCAAGTACTAGGATTACAAGCATATTCCACCATACCCAGCTCTTTAACATTTGGAAAGTAAAGATTCCACCAATATAGAATATAGACAACCATATATAAGACATAAAGTTTAGCATGTCTAAAATATTCAGTCAAGCCAGGTGTGGTGGTGCATGCTTGCAACTCCAGTACTTGAGAGACTGAGACAGGAGGCTGGCAGGTTTGTGGCAAGCCTCAAATACTTAGTGAGGCCCTCCCTGACTGAGACCCTGTTTTAAAACAGAAAATAAGTCTGGGGTGTAGATCAGAGGTAGAAGGCTTCTAGGGTCAATCCTTAGTACCACAAAAAATAAAATAAAATATTCAGCCCATGAAAAGGTTGTAAGTAGCCAGGCGTGGTGGTGCACATTTATAATCCCAGTATTTGGGAGGTTGAAACAAGAGGATCACAGGTTCGAAGCCAGCCTCAGCTACTTAGTGAGGTACTCTACAACTTACTGAGACGCTGTTTCAAAATAAAGAATAAAAAATAGGGCTGGAGGTATAGCTCAGAGGTAGAATGCCTCTGGGTTCCATGCCCAGTACCAAAAATAAAAGAGTTGTAATAAAAATGGTAACAATCAACCTAAATTTAAAAAAGAGGATCAGTTGCTTATCGCTTACCGTGTTATACAATACAGATATTATTGTTTCAAGGCCCTCCAGAGAGTTAAATATGTGACACTTGTTCATTTTCCGACCTCAGACTCGAGGTGCACAAATACTTTTGAGTGTCTGCACCTAATATAAGCGAGATGCTTTTAACTGTGATTTCTCATTCAAGTCACACGGGTCTGGGGAGGGGGTGTCCTAATGTATAGCAAGTGTGGGAGCCACAGCAGGAGAAATGGGCTACCTTGGCTGAGGTGAGCAGCAAAGGTCCCAGTGAAATCAGCCCACCTAACATCATAAACTCTCTTGTCCTCAGCCAAACTGCCACTCCAGCGATTTCCTAACGCAAAAAATAAGTGAAGAGGACCTATAAATAAAATAGCTCTGATCTACAACAGCCACTGTGGTGGGTATTCTAGGGCTGAAGGATTCTTACATACATTGAATGGTCTATACAATGGGACCCCCTGGAGCCACACTTGAGGAGGAGGGGTTATCAGCCTCACTGCAAATATCCGTGGACTAGAAGAGAGGAAAGGACTTCATAATAAGAGACTGGACACCATAAAGGTATATTACTTGATAATCTTCATTCAAAAGTCTTAGGAGTTACATGAGCTCATACTGCAGGTTCAGAACACTTTATTTGCAAAGGCCAGGTAGAAATAGCTTAGGGTTTATGGGCCTGTCCAATCCTGGTTACAAATTCTTTGTCTTGTTTGTAATTCCAATGAATTACAAACAAATTGAATTGAAAATATAAAACAGACTCAGGACAGATATGACCCTTTGACTGTAATGTACAAACTTCTGCATAAGGAAGTAATTATTCTAGCTTAAAAACAATAGTATGAACCAAATTTCATGGCCCGTATGAAAAGGCTAAGGAGAATATTAATGCTCCCGCAGAGTGGTGAAGCTGGAGGATGGATGCTCCAGTGTGACATCAGGGGCAGCAGGAGACTGCGGCTTTGTGGCTTGCTTCAGTGTGACCAGGACCCCCATCAGGGCTTTGACCTTATGATGCGATGCAAACACAGCAGCCTCCTTCTGAACTGGCCACAGTCCCTGGAGGTTTACTCCCATATAGAAGCAGTCCTGCTGCACCAAGAGATAAAATTAGACATGTACAATTAAACTACTTCCTCAAGGTGACAATGATTGTTAAGTGAAGGGAGGGTGTCAGAAGAGAACTAGAGAGAAATACTCATGTGGCTTTCATTGTTCTACTCTGAGATCACCTTCTTAGAGGAGTATGTGATTTTCTTAGCTTATATGCATGCTTGTGAAAGGCATAAAGCCTGTAAAGATGACATTTTCTTGAACTCTTTCAATTGATAATTATGCACATTTCCATAACTTCCCTTAATGATTGATCCACTTCAGAAAGCAGCCGCTAGGGAACCAGCTGATTTGCATACTGAATGCCTTCAGCCCTCAGACTGGAGACAAAGCAGTCACAACAATCTATTTTCTTTTATTCAATTTACCGGGAAATCAGTCACCTCCTGGAGTTCACCTTTTCTTCAGGCTGATCAAACTTTGAAATTCGAAATGATTCCATTTACTTGCAGATTAGGTGGTGACCAAGACATATGCTTTCTAAGGCCTAGACATTCTGATCTCTGAAGAAGAGTAAATTCCTGAACTTCAAGGTACTTTTAAAAGCTTTTAATTGTGGTTCATGGGTTTGCATCAGATCTCAAAGGTAATTGTTTGATTGCAATGCAAAGTTATTTTAACTATTGCTAAATTCCACAAAGAACTACAACCAGTAGAAAACTACATATGCATTTAATCAAATAATGTTAACACATTTTTTATTATTTTTCAATGATAACCATTGTGGCACACAGTAATTAGTGGTGGATATGAAGCCAGTTATAAAATAATTATACTTCTCATAATCACATTATCAATGTGCATTTTGCTTTCTGGCTGTTAACTTGAAGTCAACGGCATGGAGCAAGGCTTAAGCATAATAAAAACATAAAAAATGGAAGTAAAATTCTATTGCATGGGATCACACTTCTCTAGTCTAATTTGTCTTTAATTCAAATTTAAAAAGAAAAAAAGCCAAAAAGCCAATTAACTCATCCTGGAGGTAAATGCCAAGATCTGAAAGTGGATAATCTGTGAGCTTTTCTCCTTCTCAAGACTGACTGTTTAGCTTCAGAAAATAGGTAGCCGGCAAACCTGACATAAATCTGGCCATTTTAAAAAAAGGACAAAACAGCAGGAAGCTTATTGATATTCTTCTCTTTTTATTTTCTTCAAGCTGCAGGCTTGACAGCCAGTTTTCCTGAGAATTGATTGTTGAGACAAAAGATGAACTTGAAACACAGTCAGCTCTTGAGGGGGGAAAAAAGTGATGAAATACAAAAGGCTGCGCTTAGGTGCTGAGGTTAAGTGCAGCCCATAGCAGTGCGTTTCCATCTGATTATTAGCATATGTGTGTTGGATTTATGACTGCATTAAGGACTCATTTGCTTGGCTGTTTTCATGTCCTGGTGGCCTTAGGAAAAGTGACTATGTGACCTTCCAGGGTGACTGGCGGTGGCAAAATTGGGTCTTCACCTTAGATTCTGTTATTTATGCCAGTGCCCCCACAGAGCAAACATAGATGAAAATGCTCCTGTTTCCTCTATTTCCACATAGCTCCTTAAACTACACGACATCGCCATTCCCATGTTTATCGTGGCGCTATTCACAAGAGCAAGATATAGAATCAGCCTAGGGAAAGCCCACCCAGTGCTGTGGGCCTGGAAGTCACCGTCACTATGATCTACATTATAATGTGAGACTGGAATGCACCAATAAAAGTATTAAGAAAAAAGAATCAGCCTAGGTGTCCGTGGAGAGATGAGGACATAAAGAAAATATAAGCTGTGTGTAACATATATGTATGCGTTATCTATACAATGGAATATTATTCAGCCATCAAAATAATGAAATTTGCTATAATATGATTGAGCTTGGACGGTATCACATTAAGTGAGCTGTCAGGTATAGACAGGCAAATGCTACGTGTTTTCATGTCTATCTGGAAGCTAAAATAGTTGATCTCATTGTAGTAGAGATTAGAATAGTATTTACCCAAGGCTGGAAAGGATGAGGAATAGGCAGTCTATGCCCATAATCATGATCAAAATCAAGAATTATCGGCTTTTTTGTACCACTTGCTCACACTACTTAGGGAGAAGAGCTGGCTGTGGAAGTGGGGACATTGTTTTGTGTCCTCTAGAGGCTCCAAAGACTTAGTTCAAAGGCTCTCAAACTTCAGTGTGCATCAGTTGGTAAAGCAATTGCCTAGAATGTGCAAGGTCCTGGGTTGTTTGATCCCCTAACACACACACACACACACACACACACACACACACACACACACACACACACTTTAACTTAAAAAAATCCATGCAACAAATGGAAGGAAAGAAAGGTGGCCGCACCACACATTACTTTTCGAAAGTTAATATCCCTACTATGTAATGGTCCTACAAAGATTGATAATGCAATAGAAAAATAAGTGGATAATGGACAAGAAAAGTGAACATAGTTCATAGAAAAAAAATTCAACTGGCTCCTAATTTCAATGATTATAAAATAAGGGCAAATTAAAACTCTCAAGATACTATTTTCCCCCATTATTTTGTCAGGAGCCCATAGTTTGGTAGGGTCTGTGTTTGCAAGGATCGTGATTGGAAAAGAGATTATAAATTAGTGCTTGCCATGCAAGTTTGTTTTGCATTAACAGTGTGTGTGTGTGTGTGTGTGTGTGTGTGTGCGCGCGCGCGCACGTGCGTGCTACTGAGGGTTGAGCCTAGAGGCATTCTATCTCTGAGATACTGCCCCCCAGCCTTATTTTATTTTTATCTTGAATTAGGTTTCATTAGGTTAATGAGACTTGCTGAGGCTGTCCTCAAACCTACAATCCTTCTGTCTCAGCCTCTCAATTACTGAAATTACAAGTGTGTGCCACCACATCTGGCTAGCGATAACTTTTAAAATTACAAATAAATGTGCTTTTGAGAGTTCTTAACACTTGGGGAAGTTATACTTCTCGAGTACTCAGTGGATAGAAGATAGATTAAATATATTATGCTTTTCCATAGGATGGAATTTCAGGAGGTTTTAAAGAATGAAGACACACATATAGATAAGAGGAGTGAGGGGACAATATCACAACAATGAACAACAACAAAAATTACAAAGTGTAGATTTTCAAGTAAACAGTGTAACCTTTCTGTGTAAAAATGTCAACAACAACAAAAAATGTATTCCTCTGTGCTTCAGAAAAACTCACTTGAAGAATACCTAAGAAATATATGGGAACAGTAGAAAGAAATAGATATTTCTTATAGTATACCTTTTAATTCTTTGTGGATTTTGAATAATAAAACGGTGATCTGTTCAAAATTCAAGCTAGTAATAATATTTTAATAGCAGAGCAAATATAGAAGACCAATATGCAGAGAAGTTTATAGAAATAATGAGTCTAGGCTTCATTTAGAATTGGCTTGGTCGAGATGCACCATTTAAAATATTTTTTGAACAGGTCACATATTTTATTATTCAAAAACTATAAAGATAATGTTTATAATGGGCATGTGTGTGTCATTTATATGGCATTTCTTTTAGTACTGGGAATAGAACATAGGTATAGTCACCTCTGAGCTATACCATTAGCACTATATTTTTTCAAGGTACTGGAGGTGGAATCCAGGGGCATTCTACCTCCTTGCTACACATCCAGTCCTATTTTTTAGTATATATATATATATATATTTTAGTATATATATATATATTTAGTATATATATATATATTTAGTATATATATATTTAGTATATATATATATTTAGTATATATATATATATATATATATATATATATATATATATATATTGGTGGTACTGGGGTTCCTGGAAGCCCTTCTACCTCCGGGCTACACTCCCAGACCTATTTTTACATTTTTATATTTGGAAACAGGGTCTCCTAAGCCAACGCGCGCGGCTGGCTTCGAACCTGCGCGATCCTCCTGTCTCTGCCTCCCAAGCACGGGGTTACAAGCGTGCGCCACCACGCCCAGCTTAGTCTTTATATTTTTTAAAACAGGATCTCACTGAGTTGCAGAGGGTCTGCGAACCACGATCCTCCGGTCTCTGCCTCCCGAATGCTGGGATTGCAAGTGTGCACCCGCACAGCCCAACCAGCACTATTTTTTATTTTTTATTTTGAAACAGAGTCTTACTAAGTTGCGGAGGGCCTCACTAAGTAGCTGAGGCTGGCAAGAACCTGCGATCCTCCTGTCTCAGCCTCCCAAGTACTGGGATTACAAGCTTGCACCATCAGGCGCAGCTTGAAGCAAACTTTTACTGAGCCTTTCTTTCATCTTCTGAGCTGTGTGTACTCTGTATTATAGGCTGAGGAGACAGGCTTGATTCCTGCCTCAGGAAACTCCGGCTAAAATGTTGCAGGGGATAGGTTGGGGGGGAAAGGTGTGTGGTGTGAAATAATCCCCCCCCACCACCAGACACACAGAGACAAACAGAAAAACCGTGGATTCTTGTCCTAAGCTAAGAATAAGTATTCATCGCTTGGACAGCTGCTGCAGATTTAAAGAAGTTTATTAAAAAGATAGAAATATAGAGATAGTTACAGCCCTGTGCCGGAGCAGACACAGGGGGGCAATTCGAACGAAAATGCCAACAAACTCCAGTTTCCTGAATTTTTATCCTGTCTAAGTCCAGCAGGTCCCTTTGATTTTTGGAGATCATGTTACACCTTATCGCCAGCCCCGGCTCTGCTTCTGTTATCTCGCCAGCTGGGTTTATGGCCTGAAAGGGGGGAAACATCTCTATCTTCAAACACAGACCCAGATTTATGGCCGGAGGGGGAGGCATCTCTGTCTTCAAACACAGGCTTTTACATTTCGTCTTTTCCCCCCACAATGTGTTAAATTGTTCTTAGGAATGCAAGGACATGTTGGCTAACCCTGGCTTTCTTAGTAAAGACAATATGTTTCAAGGTTGGACATCTTTCCCAGGACTGATACATTAATACTTTTTAAACTCTCTTCCCAATACCAGTACATAAAAGACATACATTCATTCACATTTTTTTCTAAAATGTCTACATAATTTTATGGTATTAAGTTGTCTCTCAAATATACATAATTAGCCAGTCCAATTAGTGAGGTAACATATCTAAGAAGTGCTTTTTTAGTAGCCTCACTAGTAATAATAAAGAAAAATTAAGGCTTCTCACGCTCTCAAGCTGGTCTGTGCTCTCTCTTGAATGTATATCCTCACTTTTCCTTTAATAAATCTCTGCCTTTGTCTCTGGGGGGAAAACAAACAGTAAAAAGAAAAATTGAGCCAGGTGCAGTGAGAGTATTTGGGAGGCTAAAACAGGAGAATCACAAGGTTGAGATCAGTCTCAGCAATTTAGTGTGACCCTCTGAACTAAGTGAGAATCTGTTTCAAAATAACAACAACAACAACAACAACAACAATAATAATAATAATAATAATAATAATAATAATAATAATGCATTTTAAAAAGGGCCAGGGTATAGCTTGTTTTAAGTATAATGTCTTTGGCTTCAATCCTCAATAACACAAAAAAGAAAAAAAAATAGAAATAAATGTGTATCTTCAGTCTGCCACTTTTACTTGAAGGGCCTGTTTTTACTTTCTGAAGTACTTATAATTTATGCTTTAGGTCAGAGACTGTGGAGCTTACCCACAATCAGCAGCAGCCTCTTCAGTCTTTGGTTATCCACGTGATCACACAAAACTCTGAAATGGGCCAGTTTTCCAAAGCACAATTCCCAGCGACTGAGCGGAGGAGGTCCAGGCCACCTGAGTCACGATATGAGGACTTCCCTTCAGGGCAAGGAACTTTGAACCCACTGATCTGCCTGGTGTTCTGTTTCTGCTCTCTTCTGCTTACAGAGTCAACCCCTTCACCCAGTTAATAAACACACATTGTTGCCAAATTCTAGAATATAAAGTAAAAACTGATGAGATCTTGAAAAGAAGTTTATGCCGGGCGTGGTGGCGCACCCTTGTAATCCCTGCACCTTGGAGACAGAGACAGGAGGATTGCGCTGGTTAGAAGCCAGCAGCGCTGGCTTTGAGACCCTGTTTCCAAATAAAATATAAAATATGTCTGGGAGTGTAGCCCTGAGGTAGAAGTGTTTCCAGGAACCCCAGTACCACCAAAATAAGTAAATAAATAAATAAATATAAAAAATAAAAGAGGATTATGATTATTTTGACTTCCTACAAAGCTAAACAGCATATAGCATCTCTTAGCCAAGACTAAATGCCTGGAGATGAGCAGATGACCCAGTTGGAAACTAAGACTTGAGAAATTACTTTTAGAAGAGGAGTTTATTTCCTTTTTTGTTTTTGTTTTTGTTTTTTTTGGTACTGAGGATGGAACACAGGGGCATTCTACCTCTGAGCCACACCCCCGACCTTCTTATTTTTTATTTTTAAACCGGTTTTCCCTAAATTGATGAGGGTCTTCCTAAGTTTATGAAGCTAACCTCAAACCTGTGATCCTCCTTTCTCAGCCTCCCAAATACTGAGATTACAGGTGTGTACCACCAGATCTGGCTAGTTTATTTCCTTTTATGAGAAACCCACAGAAGGATTCTATGGTACTGTTCAGTGTGAATTGGTCACTGCAAGTGTTCAAAACTATTTGCAACCCTTTAAGATAAGGGAGAAGCCGAATCACAAGTTATACTGCTGAGCTGCTGGATCAAGCCTTATCTAGGACTCGGATCAATCATTCCTTTTACTTTATGTGAACAGAAAAACCATTTTCAGTGCTTAACCTAGTTTGAGCTAGGGTTTCTATTAGTTGGTGCCCAAAGCATCCTGATACAGTGATGGAATACAATTTTATCTCCAAAATAAACAAGAGCCATGTGGTTACCATTGACCACAAGGAGCACATCCTCATATAGAGGAATCTACACAAACCAGGTACTGCCTGCACAAAGAAGGGCACAAACAGAATCCCACAGTCGGTATGGTCAACAAAGAACAGAGATTATGTGCTGTAAGTCAGCCACGAGCTGTGTAGTCAGAGGAAAGAAGTGGTGCTTTATTTATGAGATCCAACGGTACATCCTTTGAGCCAACGGCGAGACAGCTCTGTGGATGAAGAATACTAGCTGAGCTCAAAAGCACATCCAGACATCTGGCTACAAGGGACAGATGACTTTCCAGAAGAGACTTTCATGGTTGTATTCAAATATCATTATGGCTGGGAGTGGTGGCGCACGCTTGTAATCCCTGCGCTTGGGAGGCGGAGACAGGAGGTAGGATAGTGAAGGTTCGAAGCCAGCCTCCCTAGCTTAAAAGACCCTGTTTCCAAATAAAAATATAAAATAGGTCCGGGAGTGTAGTCCGGAGGTAGAAGGGTTTCCAGGAACCCCAGTAACACACACAAAAATTATATATATATATATTATATATATATCATTATGGAGGGCTTGAAGAGGGAGTTCTAAAGTCACAGAACAGGGCTTTTGTAGCATCATTCAATGATAGGAAAGGAGAATGATTTTTTCTTAAGCAACAAAGTATAGGAGATAAATCCTGAAGTTAACATTTTTGTTTCTTTACTTATTTTTGGTACTGGGGATTAAACCCAAAGCATTCTACCTCCAAGCTAAACTCCGGCCTGATTATTTTAAATTTTATTTATTATTTGGAAAAAGAGTATCACTAGGTTGCCTTGAGCCTGGCTCAATTACCAAGGCTGACTGTGAACCTGTGATCCTCCTGCCTCAGCCTCCCAAATACTGGGATTACAAGCAGGTGCCCCCACACCTGGATTGGACACTCTGAAGAGTTTCTAATGGGGTTGCTGCATGTTTCTGGTACATTCTGCTTTTCTGGAGCTGAAGCAGAGGTCTGAGGTCATGGGTGTTCTAGTATAGTAGTCAAGGGTGACTGAATGCGCTGTGGGGCAGGTGGATACAGCCCTAAGGTGAAGTTTCAGGAGACACTCACTCAGGGGAGAGGTACACAGGAAGGCATCCATGGCTACAGAGGAGTCGGCATTCAACCATCAGGGGGCTGGGCTGAGTGAGGCCAGTTTGGAAAATCAGGTGCCCAACAGAGAGGCCCAGGGAAAGAGCCAACAAAGTGGTGTGGCACCTGCAATACTTTGATTCAGATTTTCTTTTCAATGTTGCCTGTTTTGTTTAAGTAATTCATGGTGAGGTTATGGAGCTAAGGTTTCTGGCTCTCATCCATCTCTCTCAAGTTGCAATGAACAGGTCTCAGTTAATGTAAAAGAAGATCTTAGAATAGGGCCTGGTATAGGCTGAGCATATAAATGTCAACTATTAATATTCATTGTAGGACATGCCTGGAGGCTGAAGATCAGAGGGACGAAACACTCTGCCTGTAGGGCAGACCAGCAGGGCCTTGTCTGCTATTAGGCTCAGTCTAATAGGACACTTCAAAGTCCCCCCTCAAGAATGGCCCTCTAGCCAGGCGTGGTGGCGCACGCTTGTAATCCCAGCATTCGGGAGGCTGATATCGGAGGATCGCGGTTCACAGACAGCCTCAGCTACTTAGTGAGGCCCTCTGATACTTAGTGAGACCCTGTTTCAAAATAAAGAATAAAAAATAGGGCAGGGGGTATAGCTTGGAGGTCAAATACCCCTGGGTTCCATCCCCATACCTCCACACACAAAAAGAATGACCCTCCACAGTGCCAGCCACCTTGCCCGCAGGCTGAGACGGGTGTCCAGAGAGATGGAGGGCTGTGCCTGAACAAGGTAGGTGGCCTTTCAGCTCTGTGAAAGGCATCTGGCTGCTACCATTTAGTCTTGAATGCATAGAGTGCCCTGCAGATGTAATGCATGGTGTTAGGTCAGGATTTCTGGAGGAGGGTATGGGGCAATTCAGATCCCAAGTGTTCCACTGAGCAGCATCCTTCAGTATCACCTCAGTTTCTCCTGAGCATTTAACTGCTGTTATCCATCCTGAGCCCCTGCTCTCATC
This sequence comes from Muscardinus avellanarius, assembly GCF_963383645.1. Taxonomy (NCBI): domain Eukaryota; kingdom Metazoa; phylum Chordata; class Mammalia; order Rodentia; family Gliridae; genus Muscardinus; species Muscardinus avellanarius. The sequence goes on from NC_137790.1 coordinate 118,062,552, forward strand.
CATTTGCACTGTCCACTGGTGGCGAGAACAGTCACTTTCCTATAGTGGTGGTGAGCAGAGCTTCACAGAAACCAGCAAACCCACAGAATCAGAAGAGAGTTGTGGTACATGACCTAAGCACCTTGTCCCTGGCAATGGCTCCCTTTAGGTGCTACTTTCTAGTCTTCCCTGAGAGACCCCAAAATCCTGGAGCTCCTGGCTTGAAATCCCAGGGTTAGGCCAGGTGTGGTGGTGCACACTTGTAATCCCAATACTTGGGAGGCTGCAACAGAAGGATCAAGCCATCCTCAACAGCTTAGTGAAACACTTCACAACATAGTAAGACCCTGTCTCAAAATAAAGAAAAAATACAGGAGTAACGGTGTAGTTTCAGAATGCCCCTGGGTTCAATGTACTGTAAAGAAGAGGAAAATGAAGAAAGAAAAAGAAAAAGAAAAAAGAGGAGGAGGAGGAGGAGGAGGAGGAGGAGGAGGAGAAGAAGGAGAAGAAGGAGAAGGAGAAGAAGAAGAAGAGGAAGAAGAAATAATAATGATGATTCCAGGATCAAGGGAGGAATCTTGGGACCAAGTCTCTCTGAAGTTTGAAGCTTGTTTATCTATTTTTTTATGGTACTGGGGGAACCCAGGGGCATTCTACCTCTGAGCTACACCCCTACCCTATTTTTCAATTCTTTATTTTGAAACAGGGTCTCACTGAGTTGCAAAGGGCCTCGCTAAGTAGTTGAGGCTGTCCACGGACCTAAATCCTCCTGTCTCAGCCTCCTGAATGCTGGGATTACAAACGTAAACCACCATGCCTGGCTTGAAGTTTATTTTTATTTCAGCTAGGGAACAAAAGGTTTAATCACATCTAGGGGAAATCCTACCAAAGAGCTTACTAGGAACTCTTCCCCCAGAACCGAAAAGGCTTTGGAGCTAAGAGAGTGGTTTGACTTCCTACACCCACCGCACAATCAGTAGCCCCTACCTCCCTTCCTCATTCTTGTTTCTTGACATTTGAGCAGGAACCCCAGCTGCTCTTTTCTATTTTGGTTATAGGGAAACAAAAGTAGCCACCTCCCTTCATGTGAAACTATACCAAAAAAAAAAAAAAAAAAAAAAAGATCAAAACTTAGTTTCTCCTCTGACCATTGTATGCCTTTGGCATGATAGCCTAGGGCAGAAAAACAGTCAGGGGCTGGGGACTGAACCCAGGGGTGCTGTACCACCAAGTACACTGAGTATGCTTAACCTATTTTTCTTTTTGAGACAGGGTCTTGCTACTTTGCCCAGGCCAGCCTTGAACCTGTGATCCTCCTGCCTCATCCTTTTAAGTACTGGGATTACAAGCCATTGCACCAAGCTTTTTTTTTTTTTTTTTTTTTTTTTTTTTTGTAGTACTTGGGATGGAACCCAGAGGCATTCTACCTCTGAGCTATGCCCTCAGCCCTATTTTTTTTTGTCTTTATTTTGAAACAGGGTCCAACTGAATTACAGAGATCCTCACTAAGTAGCTGAGGCTGACCGCGAATCATGATCCTCTTGCCTCAGCCTCCCGAATGCTAGGATTACAAGCATGTAACACCATGCTGGGCCAGATTCTTATTCTTAATAGTAACTAGATGAATCTTTGCATTTGACCCTGGAATCTGCATCTGAACCAGGTCTTCCTGTGATTTAACTTTATGAGCATTGGTATTCAAGGGCAAGGTATATCTCCTTCTTTACGATGAACCCTCTGTCGTTCCCATCTATTCTTCCACAAATCAAATGCCATCTCTTTAAGAAGAATAATTTTGACCCTGTTCTTCCTCAGATACAATTGCTTCTTTTTCTCTCTGCACATCCAGTTTTTCCTATTCAGGTGCCTATTGGACTTTCACCTTTTATGTCTGTGATTTTGACCGTGGTTTCTTTGGGGATTTCGATTCATTTGGCCAAAAGGTTTTATTGAAGACTAGCAGTCCACTGACAGTGTAACAGCCTGGCGACCAGGGAGCTGGGAGTCTAAGGAGGAACCCAGGAAAGGACAATGCCAGCGGAGTGTGCTGCACTGTGAAAGGCTGGAGGCTGGTGTTTTAGAAGCTGAAGACCATTGATCCTGGCGGTGGAGACCAGGATTGAAGCTACTCAGAAAACTGATGCCTGAGCTGATTCTGAAAAGAGGATGAGAGTTACCCAAGGGTCAGAGGAGAGAGTATTCCTCTAGCTAAAGAGAAAAACGCACTAAGACCCCTGTGTGTGTGTGTGTGTGTGTGTGTGTGTGTGTGTGTGTGTGATCACAATAAGAATAAAGAATGAGAATAAGCGAGTGTGTAGAGTAAGGCATCATGTAGTTGATGGTATGGGACGTCAGCATACTATAAATGACAGTATGGACTTTAGGATTAAATATTCCTAGCTTCAAATTCCAGCTTTGTTAGTCACAGATAAGTATCTTTAGGTAGGTTGTGCATCCTTTTTGCATCTTTTTGTTTATATAATGGATGCAGTAATATTTATCTCAGCAGAATGTTGTCATGCTGGGTATGGTGGTGCACACCTGTAATCCCAGTACCTGAAAGGCTGAAACAGGAGGATGGCAGGTTAGAGGACAGCCTCGGCAGCTTTGTAAGGCTCTCAGCAACTTAGAGAGATCGTGTTTCAAAATAAAATGAATAAATAAATAAAAAGAGTTCAGCTCAGGGGTAGAACACCCCTGGGTTCATTTCCCACTACCACATACAAGCACACACAAAAGAATGTTACCATGATGAGACAAGTGTATAGTACTTAACATGATGCTTAGTATATAATAGGTATTTTTAAAAAGAGTAGTAGTGACTAATATTCTGACTTTAGATCTGACTTTGAAATCCCAGTTCCATCACTTCCTAAATCTGTGTGGCCTTGGGCAATAAGCCGAATCAGTCTCCATCTGTGTCCCCATCATCCACGTTCAGAAAGGAAAGGTACACTAGATCCCCAGCCCAGAGCCCATAACAAGGAGCACTGAATCAATAAATCATCACTATTATTATCCATTAAAATATATTTTGTTTGGCACTTATGCCACAAAAATATGTTGTTGATGCTTGGAAAGGTAGCATTCCCAAGGAGGAAACCTCATTTCACGGCTATAAATCATTTACACTACAGTCGTTTGAAAAATCACATCCTATTACAGCTCACGGCCACAAGGTGGCAGCAGACCACGTTTCTATCGACCACATGTTCAGAAAGTTGTTTTCCAAGCAACCCCATGAGAACTGTTTTTGTTGAAAGAAAGAAAGAAAGAAAGAAAGAAAGAAAGAAAGAAAGAAAGAAAGAAAGAAAGAAAGAAAGAAAGAAAGAAAGAAAGAAAGAAAGAAAGAAAGAAAGAAAGAAAGGGCACTGGAAAAAAATCTTCTTTATTGCCTTCCATTTTCCTCCCATCTCCTTGTTAAAGGTAGGTAGAAATACAGCTGAAGACTATTCAGACAGACCCCTAAAGAAATTTGTAGTTGATATTCAGTTACGTTATCTGGCTATATTCATGTTACTGTCTTAAAGTATACTTTTGGCCTTTGTTTACTTACATTTTTAGATTCTCTAGGTTTTTTTTTTTTTTTTTTTTTTTTTTTTTTTAACAAATGGTGTCCAAAAAGTCTACTTTTTGGAAATACAACAAAGGACTGATTTTTCTGTTTTTTACTTTTTTAGATTTCACTTAGAAGATTGGCTTCAAGATACTTCAGCTTTTGCATTTTGTTTTACTTCACAAAAGTAAGTGAAATTTATGGAATTTTTGAACTTTTTTTTTTTTTTTTTTGCAGTACCAGGGATGGAACCCAAGGGCATTCTACCTCCAGCCCTATTTTTTATTCTTTATTCTTATTATTATTTTGTGTGGTACTGGGAGTGGAAATCAGAGTCTCTTCTACTTCCGGGCTATATTTATATTTTAAATATAGACCTATTTATATTTTTTTTATTTGGAAACAGGGTCTCACTAAGTTGCTGAGAGCCTCACTAAGTAGCGGGGGCTGGCTTCAAACCTGTTTGATCCTCCTGTTTCAGCCTCCCAAGTGATGGGGTTACAAGCATGCACCCGCCATCACCCCAGGTTAACAACACTTTTTGATGGTATTTGCTTTTGTAGTTCAAGATTCTAAGTGGGTAGGAATCATTGTGGAAAGGTTCAGTATAACAAAACCATCAGTTCCTGGATTTCTTTCTCTCTTTCTTTCTCTTCTCCTTTCCTTTCTTTTCTTTCTTTTTTTAGTGTGAATGCTTCACAATTAATTGCAGAAAGTGTTTTCTCGTTGACCTCCCTGAACATATGAGTAGGACTCTCCCCCTGCATTAGCTCTTCCAAGCTACCTGCTGCTGGTGCTGATGTACTTAGCATTTTGCTTCTTCTACAAGTCTCTCTACAGCCAGCCTCTCTCCTGGGCAAAGTTGCTGGCTTGCACTCAGCTTTTTTTCCAGCGTGGAATTCCTGGTGGAACCTGAAAACATTTCCTTCTGATCCTGAAGGTTAAATTGACTCTTTTGAGAGATCTATGAAATGCATAAAAAGTTTGTAACATATAGGTTTTTGTGTATGTATGGTACTGGGGATTGAATCCAGGGACACTCTACCTCCGAGCTACACCCCCAGTCCTAATTTTTTATTCTTTATTTTGAAACAGGGTCTCACTGAGTTGCAAAGGGCCTCACTAAGTAGCCCAGGCTGTCAGAGAACCGCGATCCTCCTATCCCAGCCTCCCAAATGATGCAATTGCAAGCGTGCATACCACCATGCCTGTCTTGTAATGCAATAGTTTCAAATAAACAATACCCTTTTCCAAGTCTGATAGATGTACACACACATAGATAAGTGGGCGTACAATGCTTGTATAGCATTTTAAGTTATTTTGTGTTGGTGTCTTACTAGCTCATTAGTATCTGGATTTGAACCTGGGCTCAGCAGGCCCTCTAGACAGACCTGCACTCCTAGTTGATGGCAGACCTACCCTCTTTTAACTGTGAGCTTTAGACATTTTACAATATGACTGGTCTCAGTGTGTTTCTGGTTTGGGTTTCTACTTTAGGGGCTCTGAATCAGAGTAGGAAGGGAAGGTACATTCAAGGGGAAAAGAAGGTGGGAAAGAGTGTTTGTCTTGTGAATGATAATTAATTGACAGGCTGAGAACTAAGTTGGCTTCTAGGTCATTGAACAGGACTTTAGTATCCCATGGTCAGAAGCAGAATAGGAAAGAATTCTCTCACCTGCATTTCTGTGACTATCTCACCCATTTGGCATAGAATTCAAATCAGGAAGAGTTATGTACAGTATGGAATAGATAGGTAAAGGTGAATGCAAAATAGCAAAATAACTAGAAACATCTCTGGGATGGACAAGGGCTTTCTGTGGTACAGGTATGGAGGAAGGAAACAGGTACAGCTATTTCTGTGCAGTGGTACAGTTGCCTGGGTTAAAGATAATCTGGAAGTTGTTTTGTCCAAATCCAGAACAGGGTGAGACTTTCCAGTGAGGGGCTAAGCAAACAATGACCTAGAATATGGCACTGGGATTTTACTTCAAGAAGATAAGTGGCCAGAGCTCTTAAGAGTATTGGGAGCAGAAGAAAATTGATTAAGCTTTGTGTAATTCTGAGCCCAGGTAGCTGTACATGAAGACATATTACTTAGAGCTTAAAGGAGTAATTACAGATGACATAAATAAGTAGCCCAAGCTAGGGAGAAATTAGGACACAGGAGGGACTCGAGACAAAAGAGGAGAAACCTTAGTGGAATGAAGGAGGGACCCTAACTGAGAAAGCTGGGATGGGGCAAGAAAACTTGAAGGGGAAACACTTCAAGGGACATGATGTACATACACAAATTTATCAGTGCCAGTCACAATGTTGTACACAGGAAGGTGGGGATGGAAAAGGAGTAGGGTGGAAATGGGGGAGGGCTCAATGAAAGCTGTGTACTTAACATGCCTCTATCACCTTGAACTTCATCATGATATCTGATTATAAAGCAACAATTAAAAAATGTAGCCCAGTTTATACAGTTCAGGGTATAAATGTAGGACCATAAAATAAAGAAGAGGCTAGAATTTACAGTGTTATCATGTTAGACATTGATTGTTTGCTCATAAGGGCAAGTGTATATTTAGACAAAATTTTAGGAATTACTGATTGAACCCAGTGGCATTCTACCTCTGAGCTATACCCCCCAGCCTTATTTTTGTATTTTTTATTTTAAAACAGGGTCTTATTAAGTAGCAGAGGGCCTTACTAAGTAGCTGAGGCTGGCTATAAACCTGTGATCCTCCTGTCTCAGCCTCCCAAGTACTGAGATTATAAGCATGTGCCACCATACCCAGCGATAAAATATATTTTAAAATGTGCTTAAGTTAACCTAGACATTCAGGACTCTTCACTCTCCTGTGCTAAATCCACTGAAAAAAATCTCCAAGAAGCTAGGCATAGTGGTGCATGCTTGTAATCCCAGCATTTGGGGGGGGGGGGCTGAGAGAGGAGGATCACAGGTTCTTGGACAGCCTCAGCTACTTAGTGAGATCTTGTTTCAAAATAAAGAATAAAAAAAGGGCTGGGATATAGCTCATAGGAGAATGCTACTGAATTCCATCCCCAGTACTGCAAAACAAAACAACAACAAAACAAAACAAAACAAAACAAACAAACAAAAACTCCAAGAGGCATCATATAAAGCCAGGCGTGGTGGCTCACACTTGTAATCCCTGCATTTGGGAGGCTGAGACCAGAGCATCGTGGTTTGCGGATAGCCTCAGATACTGAGTGAGGCCCTTTGCAACACAGTGAGACCCTGTTTCAAAATAAAGAATAAAAAGTGGGGCTGGGGGTGCAGCTCGGAGGTAGAATGCCCCTGGGTTCCATCTCCTGCACTGCAAAAACAACAACAACAACAACAACAAAAGAGGCATCATATGAAAGAAATCTACAGGAGCCCCCTCAGTGAGATGTCTTTGCAACCTGATTCTGTTGGCTCAGAGCTGGCTTAAAATTTAGAGACACTAAGAATTGACAGGAACGAGGGAGTGACAAGCAGGTATAGAGCTTGAGTTGGCGCTCTCTCTCCCACATCGTGCAGGTACAGATCCTACATGACCGGGGAAGGCCACTGTCATCAAAGATGAGCCACACATCTTTGGTGGCCACTGCTCATCTCTCTGCTGGACACGGCTTCATGGGGGGGGGGGTTTCCTGGTGTTTTCCAACTTCACAAGGTTCAGCAGGACATGGGCTGTTTGTTGCCGCTGAAGCAGGAGCCAGCCTGGCAGGAGAACTGATTCCTCCGCAGCTGATACTACCCGCTGTGCTGAGAGGCAGAAGGGTGGTTCAGCTGTCCTGGTCCACCCCCGCCAGCAGCTGTGTGGACTGGCTTCAAGTGGTGTGCACAGTGGTATGTGTCTGTGTGTGCACACACATGCTAGAGAATTGCCTTCAAGAAGTGTATGACTTGACCTGCCCTTTAGATATTTTCCCACTAAGTCTATCATGCGCCCTTGGTATACTAAGATGGTGCAAAGCTTATGCTTTTCGAACGCAATGAAAAACACCTATCAGTTGTTTTCTGGAGATGCAGTCTGATTGGATAAACAAAAAACAAAAAAACCAGGGGTTTTCAAAGACCTGAAAAGATGGCTCTATTGAATCATGTACTTTAGGAATTGAAATAAAACAGCAAACCTCCCCTTCGCCCTTTTGATTTTATATACATCTGAAAGATGCATTTGATTGCAGAGCAAAATTCTACCCAAAGAATTGCAAGCCATTTTAAAATGTAAGTATGTGGCAGGCTCCAAGGAACCAAGGCAAATGAAACTAAAGTGAGGGACACAGCACAAGGTTTGTCTTTTCACGAGTCAATGGTGTAGGGAAGAGAAGACGGCAATTCTAAGACCGAATGTGATTTGACTGTAAGGAAGGAATTAAGTTAATAAATCAATGCCAGTTAAGTCAGAAAAATTGTCTAAACAAAAAACACTTTCATTCTATAAGGAATATAAATGACTTCAAGTGCCTCGCATAGGCAAAATAAAATAATATAAGCATAGGAAACCAAAGCAAAGATTTTTTTTAATCCAGGATGTTTATGGATCTATTATCTAGCAGTACTTTCAGTTGAATTCTTTCAGAGACTCAAAGGCAAAAAGTTAGAAGGGTAATATATGTTTTCTATGTTAAGAAGTTCCAGGAAGGAGTAATTTACAGAATTCTTTCCAGGAGCAGGAGATTATCTCCTGACATCAGTAATGCAAACTTAGGCAATCTAACTGATTATTACATATTATTTATACAATGTTACATATTTTATTTTATTTTATTTTTGCGGGTCTGGGGATGGAACCCAGAGGCATTTGACTTCCGAGCTACACCCCTTGCCCTATTTTTTATTCTTTATTTTGAAACAGGGTCTCACTAAGTTGCAGAGGGCCTCACAAAGTAGCTGAGGCTGTCCGCAAACCGTGATCCTCTGGTCTCAGCCTCCCGAATGCTGGGATTACAAGCGTGCGCCACCACACCCAGCTTCATATTTTATATTTAAATATACTATGAGATGGTAACCAGTGGTAAATGGCTTGGATTTCAATCACTTCAAAATAATGAATAGAATATAATTTATCTCCTTAGGAGGTCTGCAGATTAAGTATATCCTTCTTAGAGCACTGTCAGGACACATAAAATCAGAATTTAGAAATTATATTCAATATATTATCATATTGCTACATTAATTAAGACAAGTAATTTCAATGAAAGAGGATACCCATTAGAATGTGTTTATAGCCAGGCGTGGTGGCTCACGCCTGTAATCCCTGGTAGGCTGATACAGGAGGATTGTAGGCTCGAAGCCAACCTCAGCAGCTTAGTGAGACCCTGTTTTCAAATAAAATATAAAAAATAGGTCTGGAGTTATAGCTCGGAGGTAGAAGGCTTCTAGGTTCCATCATCATTATCACACACAAAAAAAGTGCTTATAAGAAGTATCAGTCTTAAGGTTTAAAAATATTAGTCCAATCACTTGAAATGACAAAGAAAAATGCTGGAAATAGTACATGAGAGCTAATGGTTCAAATTTAAAATAATTTTTTTTACATTTTGTATGCCATAAATATTTATTTTAAATAATATAGAAACTAGGAAGGAAGGAGGGAGGGGCGGCAGAATAGGAAGACAAGTGAAACAACAGGACACGGGCTGCACTGGGTGAGTCCAAGGGCCCTGAGCACCTAACACCACCAAGATCCTGGCGCCACCATCCCGTCCGTCTATACGACAGGGGCCCCTTCTTGCTGTTGTTGTTTTATTTTTAATCTTCTACAATATTTTTCTCTGTCTTATTTCTTTTAGATTTGTAGTGTCTTTCTGTATCATTCTTTCATGTGAGGTTAAAATTTTAAACCCAAAAGTGAACAATATCAAGGCAAATTATGATCTTTAGGTTCAGGATATGTGATTCCACGCTGGGATGCTCCGTAAATGAGGCCCAGTCTCACAGGTCCCTCAGGCCGAGATTCCCTGCAGACTCTCTGGATCCCTAATGAACTTCATGCAACTGCTGGAAATCTTTTTTTTTTTTTTTTTCAGACAGAGGTTTATTTAAGAAAGCAAGGAATACACATTCAAAGAAGAATGCAGGTTATCTCCAGAGTGAGAGACACCTTGAAATCATTTATATTAGTGTATACATCACTCAGTGCTTCCTGATGATCTTATTTCTCTCTCTCTCTCTCTCTCTCTCTCTCTCTCTCTCTCTCTCTCTCTCTCTCTCTCTCTCTGTGTGTGTGTGTGTGTGTGTGTGTGTGTGTGTGTGTTGTTTTGTTTTTATGGTACTAGGGATTGAGCCCAAGGACATTCTACCTCCAAACTATACTCCCAGCCCCTTTTTATTTTATTTATTTTTTTGTTTTGAAACAGGGTCTTGCTAGATTTCTGAGAATCTCACTACATTGCTAAGGCTGTCTTCAAACCTATGACCCTCCTACCTCAGTTTCCCAAGTACTGGGATTACAGGTATGCACCACCGTGTCCAGCACTTTATTGCTTATGGTATATATCACCAAGGTAGAGTGTAGACTCCAGGAGATTAGAACCCCTAACTCTCTTGTTCATTCAACATCCCCAGCACCAATATGCAATAGATAGTAAGTGGTTGGTAAAAGCCCCTTTCCCATGTAACTTAATATAAATTAAATATAAGATGATTTTCTCCAAATTTTTCAGAAAATAACTACATATACTGGAGTTCTTACAAAGCTTGTCATTATAGGTTGCTTTCACTAATCAAGATATTTAAATACTTAAAATAGTAGCAAGATATATCCCTACAATGTTTTACCTACAACTAAGGCTTAGTTTCAGTTTTACAAACGATCATCGGTTAATGTTAGTATAAGAGAATGCAGAGAAGATTAGTAATTTCAGTAATTATTCTTGGCTTTTGGCATCACATTTGTGTCAGAGGTCATCATAGACAGGACCGTCAAGACTATTTTAGAAAGCAATCATGGTGTTGCATTATGGGGTCTAAGGACTCTAACACGAGAAAGAATTAAAGTGAAAGTAAAACTCTAATAATGGTTTTGAAAGAAAACCTCCAGTGTCCACATCATGTAGAATCACAAAGTGCTGTGTATCCAGCAGCTGAGGTACAGCTGATCCTGCAAGGACCACGTGATAACAGCTCTAGAACTAGGGTGCATCTCAGCCTGCGTGGGGTCCTGGGGCCATCCCAAGCAGGACAAAACAAATACTCCTGGTGAGGACATGGACTCCAGTGTCAAAGATGCACTTAAAGGAGTTGAATAATTTTTTTAAAGTGTGATGGGGAAAGCAATACTTCTAAATGACTATAATTAGATAATAAGTTCTTAGAGTCCATGTGTGACAAGAGGAGACCCACCAGAGGGCAATTACTGTGTTGTCCACAGGCTCGGATGTTTATATCTCCTAACAAACAAAAGGCTTGTGTGGAAACATCTTCCTGAGTACATTTATTTTAAAGTGCACCCTTCTGCCTATTGAGCATGGTATTTCTTTTTTGCAGAGGGCCTCACTAAGTAGCTGAGGCTGTCTGTGAACCACGAACCTCTCGGGTCTCAGCCTCCCGAATGCTGGGATTACAAGCGTGCGCCACCATGCCCGGTGAGCATGGTATTTCAATGTGAAGTTTTACTCTTTTCAGTTCTGTATAACTTTGAATCTGAGTGTTTATTACTTCTCAGATAGTTTATCTATTCTGTTTTCCAAAAAGTCCTACTAAAAATGTTTATGAAAGTTTTCAATATCTTGCCTCTTTCTGCTGGATTACATCTATATTTCTCAATACCTTTTTCCTATTATTTAAAAATGTTTCTTTCCAACTGCATTTAGTTTGGATTACTCCTGTTTATTATTTTTCTATAATTTTCATTTTTAACTTTTTAAATTCTTTTTCATATGCCAGAGCTTTTATTCAAACTTTAATTTCTTCAGATTGTTGTTCTTTATCTTTCTGCAAGCCCTTATTAAAATCTTAAACAACTTTCTTTTACTTTATTCATGTACTCAGTTATTTTTCTTCCATCCAGAGGGACTATGTTCTCCAGTATTTAATTTTCTTGGTGATCTTTTCAGCTGCAGGATTTCTGAGTTTCTTTGGAATTTTGGTTTTCAAAATTCAAGCTTGTTTTGACAGGAGAGATTTTTCTCCTTCCTCTGAGTTCTTTGCTTATTTCTCTATACTCTTATTTTATAGTTCCCTCTCCTAGTGATGTACCATCCAGAATACGGGGTCCCCAGTCCAGGACCAGGTTGAATGTAGTGGACTCTGACTCTGACTTTCCCCTTCTCTGGGCAGCTTTACCTGAGGTGCAGTTCCAGCTGTTGATAACAGGATTTCTCTTTCTTCTTCCTCCTCCTCCTCCTCTTCCTCCTTTTCTTCCTCCTTCTCCTCTTCTTCCTCTTCCTCCTCCTTTGTCTCCTCTTCCTCCTCCCCCTCCTCCTTTTCCTCCTTTGTCTCCTCCTCTTCCTCCTCCTTTGTCTCCTCTTCCTCCTCCCCCTCCTCCTTTGTCTCCTCCTCTTCCTCCTCCTCCTTTTCTTCCTCTTCCTCCTCCTTTTTCTCCTCCTCCTCTTCCTCCTCCTCCTTCTCCTTTTCCTCCTTTGTCTTCTCTTCCTATTCCTCCTCTTCCTCCTCCTCCTCTTTCTCCTCCTCCTTTTCCTCTTCCTCCTCTTCTTCATCCTCTGCCTGCACTATCTCATCCTACTTCTGATTTTTATTTACTTTTCTTATTTTCCTGCTTCTTTTCATGGGCTGAATGAACCCTCTATTTCCCTTTATTTCCAGTAAGGGGGTTCAGTTCTGAGCCCCTGTTTTTAGAGCACAGGATCTAAAATCACAGCCACATCTCCCAGCTTCTGGATCCTGAGCCACAGCCCCCGCTTCCCACGCTGCTTTTCTGTCTGAGTTACTGATACCCTTTCTGAGCAGCGCATCATCTTTCCAACTTGTCTCTTCCTATGTCTCATCCTATTTAGTCAGATGAGTGGGAAAGATTCTCAAAGACGACGAGGGATACTGACAAGAGAGTTTGGGAGGGCTTTGCTTTCGCTCAAAGGTAGATTACCCATGGAGTAAGTGCGTATTCTCCAGATAAAATTAAACCCTGGAGATTTGTCTCCCCTCCCACAGCATCCCCAGCTCCTAGTCTATGCTATGTACGCAGTGGGCACCATGCAAACATGAACCGAGCCTTTTTTATTCTTACCTGCAATGGTGGGGGGCAGAAAGATAGAAGGGAAATTATCATAGGAGGACATGATGTCACCTTCGGTCCATTCGGTCTAGCTGAAGTGCAGTGCTAATACTTGCATCAGGACACTTTGTGAGACAGTATGTAGTAGTAATCTCTCAGCTGCATCATGTCAACCAAAAGTGCCCTGTTATTTATTTGATAAAGTTATGAGGTACATTCAGCCTTAAGTCTGAATGAAGGCAAGAGCAGGGAGAAATGTAAATTCTCCCCATTTTTTTTTTTTCGGTATTGGGGATTAAACCCAGGGCCATTATACCTCTGACCTACACCCCAGCCCTATTTTTTATTCTTTATTTTGAAACAGAATCTTACTAAGTTGTGGAGGGCTTTGCTAAGTAGCTGAGGCTGGCCACAAATATGTGATCTTCTTGTCTCATCCTCCCAAGTACTGGGATTTAAAGCATGTGGCACCACACCTGACTTCTACTGATTTTAAAATTGGGACATTTTGGGGGTACCAGGAACTGAACCCAGGGATATTCTACCTCCCAGATACACCCAATAATTGGGAAGGGATATCTGACACAGAAGAGGTAAGATATTTTTAGCTACACCACTCATTTTATTTTGTTCCCTCTGGCTAGAGGATATAAGCACAACTTTGGGGGACAGTGTGTCCATCTTGGAAAACTTGGAATCGCTGAAATAGACAATTGATGACAGAGATTAATCTTATAAAGCGACTTCTTTATTAAATATGTAATTTCAGAATATAGAAAGTTCCTTACAGACTTAGATGAGTGTGTAGCATGCAAATTTTTTCTGAAGAAAGATTTAAAATGAAAAAAGAATACTGTATCTCCATGGTAACAGTGAAGGCAAAATTTCTTTGGGTGCCTTAGATCAATATCAACAGCTGGGACAGGTTGAGCAAAAATGGGCCGGGACCAGGAGGTGGTGGATTTGGAGATGGGGAATAAAGAAATGACAGTCCAGCTGTGTGTGGTGGCGCAGGCTAGTAATCCCTGCGCTTGGTAGGCAGAGACAGGAGGATCGCGCAGGTTCGAAGCCAGCCTCGCTGGTTTAAGAGACCCTGTTTCCAAATAAAAATAGAAAATAGGTCTGGGAGTGTAGCCCGGAGGTAGAAGGGTTTCCAGGAACCCCTGTACCACAAAAGAAAGAAAGAAAGAAAGAAAGAAAGAAAGAAAGAAAGAAAGAAAGAAAGAGAGGAAGGAAGGAAGAAAGAGAAAGGGAGGGAGGAAAAGAAATGACAGTCCAAGCCAGAAGTGGGAAAACCAGCCTTCCCTCATTAGTACTGTATTTGAAGAAGCCAGAGTTTCAAGGATATTTTTTCAAAGATATTTCCGTTCCATCCTGCTCGAATCAAAAGTAGGGTAAACTATGATAACATTAAAAAATGTATGGCTTGAGTTAGGTATGTTTTAAAACTGAGTGGGCATATTTTGACAAATTAGGACATATTTTATAAATCAGTGTCCTCAAAAAGAACCCTACAAGGATATCAAAGGGCAAGCATGTAAGCAGAGGCCGAATTGATGTAAGAGAAGGCTGTATAAGTAAGAAATTTCTTTTCGCATTTCAAAAAAAAAAAAAGAGAGAGAGAATAGAATGCATGTCCATGTAGTACAGATACACAGTGTTGCTGAGTCATTTCTTAGTAGAAGCAATACTAACGATAAAAGCAGTGAGTCAGCAACCGGCATGGTTTTATTTATTAAATAAAACCTTATCCTTATATTTAATTTTGTGTCTAAAAGTACATTTGGAGATTTTAGTTCACTTTTTCTAGGTATATAAAAATAATTATAATTTTATCAATAGAGGGAAAAATTACCTAAAATTATTTAAAAAATATATACATTTGACTTCTGACACATAAAAATTGTGTGTGTTTTTGGATACAGCATGACAAATTTTGACGCATATATACAATATGTAATTATCAAATTAAGGTAATGGCATATCTTTTGCTTTAAACATTTTTTATTTCTTTGTCTTAGGGACTTCAAAATCCAACCAGCTATTCTGAAATATACAATTAATTGTTGTCAAACATGGCCACCCTCCTGTGTGCTAGAGTGTTAGGAATTAATTGTCGTCCTATCCAGCCTCCATCCTATATCCTTTGACAGCCTCTTTGAATTTTCCTTCCCTGAAGCCTGTTCTGGTAACCACTATTTTATCTCTATTTTCATGACATCAATGTTTAGCCTCCGTAATATAGGGGAAAAAAATCACAATGTTTGTCTCTTTGTGCCTGACTTATTTGACTTAATGTAATGCCCTAAAGTTCCATCCACATGACTGCAAATGACAGAATTCTGCTTTTTATGGCTGAATAATATTCCACGGTGTACATATAAGTACCTCTTCTTTATTCATTCACCCACTGATGGGCACATAGGTTGACTTCATTTCTGAGCTATTGTAAACAGTGCCACAATAAGCATAGGAGTGCAGATCTCTCTTTCACGCCCTGACTTCACTTTAGATAGGTACTCAGTGAGATTTCTGAATGATATGGTAGGTTCACTCTCCCCTCTGGTTTTCTGAGGAATCTCCATAACATTTTCTTTTTTTTTCTTTTTCTTTTTCTTTTTCTTTTCCTTTTTCTTTCTTTCTTTCTTTTTTCTTTTTTTTTTTTTTTTTGGTGGTACTGGGGTTCTTAGAAGCCCTTCTACCTCTGGGCTACACTCCCAGACCTATTTTTACAGTTTTTTTATTTGGAAACAGGGTCTCTTAAGCCAGGGAGGCTGGCTTCGAACCTGCGCGATCCTCCTGTCTCCACCTCCCAAGCGCGGGGATTACAAGCGTGCGCCACCACACCCGGCTTCCATACCATTTTCTAAAATGTCTAAATTGCCTTTTATTTCCACAACAGTGTATGAAATTTCCCCTTCCCTCTGTCCTTGACTGCTTTTGTTATTATCCTTTAGATAGCAGTCATTCTAAGTGGGGGTAAGGTTGTTATTTTCTGGTTTTGATTTGCATTTTTTTCTGAGAATAGTGAGCATTTTTCACATATTAGATGAACATTTGTATATCTTCGAGAAAGGTCTAAACATGTTATCTATTACATAATCGAGGTTTTGTTTTTGTTCTTGCTATTGAATAGTAGGCATGCTTTATATTTTGTGGCTACTAATCCTTTGCCAGGTGAATAGAATGCAAATATTTCCCCCTTGTGTCCTCTAGGGGTCTCTTCACTCTGCTTCTTGAAGCTTTCAGGTTTGGTGTCCTATCTGACAACTTTTACTTTTGTTGCTTGTCTTTGAGTCATTTTCAAAAACCCTTTGCCCAGGCCAATGTCATAAAACACTTTCTATAAGCTTTCATCTAGTGGTATCACAGGTTTTGTTCTTATATTTAAGTCTTTAGTCCATTGTGAGCTGGTTTTGGTATGTGGTGATAGAAATGAGCCTACTGTTATTCTCCTGTATAAGGATGTCCAGTTTTCTCCATATCAACCACTGAAGACACCGTCCTTTATCTAAAGTATTTTCTGGCGCCCTTGTTGAAAACCAGTGGACTATAAATACATGGATTTATTTCTAGGTTCTCTATTCTAGGTTTCTATTTTTGTGCCTGTACCATATTGTTTTGGTTACATCGCTTTATAGTTTGTTATGAAGTCAGGTATTGTGATGCCTCCGGTTTTGGTTTTTGCTCAGGATTGCAATGGAGTCACTTTTGGTTCCATATTTAGGATTATTGGTATTTTTATAGAGATTGCATTGAGTCTGTAGATTGCTTTGGTCAGTATGTGTACATTTTAACTAGTTTGATTCTTCCAATCCAGGAACATGGGAGGTCTTTTCTTTCTGTGTGTGTGTGTGTGTGTGTGTGTGTGTGTGTGTGTGTGTGTGTCCTCTTCAGTTTTCACATTGTTGGTTAAATGTAATCATAGGTACTTTTAGTAGCTCTTATAAATAGAGTTGCTTTCTCGATTCCTCTTTCAGGTAGTTTGTTATTGCTGCATATTTGCCTACAGATCTAGCTTGGACACAAGTTTCATTTCTCTGGACTACATTTCCAAAAGTGATATTGTCTGTCCACGTGGTTTTCATGTTCAGTTTTATAAGAAATTGACTGTTTACCAAAGTGGCTGCACCATTTGACATTCCTACCAGCAAAGTATGAGTGATCTCTAATGACATAATTTTAATGAGCCAATTCATCTAATTATTGTCTCAACAGAGCAAAAAATTTAAGACTGCTTACTTGGCAATTTGGCAGAGTTCTTTGTGCTCAGTTCCTCTGGGTTCAAATACTGCTTTCCCATCTTATAGCTACGTGACACCTGATGACTTATTCTATGCAGCCTCAACTTCTCTATCTATGCAATGGGAATAATAATGTACTGACCTCAATGGAGTGTTGTGGTGATAATTGCCCAACTTGTTATTTATGACATTAAGTATAAAGAGTTAAACACTAATATATATGAAATTAGTGAAAACAAACACATACTTTATTATCATACTTTGACAGTGTCTGTAAAAAACAAACAAACAAAAACCAAACAAACAAAAAAAAACAGATGCCTACAAAATCTCTTACCTGTAAGACAAAGATGGCTTACACAAATTAATTCTTTCAGGCCTGAAATTTATTATATGATTATTTACATTAAAATAGGGGCCAAAAAATCTATAGTTTTGAAATGGTAGAAAGCTGGCCGAGCTGCCTAAGAGTTATATCCAATGGTCAAGGGCATTTTCATAAGCCCAAAGCATGAAAAACTCGATGTTATAAGAAGCTGATTGGATAGGGAGAGAGTGATGAAAGTTGGCAAGATGGTTTCCAACTAGGATTGACTCCTGGTCAGTCCCTGCCACCAGTTACTATGCCCAAAGAGAGCGGAAAAGTAAAATGGAAACTTTTAAAATCTCCTATCAAAAAGCAAGACATTAGCCAGGCGTGGTGGCGCACGCTTGTAATCCCAGCATTTGCGAGGCTGAGACAGGAGGATCGCGGTTCACGGACAGCCTCAGCTACTTAGTGAGGCCCTTTGCAACTCCGTGAGACCCTGTTTCAAAATAAAGACTAAAAAGTAGAGCTGGGGGTGTAGCTCCATGGTAGAATGACCCCGGGTTCCATCCCCAGTATCAAAAAGAAAAAAAAGAAACTGAAGAAAAAGCGAATCAGTCCAGAGAAAATGATAGAGACCTGAATCTTGTTTTGCTGTGTGTGTTTTTCTCATTCAGTGTAAAAGAATATAATATAAATAACTACATTTTCCAAGTACTTTCATATAAATCTTTCTAGATAATTTCATAATTACTAAAATCAACACCCAATTAACTTTATAAATCTCCCCATTATTTTCATTTTTCCCTTTGAACTAAAAGAATAAACAATTTCATTTTTAATTTCCACTTCAGTTCAAAGTTTTGATTTTAGTTATTCTGATTTGAGTTAAAGAACTAAAAGGCCGATCAATGTATTTTGTAAAGAGAAATGCACTTTGTGATTTTAGTTTGCAGCTCAGTGTACAAAATTTACCTTTGGAGGAAAGAATCCAACTTCTGGCAGAAAAATAATAATTTGGATTAACTTTTTACCCCAATGTTTAAAAACATGTGAGCACCCCTTTACTAGTCAACAGTTTTAGTACAAAGTATATTCTGTATGCTGATGTCTGACTTACATGTATTTCCATTCACATGAGAGGGCATTTGAGAGAGTTATTTTAATGTAGCTTTTAAGAGTCTATTAACATGTGACATTTGTAATGTGGTATGCAGATTTTGTTTTTTTGTCTTTTTTTATTGTTGTTTCGGTGAAAGTTGGCTTCCCCTTGTCTCAACTTAAAATTCACCAAATATGTTTTGCTAGATTTTCTTTTCAACATGATACTTGTTGATTTGATAAAATTTAAGATAGTGTTTCTCATTTTCCAGAAAACAAAGACTCATTTTCACACTAATTCTCTTTTCCAGTAGTGTGAAAACTAATATTTCTGATTATTTCTTTCTTATATTACACTTACATGTTTTACCTAAGATGTTTTCTATTGCAAGCAACAGAAAAAAAAATCATCTTTAAATAGATATTAAAATCAGGGCATAGTGGCTCATGCCTGTAATCCCAGTACTTGGGAGGGTGAGATAGAAGGATCACAGGTTCAAGGACAGCCTCAGCAAATAGTGAGACTCTCATCAACTTTGTGAGACCTTGTTAAGTTAAAGCCAGAAAATTTGGGTAGGCTTTACAACTGTTTAAATCTCTGAGCTTCACATTATTAAACTATTTTTTCTTTGTGTAGATTACATAAATTAATATATGAGTAACATACTTAGCTCATCAGAAAGATGGAATATGTTGACTCCATCTCTCCCTGAAAATGTGAAAAATAGATAAGCAGATAAGACATAACTATACAAATTCTGACACCTCTTTTGGAAATTCTGAAAATTATTTTCGACTTCTGAAATTATTTTTGAGAAATACGCAATATGACATTTTAGAGTGAATTCTAATGCTATTATTAAATATGATTTATAAAACTTGTATCAGCCTCTTTAAAATGTAGGCAAATGTGCCATATTTATATCATAAATACATGTATTCATCATATATATGCCCTTGAAATTCTATAATTTTTTCTCTATTTATTTTGTTTGAAAAAGGTTTACAACGTTTACAAGTAAATCAAGTATACTGAATTGAGCAAATCTAGTGAAGACTGAGAAAAATCTGAGAGGCAGAAGCCCCTGCCTTTAAAAATGATCAACGAATATTAATTGTCTTAGTAAGTTTTAAACTAAAGTCGTATTGTTTTAACTCAACTATTTCATTATATTAATGTTTTCCTGTGTAGAAAATACCAGAAATTTTTGTCACTTTTAGTTGCCTTCCTCTCTATTACCACTAGATGGCGCCAAAAGCCCTACTAGAGCAACCGCTCTGCATTTTTCTAGAGTAGAGTTGTCCATTCTGTTCAATTTCTGTTTCATTATTTGTTATTTGAGCAAGAAAGAGTGGGTCTTTTTAAATACAGCATGACCCTCATAATGCACTTTAGAATCGTTTTTTAAGTCTGCTATAACTTTTTAAAGCACCTTCCTTAACCATACCAGCTTTATATTCCTTTTGTCTTATATAACAAAAGTTACATATCTGTTCTGATACATATTCTGCTCTGCTTCTTTAAAAACACTTGACTCATTCCCTCCCCTTGAGACTCCCTTAACAAATGTCACTGCTGCTGTCAGAATGAATCCTGAAGAATCCCCCCCTCTGCTTCTGCCTCCAGCTACTGGGGAATTTCACAACATTTATATCTCCTGTAGGTGTTTATACCATGATAAAATCTAGGGAACCAAAATACATACATATATATTTGATCTCAGGAAGAAAGATTCATTATTTCCCAAGCTCTATTTTGAGACGAGAGAGAAAATAAATAACCACTAGAAATTATTTTGGCTCTGAGTCAAATTCCCACTAAAGAATTATAAAACCGGTTTTTCTCCTTCCAGACTCTGTACTAAAACTTATGAAAACACCTCTGTTTGTATAATCAGCCAAAAAGTAGAGGATGGCGTGTTTTGTTAAAATTATTTTTGTAGGTAAAATCTTGACATGAATGTATTTGTGTGTGAGTACATACATGTGAGTACACACACATCCATATGAAACGCATGCACACACATATATGTAACCTTCCTCTTGGTCCTTCCATCCAATCTCGCAGACTCTTGACTTGGAAAGGAGTTATTCAGCGTCTGCCTTCTCAGAACTGGAATCAGAGTAACTGATCCATTTCCCCTTAGTATTACCCCCTGAGCATGGTGCCAGACATCAGACACACACTTGCTCAGCTCATCCTTTCTTCTTATTTATGGTCGGTGAATCTGGAATGGCTCCTGTGTTGAAGATTTGCTCCTCAATGCAGCGATGTCTGGAGTCAGAGCTTTGGGGAAGTGGGTAGGTCATGAGCCCCTGACGTCATCAGTGGGTTGATCCATTGATGGATCAAGGCTGGTGGCATCACTGGGAGATGGTGGGAACGTCAACAGGTGGCCTCATTGGGAGATGCAGGTGACTAAGGGTATATCTTGTCCTTGGATAATCTTTCTTTCTTTCTTTCTTTCTTTCTTTCTTTCTTTCTTTCTCTCTCTCTTTCTTTCTTTCTTTCCTTATTTATTTATTTATTTATTTATTTATTTATTTATTTATTTTGGTGGTACTGGGGTTCCTGGAAGCCCGTCTTCTTCCGGACTACACTTCCAGACCTATTTTTATATATATTTTTTAAATTTGGAAACAGGGTCTCTTAAGCCAGCACGGCTGGCTTTGACCCTGCGCCATCCTCCTGTCTCCGCCTCCCAAGCTCAGGGATTACAAGCGTGTGCCACCATGCCCAGCGTCTCTTTTTAATCTTTCTCTAATTTTCCTCCTCTTTCCTTCCTCTTCTTTCTTTTCCTTTTTTCTCTCCTCCCTCTCTCCCCGTCCCTCTCTTCTATTTCCCAGCCGCCACGTGGTGAGCAGATCAGTTCTACCAAACCCTTCCGCCATGATGTTCCATCTCACCTGAGACCCAGAGCCATGGAGCTAGCCAACTATTGACTGCACGCTGTGAAACCAAGAGCACAAATTAACCTTCCATCCTCTAAGCTGATTTTCTCTGGCATTTTGTGACAGCGATGGAAAGTTGGCTAACACAGACTATAATTAAAAATGTTTCTCAAAGACAGCACTTTTCTCAGGCTCAGGTGTTTCCTGCTTTTTCTAGGTGGCCCAGGGCAACACGCAGAGATAGCAGTGGGATTTTCATACTCATTCACTTGACAAACTGAACCAACCTGATGTTGTTACTCTTTTCTAGTTAAGTGTCAGTTAAGACTCCTGCTGGCGGAGGGACTGGCTTGCACTCCGTCTTGACCTCATTCACTTGGTGTCTTCCGCTTCCTCCACTAATTAGAGGACATTGCACACCCAGGGCAGCAACCTTGATGCTCATTTGAGACACACCCTCTAAAAAGGGTGAGTGAAGCTCTCTATAGCACAACTGTTGCAATAGAGGCCCCCGTCTTACATCTCTATCCTGAGTTAATTCCAGGAAGAGGCTCCATGGCCTTAGACTGAAAACAGAATCAATCAAGGTTCTGTGTATCCAGAAATTCTCAAGAATGATAGGGTTGGTTGTTGCCTGAGTGTGACAAGATCCCAGGAGAGTTATAAGTTCCACCCCAGATGACTCCATCGTGATTTATAAAAGAAGCCTGAGGATTTGTACTTTTCAAAGCAATTTTCACTCAGCTGCAGGAAATCCAACTCTCATTCATGGACTTGCATTCACAAAAGACTTCCAAGTTATGGTGTGTGTGTGTGTGTGTGTGTGTGTGTGTGTGTGTGTGTGTGATACTAGAGATTGAATCTAGGAGCATTGTACCTCTGAGATATACCCCAGACATATTTTATTCTTTAATTTGAAACAGGGTTCCACTAAGCTGCTGCGGCTGGCCTAGAACCTGTAATCTTCCTGTCTCCGTCTTTGAAACAGAAGCATTGGGCTTATAGGAGTGTGCCACTGTGCCCAACAGTCAGGACCCTTGAATTATCAAGTTTGACTCTTTGCTGAATTGTCAGTACATCTTGGCTGATATATCTTCCAGTGCATGGGGTTGAAATGAGCAAATAAATGCCTTTACCTACCAAGTTTTGTACCAGCAGAGCTCATGGGCCCAACCTGAAACCAGACATCTTGTGCCCAGGACTCCTACTCTATCCCTGGGGACTCTGAAACCTTAGGCCCATGATTTAAATTTGTTCGCCTCAGTTTCCTTATTATAAAGTGGGGAATAATAATTATATCTACCTCTTGACTGTCATCCTAAAGATCAAATAAATTAGTTCATGCCAAATGTTTAGAATGTTGCGGACACTGAGTATACACTTGAGAACTCTGTTCTTGTTTTTATTATTATTTATTAGTCAGGAAAAACAAACTGATTTGTGTTTACTTTGAAAAATGTTCTTACCCTAATTTAAGATAAGAACATTGACGCTCAAACCATTCAAATATCTTATTCAAAGTAAGAGAGCTGGTAAGCGTTTGAACTAAATTTCAAATCAAGACTGGATGACTTCAAGCCCAGAGTTTTCACATTCTTTTTTTTTTTTTTTTTTTTTTTTTGGTGGTACTGGGGTTCCTGGAAGCCCTTCTACCTCCGGGCTACACTCCCAGACCTATTTTATATTTTTTTATTTAGAAACAGGGTCTCCTAAGCCAGCGCGCGCGGCTGGCTTCGAACCTGCGCGATCCTCCTGTCTCCGCCTCCCAAGCGCGGGGATTACAAGCGTGCGCCACCTCGCCCGGCGAGTTTTCACATTCTAAGAAACTACTTGAAAGCTGAGCAAGTGATGCAATCCTCCATCCCAGTACTTGGGAGGCTGAGACAGGAGGATCACAGGTTCGAGGTCAGCGTCAGCTACTTAGCATGGCCCTCAGCACCTCAGGGAGACTCTATTTCAAAGTAAAATAGGTCTGCAGGTGTAATTCATTTGTAGATCAGCCCTGGATTTAATCCCCAGTACAAAAAGAAAAGCTACTTCAATACCTTAACTGTTGGCTAAAATTGCCCTTCCCAAAGCCAGGAACCTTTATCATGGGACGTTTCTGGGGACTACCAGACTGTGTGGGGATGATTTATGGAACACCTCGAGGCTCCCCGAGCCTCCCTTTGGGGAATCATTAGTGCCTGGCTGTCCTCTTAGGGCTTGGAGTACATCGACTCTTTTGATCAGTATAATGACCCTGTGAGAACACATTATTTACCTTGCTTATCAGAAAGGGAAACCGAGGCTAGAGAGGCTAAAGATCATGCAGATCTTCGACAATTAGTACGTGGTAGAACAGGTATTTAAACCCATGTCTTTCTGACTCTATTATTTGTATCTGTCCCAGGCTCCTGAGCGTCTCTGGTTGTCAGGAGAGTTCCCACCTGTAGCTCAAAGTCCACGTTCCCACCACCTACCTCTGCTGCTCCGGGTTTTCCTTGGGATGCTGCAGAAGAGAGAGCTTGGTCTCTATGCCTAGTCAGCCTTTGGAGTATTTGGGGCAAAAAAATAACAAAGTCTTAATGTCTTATCATTTCCAGGTTAAGCATCCAATCCTTTCAGTTAATCTAGAACACAGGCTGTGTCTCCATCATCAGCGGCCAGTCCCCCGTACAGTCTCCTTTTGAGACTGCTTCATACCAAATTGGCTGCTCTCTGAATATGCCCTGGATGTCTTGGTCACTTGGTGACCTCCTGAGAAAGAGGAGACTGCCCAGGACTGCAGAGCAGCGGCGCCCAGTCTGACCCCTCCAGCCCACAGCCAGGGCGCGTCTAAATAGGCCACAAAGAGGACTCATCATTTTATGGTGTGGTCTGTCCTCCACTTTAAAGGGTAACATGGTAAAGGTGTGGTTTTATTTTGCTTTTGTGTGTACCGGTTTGTGGTTCTGGGGTTTGGGTCCTGGGGCATTCTACTTCTAAGCTCATACCAACCCTTTTCTTTGTGGTACTAGGGATTGAACCCAGGGGCTATCTGCCTTTGAACCAAACCTCCAACCCTACTTTATTTTTTATTTTGAAAAAAGGTCTCACTAAGTCTCAAACCTGCTATCCTCTTGTCTCAGCCTCCCAAATTCTAGGATTACTGGCGTGTGCCACCATGCCCAGCTTCCCAGCACTATTTTATTTTATTATTTTTTTTAAATAGGGTCTTGCTAAGTTACTGCACTCTGCTGGCCTTACAGATGTGAACCCCCTGATTCAACAGCCCTAGTACTGGGATTACAGGTGTGTGCCACCACATCTGGCTTGTTCTACCTTTAATTTTTCCTTTGTGGTCTAAAAATGGCCTGTGGCACATACACAATTAATATTTGAAATTTGGGAGAGCTCAGAGAAGGGCGAGGTTAGGGTGAGGACAGGGTTCATGGTTTCAAAGGCCTCATACCCCACTGTCTTGCCCAGGATCACAGACACCAGCCCTGTACGTGTGTGCGGTGGAGCCACATGAAGCCGCATTCAAAATGAGCAGAAAAAGAAGAGTTGGACAGCTAGACTCTCGAAGCAGCGCGATGTGGAGAAGCGGCATTTATCCATGGGGGCTTTCTCTTTCCTAGGACAGAAAGCCTGGGCAATAGGATATTTGAATGCAGGCAGTTAAAGACGATGTGTGCAGGTAGTTGAAGACAATGTTTGTTCTGGGTGAGAAAATGTTTAGAGTGATAGGCTGAGAACATGTGCAGCCTACATTAGGACAGACAGCTCCTTCTAGCAGCGAGCCTCAGTGTACGATTTGGGAGCAGCAGCTCATTCAGCTCCAGTTTGACAGATGGGTGAACTGAGGCCCGAGGGTGGCCACACAACTCTTTCCAACCCTACAACTGGCCAAGGCTGAGCCAGGCCTGCTGACTCATGCAGCCCCGGGTTCTTAAAATAGATGGAGCTCCATCCTGGTCTCTGCTTCACAGACTCCGTTTCACTTTCTATTACAAACCAAGAGCCTGGCAGACACGTCAACGCCCGTCAGGTTTAACAGGAAGGGCCAGTTTCCCAAAAGTAGCAAGGTGGCTGCCTGTGAGTCAGAATCAGGCCTCCTGCGCCCGCTTCCTCCTGTTACACAGGCGCCCGTGGCCTGTGAAGGGGCCCGGTGGCACCAGGCCACAGGCGCTCGGCCTCAGCACTCTGGACTTGTTGCCCAAGTGTTTGTGGGGACAGAAGCACTGAGATGAACCCTGAGAACCTCTGCTTTAGAAAATCGCCTTTTTATAGCCGAGTCCTTACACCATATTCCTCTAAATGTTGGGAGTCCTGCAATCCCAGTATGGAAAAGACAGGAAAGACAGCACATAGGATGGAAAGTTCTCTTGGGATTTGGATCACATCTTTTCAAGAATATTTTTTAAATGTCCGGCTACTGGGTAGGAGATGGAGCCCAATGGCAGAGCACTTACTTGACATGCAGGAGACCCAGGGTTTGATCCCCAGCATTGGAAAAGAAAAAAACAAGTATCTAAGCTTTTCTTTGATTCCAGTATTTTTAGTGTCTATAAGAATATAATTGTTATTATTAATAACAATACTAAGGATACTAGTAATAGTACTAGTGATTGAACTCAGGGCCATTCTACCTCTGAGCTATACTCCAGCCCGATTTTATTTTTTAATTTGAAACAGGGTTTTGCTAAGTTGCTGAGGCTGGCCTCAAACCTGTGATCCTCCTATATCAGCCTTGCAAGTACTGACATTATAGGCATGGGCCACCTCACCTGACAATAATCTTATTTCTATTATTTAATTTTGTATAAACTCCTAAGTACAATGAGAGAAGTAGACATATTTTATTTTCTTAGCTGTTCGTATTTTAGCTTGATAGCCAAGATTATAACTAAAAGGGTCTCATGCACTTTAAGCTACCACAGCAATAAGAAACTATAAATTAAATAGGAAAAATGTTTTAAAATGGGAAGGCAAGCCGGGTGTGATGGCACGTGTTTGTCATCCCAGAGTCTGGGAGGCTGAGACAGGAGGCTCACAGTTCGAGGACAGCCTCAGCTACTTAGTGAGACCCTCTGCAACTCAGTGAGACCCTGTTTCAAAATAAAGAATAAAAAAATAGGGCTGGGGGTGTGGCTCGGAGGTAGAATGCCCCTGGGTTTCATCCCTGGCACTGCAAAACATAAAATAAAATAAAATAAAAACAGGAAGATAATCTCAATAATGAGGGGGAATGATGATAGGAATTTATAAGAGGTAAAGAACTGAAAACTGTATGCATGGAGTATATGCCCTTCAAACTCCTGGTTGGTCCCTCCTCTTGGGTGTTTTTTGAAGGTGCCCATGACATTTCACTCAGAGTCCCTGCCACACTCCAGGAGACTGCAGGTACACGGCAAAACCTGGGATGAGTGATCAAACTGATGAGGACAAAAATGAGATGTTGAAGCCGGGCGTGGTGGTGCACGCTTGTAATCCCAGCATTTGGGAGGCTGAGACTGGAGGATCGCGGTTTGCAGCCAGCCTCAGCTACTTAGTGAGGCCCTCTGCAACTCAGTGAGACCCTGTTTCAAGACGGGGAGTAAAAAATAGGACTACCAGTGAAGCTCAGAGGTAGAAGGCCCCTGGGTTTGATCTCTAGTATCACATATACATACAAAAAAAGAGAGTTTGAAAAAGGGAAAAGAGTAATATGAGAGGAAACGGAAAAAACATAAAATACAAATGAGAAGGAGGTTGATGAAAAAATGGCCTGGCCAGGGGCTTTTAGTCTTAATCTTAAAAAAGAAATTTTTTTTAAAACATTACACTTTTGGCTGGGCATGGAGGCTGAGGCAGTAGGATCAGTGCCAGCCTCAGTGACTCAGAGAGACCTTCAGAATCTTAGCAACAGCCTGTTTCAAAATGAAAAATAAAAGCCAGGCATGGTGGCACACACTTGTAATCCCAGCATTTGGGAGGCTGAGACAGGAGGTTCACAGTTTGCAGACAGCCCCAGCTATTTAGTGAGGCCCTTTGCAACTCAGTGAGACCCTGTTTTAAAATAAAGAATAAAAAATACTCCAACCAGAACGGCAACCATTCAAAACACAAACAATAACAAATGCTGGCGAGGATGTGGAGAACTGGGAACTCTAAAACATTGTTGGTGGGATTGCAAATTAATGCAACCGCTTTGGAAAACGGTATGGAGAATCCTCAGAAGAATGGGAACAAATCTACCATTTGATCCAGCAATACCACTTCTGGGTATCTACCCAAAAGATAGGAAACCAAACTAACAAGCTAATGCATGTGTATCTATGTTCATAGCTGCACAATTCACCACGGACAAACTATGGAACCAGCCAAGATGTCCATCAACAGATGAATGGATTACAAAACTGTGGGATATGTACACAATTGAATTTTACTCAGCCTTTAAAAAAAAAAAACACAGTTGCAGCATTTACGCGGAAATGGATGGATCTTGAGGACATTATGCTAAGTGAGATTAGTCAGTCACAAAAAGTAAGGAATCGGATGCTTTCCCTAATATGTGAAAGCTAAGGTAAAAGGAGTCATAGGAAGAACTCCGGGTGAAAGAGGAGATCCTATAGAGGAGCAAATAAGGCAACCTAACTGAGAGGATGGGAGGGGGGAAGAAGGAAACTCTTTAAAACACACAGGAGGTTCTTATTCATATCGTAGTCAACCACTAAGCCAAGCATGAGAGGGAGGGATGGGGAGGGAGGGGGAGGGTATTGGGAGGGGGCTGGCTGGGTGATGTGTGCATTTATGTCTACACAAGTATGATGTATAAATACAATGCACCAATAAAAAAATTTTAAAAAGAATAAAAAATAGGGCTGGGGGTGTAGCTTGAAGGTAGAATGTCCCTGGGTTTCATTCCTAGTACCGCAAAAAACTGAACAAATAAATAAATAAAAAGGGCTGGGCATGTAGCTGGGAGGTTGAATGCCCTTGAGTTCAATCCCCAGTAACAAATAAATATAAATAAATAAATAAATAAATAAATAAATAAATAAATAAATAAAATTAGACTTTCTCAACATAGACTATTGTTGTGGAACATATTTACGTGTTTCTCTTTCCAGAAAGCACTCATCAAAACAGTCACTGAGTTTCTGTTGTTCAAAATACTGCACTATGTCAAGTTTACATTATCAAGTCTGATAGAAGAGGAAATAACTGCAAATAGTGTTTCAGTCCTACACAATCTGTCCTTCTTCATGTCATACCTGTTGCTATTCCAAGGCGCCCTTGGAGAGAGCCACGGCCCTGCTTATCCACAAAGGCTTCCTTTCATCCTTCATAATTGTCTGGGACAACACGTTCTTATATTTCATTTTTAATCATCTGAAGCTTTTCAGATACTCTAGAGTATGCCTTTGGTGGCACAATAAATGAGATCCAAGATTTCTAAGAGCCTTATGTTTCTTTTCTCCCTCGCCTGTTTGATAGCATGCTGCTCCAGCCTCGAGTTGGATACCAGATGTGGAGCAGATAACATAAGGAGAGGAAAATAAGGCTATTCATAGGAGGGCCAGACCCATAGGAGAATTAAAAGAATTTTTCCAATCCTGGAAGCCTCTTTCTTAAGAAAGCGCATCCATTGATTTCAAGTGCTGAGATAAGGCAATTTAAAACGATTTTCACCTTGGCCCAGAAATCTCAAGAAGAAACAGCACTATCAGAAGAGGATTGAACAGCAATTCTTTGTAGAAGAGAGGGGAGTAGAGAGACAGTGAAGAAAAAAAGAAAGAAAAACCTCCAAACTCAAAAAACTCTCCCGGATTATAAATTATAAACATACTCCCATACTTGGAGAGAAGTCTAATTAATGATGCATTATTTTAAAAGAAAGCCCCAGGTTTTCTTTTGCTGCAAAAATAATGACGATTTATAATGTCAAAAGAAAAATAGTAGAGACTATAAGTAAATGCTTTTACTATAAGTATTTATAAGTAAAGAAGTAATCGAGTTGGTTCCCAAACCCAGCTAGAATTCCCATTGCATTTGTCTTCTCCTGGAGGACTCCTAATTCAGTGATTTGCAGATGAGGTTTAGAACTAAATAAAGCCTTCTGAAAATTATCAGGTGATTCCAATGTTTTGTCAAAATTAGAAACTACAGAAGAATTGAAGTTAAGGGACAAGTTTTTAAAAATAAGTACATATTTTATTAGAGCTGTAGTTAAAAATGACCAAATTTCTCAATACAATCACTTCATTCCCAGTAAGGCTTATGTGCTCCTGATGTATGTGCCACCGAATTTTAGGGGTTACAGCTCTTTGCTGATCTGAAAAAAAAATGGTAGAACTTCACAATGGAAATATGTGCATGCATAGGCAGGTGAATGTTGAACGCACCATTTTATAGTATGCACAGGTTGCTAAAATCTATTGGGGGCAAAATTCCCATTTGAATGAATGATTGCCCTTGTAATTTGTGAGATTCTGTAGTTCAGCAGTTTTCACTGAAGATGGCTTTTTTTTTTTTTTCATTAGAGGATACTAGGATTCAGAGACCAGGTATAAGAAAAGCATGGGCAGCCAGGTATGGTGGTACACACCTGTAATTCTAGTAGTACTTGGGAGGCTGAGGCAGGAAGATCACAGGTTTGTAGCCAGCCACAGCAACTTAGTACACCCTCCACAATTTAGTGAGACCCTATTTTAAAATAAAATAGGAATGGGTTATAGCTTGGAGGTATAATGGACAGAAATCTCTTTTTAGGTTTTATTTTGAAACAGAATTTTTCTAAGTTGCTGGGAGTCTGGCTGCAGTGCTCAGGCACGTCTGGAACCTTTGATCTTCCTGTCTCAGTGTCCCACGTATTAGGATTACAGGCGTGCACCATGAAGAAGAGTCTATTCTTATCTCCATTTTACAGATGAGGAAACTTAAGGCACAATGAGGTTGTTTAAATTCCCCAGAGTTTTAAATAGAAAGCTTTAAAATAGCAAAACCAGAGATCAAACTGTGGCAGCCTGCCTCCAGACCCTCTGTTTTTAGCCTTTCCACAAGACTGTCTTTCAAAAAACAGAAGCTAGCTTACAAAGCTGTTTTATGAAATGTGTATTTCGCTTACTTGTAATTAAATTTCAAACTTATAAAGAAGAGCCTAAATTTTTCTTCTGTGGCTTGACTAAACACAGGGTTGGGGAATTGTTTTTTTCTGGAGATAATGTGTCAATATGTATTTTTTTTATAGCCTCTAAGATCTATAAGTGAAAGCCCCTGCTTCTGTGGCCTTCTCATTAATTTTCAGATCAAAAAGCATTTTCTTTTTTTATTCATGACAAAACATTCCACTTCCTTGCCCACTAGAAAAAGGCAATGAATCAAAAAAGTTTTAAAATAGTAGGTAAGAATAGAATCTATAAAACATTTGAAAAGTCATAATCTAAATAGAATTCCTCAACAACTTTTTTCCATTTTAATTTTAATATTACCCTATTTTTGAGATCCTATCTCCAAAAAACAAACAAAACACATTTAAAGCACAGGGGACCCATCTGTGAACATAGCCAGAGAGGTCAATTGCTAATTAACAAGGATCTTCTGATAGCAACTGATCTTAGAGAGTGGCCAAGTGTTAGGAAAAAAATAAAATAAAACAAGATGTTCTGGGAAAGAATAATAGGAGGTGGCACTATTTTAGATTTGTTAATATTAAATAACTGAAAAGTAAAATAATGTGGTGAGATTCATTTGGAGATGAGACCAATGAAGGGTTTGGGTCATAAAAGAATTCATATCTCACCTTCTATAGCATGTTTTACATGTCCAATTTTTCATCAAACTTTAAAATTCTCATTTTGTTTCTCATAGTCTATATTTTTAGATTAAAATCTCAATCAGACCATTTTCCCCTCTCCAAATGAGCTAAATTCTCCTTCTGAGATGATTTCTGTCAGTTCATACATAGCTCATGAAGATGTTCCTAAATGATTCCCAATCTCACCAATCTAAATGGAGACCATAAAAATTATTAAATAGAAGCCAAACCACAGAATGGGTATCTTTGGAAGCCCTGCAACAGAGGTGAGAAGATTAGCCTGTGCACCTCAGTTGCTTGTCTCTCTGACCGTCTTCCTTCTGGTTATTGAAGAGATCATACCATAATCCTCCAAAATAATACCTCTGATTGGCAAGTACCTGGTGTGATGGTGACTGTCTTGCCATCGACATTCACCGTTGTTCTTCCTCAACGCACAAAGCTATCCACCCTGGGTCTGTAAGCTATTTCTTCACAAGCTTCCCAAACTGCTTTGCATGAGAAGTCATGCAGACAGGTACTTCACCCAGAGAGAGGAAACTGAGAAAAGTAGTGGACCAACACCTTCTAGAAACACGTTGGAAACGGCGCTGGATTCTACTCGATATATTACAAGACACATCATGAAAAAGAATGATGTCCATGAGGTAGTTGAAGACTGGAAATTCATAGCCCAGGTTCTTGACTGGATGATTCTGTGGACTTCAGTTCTGGTCTCAGTTGTTGGCTCTTTTGGGCCTTTTGTTCCTGTTATTTATGAATGGGCCAATATAATAGTACCAGTTTACCTTGGAAATACAAATAAGAAAAAATTTCCCAAGGATAATAGAAATTTAGTTAGCAAACACACACACACACACACACACACACACACACACAAGTGGGTATCTTTGTGTAGAGATAATTTCAGTGAATTTATGAGGTGAACTAATCTTTGCATGCCACTGTAAATGTTACAGGGGGAAAAAATTAAGTAAGTGATGTTTTATTTTAAAATAACTCGTGAACTTACAGCTTAGGTAATTAAAATATGAAAGAATCTATTTTTGAACTTTCATGGTTGAACCAAAACTTTTAAGCCATCTATTCTACTGTTTAATCTTGAAATGAAGAATAGGACCTCCTGGTTGGTTTAATCTTCAGTATTTTCTTTTCATTCCTTTTCTTTTTTTCTTCCTTCTTTTTTTTTTTTTTTGTGTGTGTGTGTGTGTGTGTGTGTGTGTGTGTGTGTGTGTGTGTGTGTGTGCTGGAGATGGAACCCAGGGACTTTCTACCTTCAGGCTACACTCCCAGACCGATTTTATATTTTATTTGGAAACAGAGTCTCACTAAGTTGCTGAGAGCCTCACTAAATAGCTGAGGCTGGCTTCGAACCTAAACAATCCTCCTGTCTCAGCCTTAATAAATCAGTGTTCCTCCCCCATTTCTTAGATTTTCCTTTTTTCTTTTTTCTTTTTGTGGCACTGGAAATTGAACCCACAGGAATTCTACCTCTGAGCCTCGTCCCCAGCCCCATTTGTTATTATTTAAAACCACTAAGTTGCAAAGAGCCTCACTAAGTAGCCGAGGCTGGCTATGAACCGGGATTACAAGGGTTTGCTACGACGCCCAGATTCCATTGTTTTTTCTTGAGGCAAAACTTCAACTGCAGGCAAGCGCAACACTTTTTTTTCTGAACTCTTTTGGAAGATGAAGCACCACATTACTTTCTGGGTTTTTTTGTTGGTGGTGGTTTTGTTTCTGTTTTTGTTTTTGGTGGTACTGGGGATGGAGCCCTTCTACCTCCAGGCTACACTCCCAGACCCATTTTATATTTTATTTGGAAACAGGGTCTCTTAAACCAGCGAAGCTGGCTTCGAACCTGCGCAATCCTCCTGTCTCTGTCTCCCAAGCACGGGGATTACAAGCGTGCGCAACCATGCCCGGCTACTTTCTGTTTTTAAAATGACTATATTAGTAAAGACAACAGTCCCTCCCATTTCATCCGAGGAAGTAAATATTTCTCTTCTCTTGGGTGGTTAGAGTATGCATTTTGTGATACGGCCCTTGAAAGCCAATCAAAAGCTTTCCATTCCCCCTCCTCCTCGGACTGCAATATTTGGTTGATCATAAACCTGGTAAATTAGCCGGACGTGGTGGCGCACACTTGTAATATCAGCATTTGGGAGGCTGAGACCAGAGGATCGTGGTTTGCCGACATCCTCAGCTACTTAGTGAGGCCCTCCGTAACTCAGTGAGATCCGGTTTCAAAATAAAGAATAAAAAATTGGGCAGGGGGTATAGCTCAGAGGTCAAATGCCCCTGGGTTCCATCCCTAGACCTGCAAATAAAATAAAATAAAATAAAATAAAATAAAATAAAACTGGTAAATTCTTCCAAAAACAAAATAGCAAATTGAGACTCTACAGGAACTGCCATCCAATCTGTCACTGTTTAGAGTTCCTGCCACTAGTTTTAGTCCATAACTAAAGCTGAAACTCTGTTAGGCTTCTGACGGGTGGGCTGGTTACTTATATGCTTTGTGATTACACTGTAGAAAGCACAATGGTCACTTGGTATTTTTACTGTATACATACTGTTTGATAAAGAGAGACAATTAAAGTTGTATAAAATCCGACATACTAAAGATCTGGAAATAGCACCTTTTCAAGACTCTTCTTTGGGGAAATTAACTAGCACTGTTTACTAAGAATTTGTAAAATATAAAATATAAAAATATATTGTAAAATATATTTTGTAAAATATAAAAACAAAAATTAACTTTCTCCATTATTTTTTACCTTAAAGTGCTTTTCTCTGCATCTAATCATTTGAGTTTCACAGTAATGTTTTGAAAGAGGCATAACTATTTCAGTTTCCCTTTAGGAAAAGAGAAAGCCAAGACTTAGGCACATGAGCATGG
The DNA here is from genome assembly GCF_963383645.1 of Muscardinus avellanarius. NCBI lineage: Eukaryota > Metazoa > Chordata > Mammalia > Rodentia > Gliridae > Muscardinus > Muscardinus avellanarius. The sequence continues at coordinate 118,096,472 of NC_137790.1, forward strand.
AATTTGAAGTGCCAAATTAGAATACACCTAGGCCAAGTCATTTATCCTTAGTCCTCCCAAAGTACAAAGCCTTATGGCCTTTCTAGAATTGAAATCAGTAAAGTTAAGCCTGGAGATCAACTTGGGATTTGTTGGCAGGGACCTCTGAATAGCAGGCTTTAAACTTTTTTAAAATCATTTGTTTAAAAAAAATTAGGAAGGGCTTTTCATTGCATAATAGAATTGCTCTAGACTGTGGGCACCTTGAATTCTAAATGTTGTAACTTTGTTTTTAAGACTTCTAAAGAGAAATTATTTCTTCCACTGACCTGCCTCTTAGCTCCTGTTCTCTCCTCCATTACACATGTGTATGGACACACACAACACTGTGTAAGTAATGTATTCACTATTACCCTGAGATATAACTAATTCAACTCATTAAAAAGGGGTCTATTTAACCAAGTGCAGTGCAGTGGTGTACACCTGCAATCCTTTTCTTTTTTTTTTTTTTTGCGGGTCTGAGGATGGAACACAGGGATATTCAACCTCCGAGCTACACCCTCTGCCCTATTTTTTATTCTTTATTTTTGAAACAGGGTCTCACTAAGTTGCAGAGGACCTCACTAAGTAGCTGAGGCTGTCCACGAACCGTGATCCTCCAGTCTCAGCCTCCCGAATGCTGGGATTACAAGCGTGCGCCACCACGCCCGACTCCACACCTGCAATCTTAGTACTTGGGAGGCTGAGATAGGAGTATTTCAGGTACCTTGACAACTTTGAGATGCTCTATTTCAAAGTTAAAAACAGGCTGCTGGTTGTAGCCTGGCGGTAGAATGCCCGTGGATTTAATCCTCAGTACAAAAAAAGAAAAGAAAAAAATAAAACAACCCTTTCCTTCCTATCGTTTTCCTTTTTTATGTGTAGGTGTAGGACTATCCAGACTGAAATGGCGATCTGCACTGTTTCAGTCATGGGAATCATAGATGAATTACAGTGAGCTAAGAGAAACCTTTAACACTTCTCTGACCCTCCTGCTGGTGGGGTTTCTGCTAGAGCAAAGAGTTGTATCTAGTAGATAAATTTCTACCTGCCCTAGGTAGGAATCCTTCTGCATCTTTTCTGTTACATATCTGTGAATTTAAAGCTGCACACACATTGCGAATATAGGCTAGACAAAGAAGAGTATGTATGTTTTTGTCATGGGTAAGCCAAATTCCAGTAAGATATTACATATCAGGAAGTTAGCTAGGTTGGAGGTTTTCCACATAGAAGAGACAATGCCTCTTGGGATAGGAATCCCTTGGGTAAATGGGAGTGCCTTTGAATAAGGCCACAGTTTTTATTATTAGAACAATGTTCCCGGCTGGTTGTGGCGGTACACACCTATGGCCCAGCCCCTGGGAAGTCTGAGGCAGGAGGATTCCTGCAGCCTAAGAGTTAGAGGTAAGCTCTGGCCAGATAGAGGGACCCCTTTTCAAAAACAACAACAAAAAGAACCTGCAATGCTTCGGTGACTACACTGTTCAGTCTTAGTTGGTCTGTTTGTATCTGCTTTGGCATTCTCTGATTGCCTTCCTCTGAAACCAGAATAACATACAAAAAAATCACAACTGAAGTTAACATTCATTAGGTGTTCACTAAGTGCTGAGCACGCTTCTAAGAGATTTATATTCATTTATTTGTTCCTTCATTCCCACAACCAGGCAGTTATCTCTGTTTTACAGATGAGAAAAGTGAAGCTCAGAGAAACTCACTTTCCCAAAACCTTAATACTGTATGTCTTTCTGGAACAAGATCACTATTGAAATATAGAAAGGTGATCTACGTGTATTTTTCACAAGAAAACAATTGTTACTCTGATTCTTATCCCATAGTCAAGACAACAGATCTGTTCGTGATTAGTTTGTAATGTCCACAATAATAGTTGATGAATGAATTCAGAAGGCCTCCTTTATCATTTGATGCACACAATTGTATTTTAAAAAGATGTAAAATATCAAATCCAACATATTAGGTGGTATGGAACTTCTAGCACATCTAGATCTTTATAAAAAACCAACCAGGAGTTTGAACTGACAATCCTCAGATACAATGTCTAGCATACTGAAAGGAATAGCTCAAAGCAGAATTCTTTTTTTTTTTTTTTTTTTTTTTTTTTTGGTGGAACTGGGGGTGGAACCCAGAGGCTTTCTACCTCCGGGCTATACTCCCAGACCTATTTTCTATTTTATTTGGAAACAGGGTCTCACTAAGTTGCTGAGAGCCTCACTATGTAGCTGAGGCTGGCTTCGAACCTGTGCGATCCTCCTGTCTCAGCCTCCCAAGCGCGGGGATTACAAGCGTGCGCCACCACGCCCGGCCAAAACAGAATTCTTTGTGAAATTTAAGCACATGTCAATACCAAATTCCTAAGGCAAGAAAATAATGATCATAGGCTATATAAGGGGGGTGGTTGGGGCAGGGTGGGAAGGGAAAAGTCTGTTTTTGTTTTTAATGGTGCATTGTATTTGTATACTATAAAGTGGTGTAGTGACAGAAAAATACATGCACACAGTTCTTGGTGTGTTGCTGGGTCTGGGTTTAAGACAACTGTCTGTCTTTGACGTTGGCTTTTTACCATGTATCTAAGCTTTCTCTGAAGACTACGTATCTGAAGTCAAAGAAAACTGATAGCAAAGAGAGGCACTCAGGCCTAGCAGAGAGGCAAACGTGTTATCTGGGGTGAAAGACTTACCTTTATTTCTCTTCCTCAGTAGGAAACCAAGTTGATCACCGGAATTATTAGAAGCAGTGCTATCACCCAAGTTGTAAAAATAACAGATCTGTAAAATGGTTCCATTTCTCTCACGATGACAATAGAAGGTTGTTTTCTTTTCATTTTCTTATTTACAAATGTCCTTATATAAAAATCAGAAAAATGAACTTAGTCTAGAACCTTCTTAATGTAAAGGGGCTTCTTATCTTTTCTCAAACTTCACAGAAATTTCAAGCAGCATCCTACTTATTTTCCCATAAACTGCCTTTGTAATAACACCTTGGACCACATCTCTGCAAACTTCAAAGCTATTCCTCCATCATTACATCTTTATCCTCAGAATTCCTCGGGGAGGACGCGGCGAAGGTATTATTAACCCATTTCACAGACAAGGATTGAGATGCAGGCTGCTTGTCAACACCCTGTGATGCAGAGGGCAGAGCCGGCCACTACAGATGACTAGCAATTTACATACACGCTTATTTTTACGGTGACATGAGTTCCTTCTTCCAAAAGTTTCTGGTGGTTTCTTGTCAGAGCATATTATGGCTATTAATGGCGATATTTCTCAAATCAAATTCTGGATTATTTCAGAAAGTTAAGAATAGTTTGTTTTTTTTTTTTTTAGTACACAAATATAAAACAACAAGCTGGGTGTGGTGGCACACACTTGTAATCCCAGTACGTGGGAGGCTAAGACAGGAGGATCACAGATTAGTGGCCAGCCTCAGCTACTTAGTGAGGCCCTCTGCAACTTAGTGAGACCCTGTTTCAAAATAAAGAATAAAATAGGGCTGGAGGTATAACTTGAAGGTAGAATGCCTCTGGGTTCAACTCCTAGTACTGCAAAAAAAAATAAATAGATATATAGATGATAGATAGATGATACATAGAAAGATAGATGATAGAATTGCTGCATAGTTCTTAATTTTGTAAAATTAATTTTTTCTTATAATAGTTGTATGAGCTGGATTTTGTTTAGTACATTGCTCCTCAGTTAAAATTGTTTATTTTATTTTATCTTACTTTGTGGTACAAAGGATTGAACCTAGGGACTTTCTATCTCCAAGTTAAAACTATTTTGAAATTGTAACAGGCATAATGATATGGGATTCCTTCAATATATACAGCCTCATTTAGCTATGTATTTAACTTGTCAAGTATTTACTGTTTCAGAATGTGAATGAAAATATAAATATTATATTTTTTGTTTTGTTTATCTTGGTACTGGGAGTTGAAGCCCTGCATATGCTGGGCAAGTGCTCTACCACTGAGCTATGCTAACAGCCCTTTGTATTATTTATTGGACAGGGTCTCACCAAGTTGTCCAGGCTGAGCCTCAGCATGTGATCCTCCTGCCTGAGCTTCCGGAGATGCTGGACACAAGCAGTGCCATCATTCCTGGCTCTAAGTAATATATATTCTTAGCCAGGTGTGGTGGTGCACACTTGTAATCCCAACATTTGGGAGGCTGAGACCAGAGGATCGCAGTTTGCGGACAGCCTCAGCTACTTAGTGAGGTCCCTTGCAACTCAGTGAGACTCTGCTTCACAATATAGAATAAAAAAAAAAAAAGTAGGGCTGGAGATATAGCATGGAGGAAGAAGAATGTCCCTGGGTACCATACACACACACACACACACACACACACACACACACACTAAATACACACACACACACACACACACACATATATATATATATAATATTTATACCTATAATTTTATCACTTTGTTTCATAAATTATTGTTCATTATTTTATTATTCTATTTTATTTTTATCATGGTAATAGGGATAGAACCCAGAGGCATTCTACATCCCAGCCCCTTTTTTTGAAGGATTATTTGTTTTGAAACAGGGTCTCACTATGTTTCTTAGAGTCTTGCTACTTGCTGAGGCTGTCCTTGAACTTGTGATCTTCTTGTCTCTACCTCCCAAGTACTGAGATTATAGGCCTGCACCACCATCCCTGACTATTACTCTATGTTTTAACAATGAATAATTGTTTCTTATAAGACTTTCTTTTTGAGAAACTTTTGTTATTCTAAGAGACATATGATTAGAAAATAGAGGTAAAGAAAAAGAAAAAAATGAGAATTGTCCTTATCCTCTCCATCTAAATCACTGTATGGGGGTTTAGATGTCTCATTGCAACCAGTTTGACTTATATTTATGTAGTTTTTTTCACAAAATAAATAAATTCCACTGACCCTCCTGGTTTTTTTTTTTTTTTCTTTCTTTCTTTCTTTTTTTTTTTGTTTTTTGTTTTTTGGTTTGGTGGTACTGGGGATGGAACCCAGGGGCCATCTACCTCCGAGCTATACTCCCAGACCTATTTTATATTTTATTTGTAAACAGGGTCTCTTAAGCCAGCTGAGGCTGACTTTGAACCTGCGCCATCCTACTACCTCAGCCTCCCAAGCGCGGGGATTACATGCGTGCTCCACCACACCCGGCTCCATCTCATTATTTTATGGGTTTTTGTTTTTGTTTTGTTTTTGTTTTGTTTTGTTTTGTTTTGCACTTCACATGTCTTAGTTTTACATCCAAGCATCTCTTGATCCAAACAGTATTACACAGTCTATTAGTAGATTCCTATACTTATGTAATTTTTCTCTAGAGTGATTTATGGAACTGAAAACCATGAAGGTGAGAGTTCCATCCTCATAAAGAATTATCACACAATTCATTGTGTTTGGTGTTGAAAGGGTCCTGGCGTCCTGCAGCCCAGGGAGCCCAGGTGGGAGTGTGTTTATGGGTGTGCTTCTCTTCCTCCAGCCCATCCCTGCCCTCATTTTGCTCCTAGCACCTCCCTCCTACCAAAAGAAAGTCATCAACTCCTCCTTTCTGACTTTGCGCATTTCAAGCCCCAAGAATCAAGATCTGCAGTTTTCTTCCATCATTTCTAAACAAGTAAGAGTGGCATGGCTGCATGTGCTCCACACATGTTACTGTTGTTTAAATTTCATTTATAGTCAAGCTTGCTAGGTTTCTCAGTTACAAATGTGACTTTCATTCATAAAAATGTGTGAGCTGATGGTACACTGGTGATCTAACAAACAAAATACGCAGTCACAGCAGAGACCATATAGTTTAAAGTGCTAGTTAGCATCTGGCCTAAGTTCAGTCTTTTTCTAATAACCTGTGGGGTACAGGGAGGAAGGACCACTCTCTAGTTCCATAACAGTATAATTATTTGTGGGAATAACTTTCTAGTAAACCCACAAGAAACTAATGTACATTTCTAATGTGCTATTAAGGTTTTCACTCTGTAGACTCCAACAGACCATCTAATGACTTGTTTAAACTTTTTAACCTTATTTTTTTTAAGTTAAAGCAAGTAATCCAATCAAGTGACTTGTTTTAACTTTTTAAATGTATTTTTTAAAGTTAAAAGCAAGTAACTAGATTGCTTGCTTTTAACTTTTCACCCAAGATGAGAGAAGTAACTTGTAAAAACTAGGTTAAATCCTTTTTGGCTTTAGCCAGACACACACACACACACACACACACACACACACACACACACACACACCACTCTGAGCATGAAATGTGATTTATTTTCCAAGCTCAGTCATTCCAGTCATTGTTTGAGGTCTTAAACGGTATTAAGTATGACAATATGTGTGTGAAAAGGTGGTTGTCTTCTCTCTTTGACACAGCTAAATCCACAGATCACTAGACCCCAACTAAAGGTGAGATGAATGGCCACTGGCCTTCCCCACTCAGCTCCAAACCTCTAGTCTAAGTGAAACCACACAGCCATCTGCTAGCCAGGAGGCAGAGGAGCACGGAGCCCGTTAGCGCCATATGCGCCCACACAAGTGTGACTTAAAAGCCTTCAGTGCTTTTAACTTTCTCTTCTCCACTATTATCTGCCAGAAACTTGGTTGGGATAGCTTCCCATTCCTTAAAAATGTGTTGAATCTCAGTTTAATTATGGTAGTCTACCCCTTATTAAGAAATACATTTTCTCATCTATGGGTCTATGTTTTAAAAGTAATGGCTTAGTCTGGAGTGGTGGTACACAATTGTAATCCAGAACTTGTGAGGCTGAGACAGGAGGATCGCAGGTTCTTGGCCAACCTCAGCTACTTAGTGAGGCCCTCTGCAACTTAGTGAGACTCTGTCTCAAAATAAAGAATTGAAAATAGAGAATGAGGGTGTAGCTCAGAGGTAGAATGCCCCTGGGTTCAATCCATAGTAACGCAAAAAAAAAAAAAAAAAAAAAAAAAAAAGAAAAGAAAAGAACTGCAAATGAGCCCCCCAGAAACGGAACAATAGATTTTATTTTCTACTCCCTAGAGAAATGGACACATCTTTCAGTGAATCACAAGATATAGATGTGGATTTAATCTTAAATCACCCCTGGAGTCTAAAGTATAGTTCTTAATGAGAGAGTTTTCTATATATAAAAATTATTAAATGTGAAAAATAACCTGAAATCTCAGTACTTGGGAAGCTGAGAAAGCAGCCTCACAGTTTTGATGTCAGCCTCAGGGACTTGGTGAGACCGTCAGCAACTTCCTGAGATCTTGTTTCAAAATAATAAATAATAAATAAATAAATAAATAAATAAATATAAAAAGGGCTAGGGGTGTAGCTCAGAGGTAGAATGTGTCTGGATTCAATCCCACGTACCACTAAAAGGAAAAAAAAATAAATAACTTTCCCTCTCTCAAAATTGTCCGTGGCAAAATAATTTAAATCTGACACTAAATCCTTCCATACTGACCTCAGAACACAGAGGAAGGCAAACAACAGACATTTACAATGACAAAATTGCTACTTAGTTGGAAACTATGCTTTGAAAAATCTCACCAAAGGGGTGAGATTAACAGTGGTCAACATATGGGAGTGAAATGATAGAAGAAAAAGAAGAAGGAGGAGGAGAAGGAAAAGGAGGAGGAAGAGGAGAAGGAGGAGGAGGAGGAGAAAGAGGAGGAGGAGGAGAAAGAGGAGGAGGAGGAGAAGGAGAAGAGGAGGAAGAAGAAGAAATTAAGGAGACCCTCAGAGGGCAAGAGCAAGAACAAAGTAAATGATAAAGTTTCTGCACAAGGAAGGAAGGAAGTCCAATGTAAGTCCAATGGAATAATCTGTAGGTAATATATAGGAGGGGAAAAGGTAAGAAACAGGAGATGTAGATTTGTCTTCACAATAACCCTTTGCATTTGTTATAAAACATGAGCATCTGGATATGAGTTACCTCATTTGATCTTCATGCCACCCTGAGAGCGAGGCAGAAAATTACTTCTCCAAATTGCAGATATGGAATCTGAGGCTCAGAAGTATGAAAGAACTTGCCCAGTCCCACATGGCTGGTCAGTTGTAAGGCCCCGTCTCTGAGGAACCCCACTCACCAGGACTTTGTTCATACCGAAGTTGAAAGAAAGATAGGCAATTCTTTAAACAGATGCTCTGCAGCAAAGGTACCATTTGCATGGTTGCTGTGAATCTTCTGGCCATGCTGACTTTCACATATTAACCACAGTCCTTTAGGTCCCTCCATTCTTAATGGTAATGTCAGTTGATTGAAGCCAAAGGTGACATTCCTTTTTCTCCCTGGCAGAAAAGGCCAGTAGGACAGCAGAATGAGAACAGAGGGAAACAAAAATGTCTCTATTTTCTGAAAATTCAAAAGCAGGACGGTGGGCATCAGTGATTGTCCGTGAAATAGCATCAGCCTGAGGACCAGTTACTGATCTACTAGTGACCACAAAACAGTCTCCTAGCCTGTCTCCTCTCTCCTCCCTTCCCCATTTCCTATATGTTGCCCACAGAGTAACCCACTTTTAGTCACCTTGTACAAAACCTTCCATGGGCTGGCTGAAAAAAATACTCTATTCACCCTGGGACTCAAGACCTCAGTGAAACAATAATATCTAGTATTTATTAAACATTAGAGACCAGATACCTCAAAACTATCAAAGTAATACAGGATGAGGTCTCTGTTAGAAATGAGTAACCAGGCTGGCAGAAGTTAAGTCATTTTCCCCAGGTTGGATATTTAGAGATGGTAGAAATGGTGTCCCAACCCAGGCCTGTCTAGTTCAGCCTGCATTCCTAGATTTATTTATGACCCCAGGACACACAGGACCCACCTCACTGTCAGCCTTTCAAACATTCCTGACCACTCACGGTTCTCTGCTGTCATGAAAATGCTTTTTCCATCTGGAGTGTCTCCCTAACCCAATGTCCTATTAGAAATGTCATTATGTCTTCAGGACTCATCTTAAACATCATCTCCTATCACTCTTCCCTGGATCTGACCACCAACTTTCAAAACATTACACACACACACACACACACACACACACACACACACACACACACACACACAAGTTTACCGTTCTTTGAACACAATTAGATCTGTGCATAATGCTATGGCACTTATTTTTCTATTATTGTGGTTATTTTATATCCCATTAAAACTTTACAAGCTTCTTATATTTATTCATTGGCAATATATCCGTTTGGTCTCCAGAAGGGATTAAATGCTGCTAAAATAAATATGTGTGAAGATGAATAGTAAATAATATATACCACATTTTCTCCTTTCTCCCTGAAATATATTCCTCTCTGCTCTAGCCTGCTGGAGGATACCACCAGTCACCCATGAGCCAGCCCCTCTGGGACTATTGCTGACTCCTCCTGACCACTTCACACATTGAAGTACAGATTTTATAACCCTTCTTTTGTCTCTCTGATCCATCGACTTTGTTTCATTAGTCCTACCATCTGCACACTACAGAGAAACATGTTGTCCAATAAAGAGACTTAGAGAAAGGAGGCATATACTCAATGTACTTCTTACTGGCTTCTTTTTCCCTTCTTCAAACTTATAGAAACAAGCTATAAACAACAAGTTCCTTAGTTTTAATTACATCACAGCTGGCTTCCTAAATCTCTTTTCCTTCTGTGGACAAATCGCCCCTTCCTTATCACTCACTCCCTTCTCAATCCAGTTTATCTGGTCCCCCCTCCTCCACCACAAATCCATTCAGTCTTCTATCTCCTCACTTGCAAATGACTCCAGAGATTCAGCATCCTTTTTTCCCTGGGAAGGATGGATTTGCCAATTACTTTGGTGAAGGAGCACGTTTGCTTTTGGAGATAGATGTTAAGCTGGAGATTCCTTCCTGTTAGACTTTATTGATGAAGCATATAAGTACCAAGCCTTAAGGGTTGGCATTAGGTTAAAGTTAGACCTGTAAACTTGTTAGTTTTCAATATACAGAGAATATATAAACCGTGGGCCTAGATAAATTTACTTAAAGCAGTAGTTTTCAACCTGATTGCATCCTAAACTCAAAGATAAAATTCAAGATTTAAACTCCCAAAGCCAGGCAATACCCTAAGCCACTTTACCCAGAATGTTTTGGGTAGTTATTCAGGCTTTAATATTTTTTAATCACTAGGACTGAGGATGTTTCTCAGTGTCATATCCTCATGCTTGCCTAGCATGTGAGCAGCCTTAGGTTTGATCCTCAGCACCACAAAATATATAAAATTAGAAATACTTTTCACAGTTAGACTTATCTTGGAATTGAAGAAGACAAAAAAAAAGGAAAAAAATGCTTCCAAATAGTTTATATTCAGCACAGGCAGGACTTGACTTAAATGCAGTTTATCATAATCAACAGGGAGAATTTTTCACTGCATGACAAAAACTCTCCTGACAACTAAATAGAGTTGAACTCCCAGTTCTCAGAATCTTTCCGTTCCATTCCCCCAAATTCCTCCTGCGGGGGGGCGGGGGGGGCACGGCTGTGAATTGTTCTGTCAGAGGATAGAGCAGAGAACAGAACATTGATCATTATTCATTCAATAAGTCTATTTAGGTGCAGGGACACCATGTTTGTTTCGGGAGACAGAAAGATAAGGCCCAGGTCCACCCCCAGGAGCATACAGCCTAGCCAAAAAAGATAGGCTTGTGAACACTAGGTGAAAATCAGGTGGGTTTTGTGGGGGTGTAAAAGTAAAATGGTCAATTATGTATGTGGGGGTGGCAGTAATCATCTGTGTGCAGCGGGGGAGCTTGATCTTAAGAGAAAATCTGGCTGATGTTTGCATGCAGATACTGAGAGATAAAGGGCGATAACTCTAGCAAGTAAGAAGTGTACGTGAAAGATCCTGGAAACTGCAGATCTTTTGGGGAAGGTGTGCTTGAGTGTGTGGAGGGAGAAGGGCTTTGAGTTTATTAAAAAGCTATTTGGGGAGCTTCATAAGTTGGATAAAAGCCTTCAAACTTCATCCAGGTTGCTTTTCCTAGTGACAATGTCCTAGAGTGTGGGCAGACAAGATGCCCCTGAGTGGATATGCCACCAGAACTGTATTTTCCAGCAAATACTACGAAGAAGACCCCTCCCGTCTCACAAGTGGCCCCTGCAGTCTTTGGAAGTCAGCGCTGTCACATGGATTCGTGTTCTGCATCTCTAGCTAGATATGCAGTTTCTAGAGTGAGAAACAGAATTGCCCACACAATCATTGGTCCTTTGTAGCATGCAACTTCCCTGCCCATCTCCCTCAATTCTCTTCCTCTTGTAGAACAACCACTATGTCAAGCGGTCAGCTGCCACAAGTATCAGAAAGGACGGGATCCAGGGACCAGCCCTGACTCATGAGATGCCCAGGGCCTTGCCTACCTGTCAGAAAAGATTGTTGCCTTGTGAGGAGGTGCACATCCCTCCTGAATCCCTCCAGCTGCCTGGGCCAACTGACTCTGTGCATTGGTACCGGCCTCTGTTGCTCCAAAGGACATCACTGTGTTAAAGAGAAGGAGGCCAAGGAGAGGTTTAAGGGTACCAGTAGTTAGTCCCCAAGGGAGGTAGCAGCAAAGTCTCTCCTGTGTCTCTACCTCATATCTTACTCCTAAAGCTTTCCTGACAACAGCTGTATATAGAGACACAGAAAGTCTTTGTGGAAAACACTATTCAAGATGTAAATCACAAGCCATTTCCCCATAGTCTTGCTGTTTAATTCAGAAAACATTGCTGTAAGCTCTTGGGAACATAGAAGGCATACAGGCACCCATCATCTGTGGGAAGAGCTTGGCACCTTGGCTCTCTCTAGAAGAATCATCTCTATTCTCCTCCTGTCTAGAAATACCTGATGTATAGGTCTCATCTTTTGCCACCAACTGGAAGGTGGAAATTCTATGGCTTTAGCCTCAACCCCACTGCGTGACTTCATGAATTTGGCAAACTGCTTACTCTTTAGATGCTGTAAAACGTTGTTTTTGAGCTGGGCATAGTGGTGCACACTTGTAATCCCCGCGCTTGGGAGGTGGAGACAGGAGGTTCACGCTGGTTCAAAGCCAGCCTTGCTGGCTTAAGAGACCCTGTTTCCAAATAAAAATATAAAATAGGTCTGGCAGTGTAGCCCGGTGGTAGAAGGGTTTTCAGGAACCCCAGTACCACACAAAAAACGTTGTTTTTGTTTTTTCACCAGGAATAATGTAAGCCTCTTTGTAACTTCCTACAATGCTAGATGACCTCAGTGAGACCGTGTGGAGGAAATAGCTAAAATGCATACAACTACTAGAATCAACTCATTCATTCCAAAAACATTCTTTCCATCTGAAATTGAAAAACCATCTGTCTTATGAGAAATAGTCATTTGTGATATCTGTTGAGAATGAACATGTAACTGTTATCCAAGTTTTAAATATGTATCACATGTATCGGTTCCAAACTAAATTCTTCATTGAAATGGCACCACTTTAAGATTGTAGATATTTACTAATCTCACAGTCTCTCCAAAGTCAAAATAGAATTCTGGGGAGATTTCTGGTATCTTGACTAAAAGATATAAACAATATCCCTTAATTCTCAACTATAGATGAAATCATTAAATATATTATTCCACTAATTCTGTATATTCAGGGGACTATTATTTATAGCTCAAAAATGTTTTTATATCTATTCATTACTGATAAACCCAGATTCACTTTTGAAATCCCCTTCTTTACCTCACAGAACATGGCAGTCATGTTCTTAGAACTGCACAATTAATCTTCTCTTTGCTCAGACTAAACTGAAGCTGTTTTTAATGACAAGAAAAGAGGATGAAGGGGAGACTGTCAAATAGGATTATTCAGAGGAAAAAAAGCTAAGTGGATTTAAAATTGCGACCTGTCATTGCCTTTTACCAGTCATACTGGAAAGACTGAAAAATAAGATAGCATTTTATCCAAAGCATAAAACCTAAAGAGGAGAAAGGATCTCTGGTTTAAAAAAGAATGCATTAACTGCCATGGTTTCTTGGTAGCTTAGATGATGTTTTAGTTGGAGTTTTTATTGCTATGACTGAAATACCTTACAAGCATAGCACAGAGGAAAAAAAGATTGGCTCACAGTTTTAGAGATTTCAAAGGTTTCAGTCCATAGTGGGCCTGCCCTAAAGCAGAAACTGATTGGTATCAGGTCTTTAGGGCATGGCCACAGAAAAGCCACTCTCCTCTCTTGGTGGCCAAGAAGTAGAGAGAGACAGGAGGAGGCCAAGATTGGATATAGTCCCTGAGGCCACATTCCCAGTTACCCACCTCTACCTACCATGTCCCAACATCCCACCTCCAAACCCGTCTATATTGCCTAATACACGAGCATCTCTGGGGGACAAGTTATATACAAACCTTAGCAGATGACTCAATCTTAAAGGTACTATGATACTATATAGGTGTGTGTGTGTGTGTGTGTGTGTGTGTGTGTGTGTGTGTGTTCTTCAATAGCCCTATTCACTGTCAGGTATAAGGACCAGCCTATTTCTGGGATTGTCTGATGTGCCAATTAGAGGAATACTACTATTTATTTGTCTAGCATTTGTTTCTAAACTTACTATTGGCCATTAGTTGGCATATCTTTAGATGACTCTACAGATTGAGAGCTTTTCTCCCATTTCACAGTTAAAGAAACTGAAAAGGATCTAGGGCTCGGTGTGGTAGGTGGTACACACCTGTAATCCCAGTACTTAGAAGGCTAAGACAGGAAGATCTCAGGTTCAAAGCCAAAGCCAGCTCAGCAGCTTAGCAAGGCTCTCAGAAATTTAGCAAGATAAAGCTGGGGTGTAGCTTGGAAATAGAATGTTCTGGGTTCAATCCTCAAAATGAAAGAAAGAAAGAAGGAACTAAAAATGGCAATTTTTCCTCAATGTCCCTAAACAACCCTTCCTGTTCTTTTGCCCTCCAACCTTTCCTGACTCATTCATACCCCTACTATTTATATTCATACCCACATATTTATATTCATTGCTGTCATTCATCTTTAGCCAAGCAATATAATATATTGCATATTAAGTCATGGGATGTTATTATGGTCTTAATGCATTTTTCCTTTGCTCTCTTAAAGAAAACGAAAGGCTTCCCACACATAATTTAAGCTTCAATAATAGAACACCAGGAATGGTGTTATTTGTGTGAGAATAATACAAGTTCCCCTCAAAATTACACTTTGGAAGTATCCACCCTCTCTTTATGAGTATGGGTGGCATTGCTGCATTAAGCCAAACACAAGTCGACAATAGAAACAAATTATGTCTCCCAATCCCCTATTCTGAATTCTTACCAGGACCAATTCAAGCAGCCTCCTAAATAATAATTTGCAATGGGAAACATAGGTCCAATTGTGGTTTGTAAATCAGAGGAAATTCTTAGATGTTCATGTGGTTTACGCCAGAGTTGTACCTATAGTAAGCAGCTGAAACTTCAGACCCAACTTTTTAAATGTAATATTAAAAATCTTCCTAACCGACTCATTTCCATCAACCTGACAATGAGTCCTATAGACTGAACTACTTAAATATGAGGGTGAAAGTGAAAATCCTGGTTTTGACTTAAAACCTGGTTTTTGTCAAGAAAGAGCAAAGGTAAGCTCCAGAAGAGTTGAGGTGGTAGGAGGAAAGGAGGGAGAAATACATGGTGTATCCCAAGGGATAGTATTGAAGAAATCCATTTTTCATGGTTTATGGGGAAAATTGGTAAAATTAATTTGGAAACTTAAAATTAGCTTATCTGTAAGTCATAGTGATGCGTACATAGGTGGGACACTGTAGGATGTGGTGCCATCCCTTCAATGGAAATTGAATTAATTCAATGGAAATTGAATTAAGAGACTGTGTGGTTTAGGGAATTCTATAAGGTGCTTGCAAATTTTATTTTTGGCTTTTTCATTTGCATAGAGTTAAAGTATTTGTTTATAGTAACTGACACACCAAACACCCAGCCATAGAATGACACAAAATAGTGGTTAATAATAGTGGAGTTTAGTCATGAAAGCCTTTCATGTCCATTAGCAGGCAGAAATAGAGATCTGGATGAACCAGGAGTCAGAAAATAGAATCAAAAGTTAGATGGTTGTTAAAGCATAGCTTTTCAGCTCTTTGTCACCCCACCAAAGATTCTAGGTGGAAAAAAAATCTTAACAGAGAAAAGGAAATCTGGCCTTTGAACATCACCAGGGGATGATGTCCTACACTGAGGGAAAACCCAGTTCCAAAGCTATAAGGAAGCTGAGCATGTTAGTCCCTTAATTGTAATTTTCCAAGAATAAGTTCTTGTAGACCTCTGAGGCTGCCTGGGTGGTAGACACTTCTTAAATTAAATGCTTTTCTACTATAGCATTATGATATAACTTGGGGTTACCCATTACACTGACTTCTCGAAACTGTTTGCTTTTATTTATGAGTGTTAGATTATCTCTTTCATTGTTAACCATTCATGTTCAATCATTCATTTAAATATATTCCAATTGTTTATTTCAGAGTATCTGTACTTAGGGGCAGAGTCTTTACATACCCACTTTCAGTAACAACAACAACAAGAAAAAAAAGTGAGAGTTCCTGTCTCCAAATAACTCGTGATTACAGAGAAAACTATTCATACAGAAATACACCACCATAAGATGCATTATAATTTTGTATGGATGCAATGGTTTTATTCTTCATCCTCATTTTTCAGATTTGAGAGAGAAAGAGAGATACTATACTGATAGATGTGTGTGTGTGTGTGTGTGTGTGTGTGTGTGTGAATGAGAGAGAGAAAGAGAGAGAGAGAGAGAGAGAGAGAGAGAGAGAGAGAGAGAGAGACTAAATATCTATTATGATGTTCTAATGGTGGAACTTACCTTAAAAGCTGACATCATTAAACTAGCATTCAAATTTTAACTCCATAATATACTGGTTTTCTGGTCATGTGAACTTAAATTTTGGAGAAATTTAGTCTCTCAATGATTTCATCCCTCAAATACCCAGCTGACACTTTTTGATAGTTTAGTAAAAAGAATACTATTATATGTCCTTCCAAATAATCTATGAAGAGGCTGCTAATACTGTGTTCATTTTAGAGAGAGGTGAAGCAATTTCCCCAAAGACATAAAGACATACAGTCTTGCAGTCTTTGAACACTGGCCACAACATCTGTGCTCCTAATGGGTTCTCCATGCCATCTCTTCAAACAGAGTGCTAACTGTGAGGGCAAAGGAGATAATGTATACGTGAAAGGATCTGAAAAGTTTTAGCATGCAGAAGTGAAAGGCGTAATCATGAAGGGCTGTTGGAGGCAGAGCTGCACTGGAGGAAATCACGTTCCACATCTGCAGCAGCTGACTGTGCTTTCTTAGCCCAGCCACCACGGCTTGGGATTACAGTGTCTGGATTTCCTTTTCTCTACTTTCACTCTGTGTGTATCCGGTAGGAATGGCCCATTGCTGCCTCCAAGGATGAGAATACTAAAAATTGGTGATAGTGTACACCTGTTCTGAACCAAGAGTATGGTTAGTAGACAGCTGAAGTCAAATCCCAGTTTTCTTCTAAAGCCTGGGCATGTCTAGCTATGGAAAGAAAACACAGCAGGATAAGCAGGAAATCTGAGCCCTTGATTTTCCTTCTGAAATCTGCCACAAAATAGCTACACAGCCTTGGTTTATTCTTCTGTAGTAGGCCTCCAAGTTTCTTTCTTATCAATACCAATGTCAAGATTATTAATCTACAGGTTGTGCTAAAAAGTAAAGAACACATGAGCACATTTACTTTTAGACAAGCATGTTTTCATTCTTACTGTCTCTCCCCAACCTCAGGGATATCAGGGAGTAGCAGGGTGATTCCCAGCTGCAGAGAATACCCACAACACACCAATCTCACTTACCCGTCTACACTCTGGCTTGTGGATGAACGAAGCCATTTTGCCACTGAACCATGAATTGTAAACACCAAGGCTCTCGTACTGCCTCAGGAAGACACTAGAAGCTACTTTCTACTTTAAAACTTTTAGAGAAGGTCAGCCCTCCTCAAACTCTGGACAGCACATGATAGTATTGAGTAATTTAAAAATGGAATCCACATTTATACCTTATAATGTATAAATAAAAAGTCATAATGAAAAGGTCATAATGAAAGGTCATAATGAAAAGATATAAATGAAAGTCACCATCAAAAAAGGTCATAATAAAGGCCGGGCGTGGTGGCGCACGCTTGTAATCCCTGCACTTGTGAGTCGGAGACAGGAGGATCGCGCTGGTTCGGAGCCAGCCTCGCTGGCTTAAGAGACCCTGTTTCTAAATAAAAATATAAAATAGGTCTGGGAGTGTAGCCCGGTGGTAGAAGGACTTCCAGGAACCCCAGTACCACCAAAATAAATAAATAAATAAACAAATAAATAAATAAATGGTCATAATGAAACTGATGACCTTTTTATGCTTACATATTTCTACAAACAGAACTATCTAAAAAGAATTTTTTTTTGTAGTATTAGGAATTGAACCTGAGACAGGGTGGGGGTCATTCTACCTCTGAGCTGTACCTCCAGCCCTGTTTTATTATTTATTTTGAGATAGGGTCTCACTAAATTGCAGAGGGCCTTGCTAAGTTGCTGAAGCTGGTCGAGAACCTGTGATCTTCCTGTCTCAGCCTCCCAAATACTACAGTTACAAGCATGCTACACCACATCCAGCTTCAAAAGAGCATTATATTTAAAGAACAATTTGAAGCCAGGCACCGTGGCCCACACCTCTGATCCCAGTACTTGGGAGATTGAGACAGGAGGATTTTAAATTCAATACCAGCCTCAGCAATTTAATGAGACCCTGTTTCAAAAAAAAAAAAAATAGCTATAAAAATAGGGGGATGGGGATGTAGTTCAGAGACAGAATGATGTAGTAACACACACACACACACACACACACACACACACACCCCATAGGATGATGTGAGTCATGACAAGGAAGGCTGAACTGGGCTTTTCCCAGGGTTGTCTTTCAATGTCTTTTTGGTTTTTATTATTCCTATCCTCCTTCCTTTCTTCAGTACACTTCAATCTGAACAATAGGATTTTCAGCCTGCAAAACAAATGAACAAACAAAAATAAGGGTTTAAGGACAACAGAAAAATTAAGAGTGAGGTACCCAAGAGAAGGACAGGGCCAGGCATTACATTTGGTGTCTCATCTGCCTCAGTGGATTCCCTAAGAATACAACACAAAGACCAATTCATATTCATTCTGTGAGAGTCCCAAGCATTCTGCTGTGTTCTACCTCACTGAGGAAATCAACACTATCTTCACTCCATTCACTAGACTTTTAAGAAGTAGCACCTCAAAGAGTTCAGACACATTTGCTTATGTTTTACAACTGATCACTAGGTGCCTTAATGGTTAGGGGCTATTTCCTGTGTTCTCCATTATTCAGGTGAATTGATCCCAAGTAACTCCGGAGCCAAGGTTGTCTTTGGGCTCGGCGAGTTCCCCTGGGTTCCATCCCACTCAGAACATCTGTATGCAACGCAAATGTTCTGGTGTTGACAGCCCCGCTTCTCTCCAAACGGTCACCATCTGGCCCTCAGCTGTGCGCTTCTGAGAACCCACGCATGCGAATGCTGTCCCCTCCTTGGAAGCCTGTGAGCTCGGCATCTCACCAGAGGCCTACCCAGTGACACAGGGTGTCTTAAGGTTTTTCTTTCTTTCTTTCTTCCTTCCTTCCTTCCTTTCTTTCTTTCTTTCTTTCTTTCTTTCTTTCTTTCTTTTTCTCTCTCTGTTCTCTCATTCTCCAGCTTTTAAAATAAGTATTTACATCTGCCAATAAAAACAATAAGTAACTTTTTAATTAGAGGAAATATTTTCAGCTTGTTCTGTACTACCAGATTGAAGGTGAAATGCCTATCTTTGAATTTAATTTGCAATGTCATATCATGAAAATATAAATAAGCTCTGCTGAGAATTATAACACGCATACTTGGAAAGCAGTTTAATTTCAACTGGTACCTTAAACATAAAAATCTGATAATAACATTTTAATCAGTAATTCCACCCTCACTTCCAAAGATTGTGCCTGCTTCAACACATAATTCTTTTGGCAGCTTTACAGAATTTCTTTTGCCATAAATAAATAAATAAATAAATAAATAAATAAATAAATAAATAAATTTTCTTTGTGATTTACATGCAAAATGAAATGTTAGCTTAGCCATTCCCATATTAATTCTGCATCTCATTATTCCTTAGAAACATTTTGCTCAATTAATTTGAAAAACACTTAGCAGTGTTTATATCTTATCGGTATATATAAATAAGACATGCCCAACCTTATCACTAACCTTATCAGATACTTTTTAACATTTGGTGCACACAGATGTCACACATTTAGAGAAACTTCTTACACCTTTTCTATACACCAGATTTGTAGCTATGCTGTGTTTAAGATGGCACAGCTGAGACATATATACCCAACTCTACTGATGTAGAGATACAGAGAGCCTTGCAGCTCTTTCTCTAGTTATGAAATAGAAAAAGTCAACTTATAGGGGAAATATTCTTTAATTTAACCCCAGTTGAATCTAAATTGTATAACCTAAATGTCTGAAGACTAGTAACACAGGTGTTCCCTCCAGGTTCTTTTAATTAATTAATTAATTAATTTGTTTGTTTGTTTGTTTAGTGGGTCTGGGGTGGAACCCAGGGGCATTCTACCTCCAAGCTCCACCCACTGCCCTATTTTTTATTCTTTATTTTGAAACAGGGTCTCACTAATTTTGCAGAGGGCCTCACTAAGTAGCTGAGGCTGTCCGCAAACCGTGATCCTAGGTTTCAGCCTCCCAAAGCTGGGATTACAAGTGTGCACCACCACGGCTGGCCTCTCCAGGTTCTGATACTCAGTCTCATCTTTCTTGCCTGCTGCAGTGGAGAAGGAAAGAAAGAGAGAAAGAAGAAAAGAAAGAGGGATGGGGAAGGAAAGAGATTCTAGACCTACTTTGCACAGAAGTTGACCATGAGACTTCCAGAAAACCTCTCCAACTTAGTTTCCATAATAAAGAAGGAAGGTAGGGAAAAGGAAAAGAAGGAAGGAAGGAAAGAAGGAAGGAAGAAAGGAAGGAAAAGTAAGGGAGAGAGGGAAACCAAACATAGAATATTTGAAACAGAAGAACTCTAAGAACTCCAGTGGCTCCCAGCATCAACCACCTGGACCACCAGGTTAATGACACTGTTTCAATGAAAATCAAGCTATTTCTCTTTCAGGAAATGCCCCATAATTTAGTCTAAGATGAATCCTCAGATTGTGACCCTTTGCAAAATGTATCAGGTTGCAGTGCTGGGGGAAGGGAAGAAGGTAATAGTAATATAAAAGAAAAAAAAATAAACTGGGCATGGTGGCGCACACTTGTATGTAATCCAGCATTTGGGAGGTTGAGACAGGAGGCTCCGGATTCACAGCCAGCCTTAGCTACTTAGTGAGCCCCTCTGTAACTAAGTGAGGCACTGTTTCAAAATAAAGAATAAAAAATAGGGCTGGGGGTATTTCTTGGAGATAGAATGTCCTTTGGTTCCATCCCTAGTACTGCAAAAAAAAAAAAAGTTTTTAAAAATAAAAGAAAAATATATCCCTCCTGAACTGGTCCCATTAAAAAAGCAGCCTCCCCGTTTCCATGTTCACGCTCATTCTGGCTTTTGGCTTTGGCTTCAGGATCTTTGCTCTCTTTGATGGTCATTTGATGATGGTGTTCTTTCAGCCCCATCATTCCAGTTCAGCAGGAAAACCACCTGCAAACCCAAGTCAGAGGTCCTGGGCAGGGGTGACGACGCTGCTTAGGAGAAATATCAATGAACATCAAAGACCTGAGGAGTGTTTGGGCCTTGACTATTTTGTGCTCCTCTCTCTACATCTTTTCTCTGTGAATCTGTACAGAAAATTAAACGTAGGCGAAATGTTCATGGGGAAAAAGACACTCTAATAGCCAAATGTTCTTGTCGCTTCTCAACATTTTATGGTATCTTGAGGTACAGATGTCTTCTTAGCTGAAATTATAAGTAAAACACAAGCTGGGTGAGATGGTAAACACCTGTAATCCCAGTACTTGGGAGGCTGAGATAGGAAGATTGCAGGTTTAAGGCAAGCTTCAGCAACTTAATGATGCCCTCAGCAACTTAGTAAGACCATGTTTCCAAATAAAATAAATTAATAAATAAAAAAGAGCTGGAGGTGTAGCTCAGAGGTAGAGCCCTTCTGGGTTTGATCCCCAGTACCATAAATGGACCTGAAATACAATAAAGTTACTTTTATAATTTTAGATGTAAACTTTCCAGGCAGTGACCCGTGTTTTACACAGGCTGAACTCTGAATGGTCCTTTTCTGGAACCAATTATCCTCACACAATTGGCACTGCCCATGTTTTGAAATGCCTGATGAAAATAATAAATTTCACCAGTCATCTTGCCCAGGTTAACTAAAATATCAAATTTCTTTGCCCTAGCCAACAGTATATCTACCCAGTGTGGTAATCCTGGATATTTTACCCTGAACAAAGGCAGTGATTAATATGTGCCATTAACAAAAATCTGAGAAAGGATTTATTAGTCATTAGGCACAGTTTGCTTAGCAAAATTTTTGAAATATGAGGCCCATGGTGAACAGGCACACACTAAAAGCACTCCTTAATGTGAATAGATTGGGATTCAACAACATACACCAGGCCCTTAAATGTCACAAAAGCAGAAACCGAGGCCAAATGAGTTTCCAACTTGCCAAAGCCCCCTTACTTCCAACTCTAAATTTTTATTCATCTACTGAATTTATGCTACATTCCTAAGCCTTCCATATATTATAAGGTTTAATAAATATCACTGGTGATAAATATAAATAACTTCAATTCCTCTTGGTTCAACTAAAATCCATTTCCTCTGCAGGTAAATTCCATTTCCTCATACAATAAGGAAGGGGCTGGTTGGCTAAAACAATCCCTTGGCTTGGGTTATAATGGGTGAACGCGCAGACTTGCTTACCTTAGCCCAGTAATCTCTGCTGGTAAAATATATTTTTAGAAAATATTTGCAACATATGCATTAAATCCCCCTCATAAGAACATATGGCTTTACATAATGAGGGGGAACAAAGTTTTTGTTCTGCCAAACCCAAGGTGCTGGGTAAAACGGTTTATGGAATTTAAGGCCCGGGTCCTCGCTCCTACTTTTCTTTGTCTTTTGCCTACAAGGACAAAGAATTTAAAATATTTTCTCATCTTGTAACATTTAAATTCTAAAGCATGTTTTGTGTCATTTTCTAGAAAGATGAAAAAGCATGTTAATTGAAAACTAAGAAATAAGAAAAATATTTCAGTGATCTCACTATTATTTTTAAGAATATATCTAGAATGTTTTGATGAATGAGATTCACATAACTAATATATAACTCTTAACTTCTATAACTTCTATAACTTTTCTGACTTCTATAACTCTTCTGAACATTCCCATAGAAAAAAATCCCATCAAGTGCTGCTGTGATTAACTAAGACCCAACTCTCGAATTCTATGGAACCTGAGAGACCTTGATTGGGAAGGGTGGACTCCTTCCTGACAAGCTGTCACTTAACAAGGAAGCAAACTTCAGAATCAGTTTTACCATACAAATACATATTTATGTAACAAACAAGTATTAACAAGCAGGTTCAAAAGTCGTTCTGACAATGTGCTTTATTAACTCAAAGACATAACAACTCTCTGTTCTGCAGGAAAGTTAACTCAAGATGAATAGAAGAGTAATTCACAGCAGGACTCTCTGCTTTGTGGTCTGCTTGGGCAGTTAGTAAGCCTCAGAACCACTGGGTGGACACCTGATTGTGTAAGAATCCTGCCTTGGTCCCTCCCTACTGCACAGATTCAAGACTTCCTGGGATTCACATAAGGATAGAAAGTTTCTAAACACTTTAGTAATCCATGAACACCTTTAAAGTCACCAATGATGGCCCATTTCTAACATTCCTCATGCCTATAAATAAATCATGAATTTCCCCAGATAAAAACTGCTTCTGACATTTACTATGCTAATGAGCCAAGTCTCAGGTGTTCAGAGGCAGAAGGCTGAAGCAGTCGCTCTAGTTACCTCCAAAAAAGGGGCCCGTCCTGATAAATTGCTTGCTGATCACCTCTAGAATCTCCTTAAAGCACCTGCCTGACCTTAGACTGAAAGGTCACACTAATGGCCTCATTGCTGATATTATACTGTTTCTTTCTCTTTTTTTGGTAGAGCATATTAAAAAATTACAGACTTCATAACCAAGGCTAAATAATTATTGCTAGTAAACATCCTGAGATGAGATCCCATTTATAGCAATAACCAGTGAAATAACTATAGGAATTCTGCTTAGAATCCTGTTTAATTGTGTTACCTAAACTACTGGGCATTTTTTTTGGAGGGAGGTTAATTTTCACTCCGCCATATCTATTGTCCTCTATCAGTATGAGTTGGTTAGTACTATTCATGATAAAGATCTTAATTAGTTTACTGCTATGTTAAACGTGGAGTTTATATAGGTTTCCTCTATATCTGCTAGTTTAGAGCATGCGGAGAGAGATGGTGTTTTTTAAACAAGATGGGCTTTAGAGAAAGGGAATGCTACTCTGCTTTTCTTTTCCTTTTTAAATGCTAGTTGCTAAGCATTAGAATTGTGAAGACTATTTTTAAATTTAAAAGCACTTTCATTATCTTGCTCTTATGAATTCATATGTACACAGAGACATGTACTAAAATCGTGAGCAGGATTTAACAGTAAATTGAGAGAAATAACCATTATGGCCAATTTTTGGGAAAAAAAATTATATTCCAACTGGCTTTCCAGAAAAAAAAAAACAACAACAAAAAACAAAAACAGGAGAGCCAGAAAGGAGTGATGGAAATATTATTGTCCTTCAGGCCTACAGTGGGGGAAGTCAGTTGATATCTGTCGAGTCATTGTGTGGTCAGGCACTGGGCCAAGTACGTGACATGCACTACTTTATTACCTACATTCACAATAATCCTATAGGGTTAGCAACAGTATGCAGTCATTAAGAGGTGCACCTTGATGTCACCATGACCTGCTTGCACTCTAATCCAAGTCCCAGCATGCTGTCACTGGAACCATTGCCTGATTCTCTTACTTTCTGGCCCTCAGTTTCCTCATCAGTAAGTAATAAACACTCTTACCTTACAAGGTTGGGTTGCATGTGTGTATGTGTGTGTTAATGGCCAGCTAAAAGAAAAACTTATTTTCTTTTCACCATTTTTTATTACTTTTACATCATGCTGTGTTCAAACCCAGGGCCTCACACATGCTAGGTAAATATTCTATCACGGAGCCACACCTGTAACTCAAGAAAAATCTATTTTTAATATCCACAACACTTATTTTTGTACTGGAGTAGAACCCAAAGACATTCTACTTCCAAGTCACACTCCTGGCCCTATTTATTTGTATTGGGAAACAGAGTCTCACCAGGTTGATGAGAGTCTCACTATTTGCTGAGGCTGTCATCGAACCTGTGATCCTCCAGTCTCAGCCTCCCAAGTACTGGGATTACAAGTGTGTGCCAACACACTCGGCTTATCAGCAACACTTCTGACACATGTGTGGCTTTCCCATGCCAAGCAATTGTCAAATTCTCTGTAGACACCAATGGGGTGTGGACAATTAAACCTGGTATCCCACAAGCCCACCCCACTTTAGCTTGAGTGAGTCCCCAGGTAACCAATCCTTCTGGCAGATTTGCCTACCGATCAGGATTCACAAAACTCCCTCAAGTTCGATAAGTTGTTCTAACTACTCACAGAAGCCAAAGAAACACTTTACTTACCATTACAAATATGTTATAAAGTCACAACTCAAGAAAAGAGAGGAATATGAAACGACCTTGGACAAAGGAGAGGGAGACCCTATGTGCCCTCTGGGTGCACCCTCCCCCTAACACGTCCATTGCTCACTAAGCTGGAAGCCCTCTGGATCCCTCATATAAGGTTTTACAGAAGTTCTGCCACATAGGTATGATTGGTTAGATTATAGCCACCAGTATTCATAGCCCTGCCAGTCCTTTCTAGATGATCTCTATCTCCTGGAAAGGAGGTGAGGGTTTCGACCCTTTAATCACATGGCTGGTTCCTCAGGAAAATGGCCCCCAAATCCTTTAAGAGCTACCTCATTAGCATAAACTCAAGTACAGTTGAGAGAGATTTATTATGGATAACCACAGATGTTGCACTAGCCCTTCACTCAGGGAATTCCAAACATTTCAAAAGCTCTTGTGCCAGGAACTGAGGTCAGAGACCAGAGAGCATGTTTTGTATTATGCTACCCTGGCATATACTCATCTCTGAAATACAGTGTCTGTTTTATTATTGTTAGTGAATTAACAATTGTAAGAGAGAAATATATAAACTAAATTGTGTACCTCTCCCAAAATTATGTTGAAACCTTATACCCCCTTTCCACTTTAAAATATGACTATATTTGGATATAGAGCTATTAAGGACACAATGGAGTTAAAATTGGGCTCTTAGAGAGGGTCCTAATCTGATCTGACTGGCATCCTCTTAAGAAGGGGAAATTTAGACAGGCAGAAAGGCCTCAGGGTGTGTTCATATATAGCAAAGACCTTGTGGGGACACGGAAGGAAGGTGGCCAACTGTAAACCCAGGAGAGACCTTAGCAGACCCGCTGCCACCTAGACCTTGAACTTCCAGTCTCCAGAACTGTGGGGGAAAAAATTCCTATCATGCAAGCTGCCCAGCCAATCGCATTCATTATGGCAGCTCTAGCAAACCAATATGAAATATAAATATAATTATCCATGTACTGTTACTGACATTAATTAAATATATTTAAAATGACATGTTTTATTATGTAGAAGTTAATGTAAATTTTTCTGATGTAAAGAATCTTCTAAATAGCAGAAGAGCAAATGGGATACATTTTAAGGGATATTTATATATTTTATATGGGTAGAAAAGAGACAAGTGAAATTTATTCATTTATTGTGTATCATTCATCAGAAATCTGTTGAACCTTCTGTGCTGAACCTGGGTAATGAGAAGATAAATTTAACACTGTCCCTGCCCTTCAACAGCTCAGAAGCAAATGGAAAATCAGCACTCTATGAAAACATTCCAAACTGTTCACAGGGATGGTGAATCATGTTTTTTTTTTTTTTTTTTCATTTTTCAGAGGGATAAAGGAACATGAGGAGTCTACACAGGGTGTTCTATGAAGACATTGATCTTTCCAGCTGGTGTTGTCTATAAAGGTCAATAGAAGTTTAACAATAATAATCTTGGCATTGAAAATAAAACAGAAAAACATACCCTTATTAAAAAAAACTATAGGATCATTGCATTTCATAGCTGCCTTTATTGCCATTACCTCCAAGTTATTTTTAACAAAACATCCACTGTGCTTTGTGTCTACTCCTACACATTGTACAAGCCCTCCTGTCTCCCTTTGAGACTGAATTGACTTCCATCCTTGCCCCTCTATAACCCATCCTTCACACAACAGCCAGGATGAGTTTTTAAAGTCTTCAATCTGATCATGCCATTCCATGTTTAAAATATTTAGAAGATTTCCTAGTCCAACTGGAAAAGAATTCAAGGTCTTTTACCTTTGCCTATTAGGCCCTGTGTGATCTAGATACTTTTGACCTCTGTGACCTCATTTCAAGCCTCTGTCTTCACGCCCATTTTTTTATTCTACTCTATAAGCATGCAAAGCTTCTCCTCATTGTAGAGTTTCTGCATTAGATATTCTTTCTCTGCCTGAAATTCCCTTATCCCAGATGCTTAGATGCCTGCACCTTCTTTTGCATTTCAGTTTCAATACATCTCTTTAGAGAGATCTCTGATAAATATATAATCTAAGGTTATTCACTTGATGCCATATATTAGATAATTTTACTTTTTTGTGGTACTGGAGATGAAACCCAGGGAAATTCTACCTCTGCGCTACACTCCCAGCCCTAATTTTTTATTTTTTATTTTGAAACAGGGTCTCACTGAGTTGCAAAGGGACTCACTAAGTAGCTGAGGCTGTCCGCAATCTTCCTGATTCAGCCTCCCAAATGCAGGGATTACAAGCATGTGTCACCATGCCCAGCTGATAATTTTACTTTTATCTAGCAGTTCTCATGTTCTCATTAACTAATATCTTCTAATGTGTTTCTTTTTTTTCCATTGGTGAATTTTATTTTATTTTTTTAATTTTTTTTATTGGTGCACTGTATTCATACATCATAGTGAGACACAAAAAACTTTTGTAGACATACATGCACACATCGCCCAGTCAGCCCCCACCCGATCCCCACCCCATTCCCTCCCCATCCCTCCTTCCCATGCTTGGCTTAGTGGTTGACATCTAGTATTATAGCAATTTATCCAAAATTAAAAATGATAATCTCACATAACAGTTTCATTTGTCTGATACCAAGCTTTTGATAACTTAAAGATAACATTTTAATATTTATTTTTGCTTTCTTTCTTACCAGAGAATATATTTTGTTCTTTTTTTTTTTTAGGTGAAACTATCATATATTTATATATTTATTTTTCAGAAAAAAATCTATCCTAATATGTAATATGGACTCTAGATATCCAAAACGATCTCGAAAAAGAACAAAGCTAGACGATATATATTTTCTAATTTCAAACCATATAAAGCTACAATAATTGAAACAGTGTAGTACTGTTCTAAAGGCAGATATATAAACCATTGGAGTTAAATAAAAGCCTAGAGATAAATTCTTCCATATATTGTCAAGTTATTTTTGACAAGGTTTCCACGAACATTTGGTGGGGGAAATAATAATCTTTTAACTAAATATTGTTGAAAAATAATAATTACATGAAAAAGAATAAAATTGGACCCTTACCTAATCCCATATACAAATATTAACTCAAACTAGATAAAAGACCTAAATATAGATCTTAATACTATAAACTTTTAGAAGAAAATCTGGGTCATAAAACCTCACAACATTGAAATTGGCAGTGATTTCTTGGATATGATTTCAATGGCACAAGCAACAAAAGGGTATACAAACTCCCCAAAAAATAAAATATTGTATATCCAAAGACAATGTAAACAGAGTTAAAAGTTACTGATAGAATGGGATAAAATATTTCCAAATGCTATATCTGAAGGTATATTAATATTCCAACTAGAAATCCTAAAAATTAACAACAATAAAAGCAAACAATATAATTTAGAGATAGGTATAAGACTAACATAAATAATGAATCTCCACAGATAACTAATCTTCGTTGTCTGTTGGATGGAAAATCTTGTTTCTCTGGTTCTGGTGTGTGTTACCTATTTCTTCTTTGTAGTTAATCTCTTTGAGTATTTTCTCTAGTGCTGGTTTTGAAGACATAAATTCCTTCAGTTGCTGTTTGTCATGGAAGCTTCTTGTTTCTCCAAC